>NC_053155.1:233509252-233817585 GCF_016835505.1 Polypterus senegalus
CAACGGGGGAAGGTGTCGAGTAGACAGGTTTACCCGGCAGGCTGGCGGCGGACACGCCGGGGCTGCAGGTCGTCATCGCCTCGGAGCGGTACGGGGTCTGCGCTGTAGGGGCGCCCGCTGGAGAGGGAGAGGAGGTCGCCGAAGGAGAACAGGAGGAGGTAGCGGTGACGGTAGAAGTGGAGATCGGAGGCTGAGGGACCAGCGGTGTCGGGGGTAACAAAGCAGCCGGGACGGCCATGGTCACCTATGGGATTTAAGTTCAAGGTATACAGCCAGTATACAAAAGTGTCCCCGAAACAAAAAGGGGAAAAACACCAAATAAAAACAAACAAATCCAGAAGGATGAGTTCTCTTCTGCTTGTTTTTACACACGAGCTAAAGGTGAAGATTAAAATGATGGGTTCTTTTGCAGGATCTCCGCTCTCTACAGTAGTACATTGATCAAAGATTTGAGGGAGAATGACAGGGAGAAAATGAGCTGAAAAGTGCAGCTTTGCTCTGTGGACGAGTTGTTGTTGTCACAAGGTACAGCGGGAGGAGGAGCCGCCGCAACTTGAGATAGCGAACAGCCTGCTATCAAGCAGCAGGGCGCACAATGCACAAGGGTACTGAGAAGGGGGTGGGTGAAGCGTACCCCTCGATACGATAAAAGAAGGGGAAGAGGGGCGCATACACAATAAACCCGGCGAACAAGGGAGAAGTCGGCGGAACATTCGGGTCACTTTTAAAAAAGAAAGCGCCGGTTTGGGGCGCGCGGAGTGGGTGGTGTTCTGTGAGCGCTGTTCTTTCTTTCTTTCTTTCTTTCTTTCTTTCTTTCTTTCTTTCTTTCTTTCTTTCTTTCTTTATCACTCCGATTCCCCTGATTTTCTCGTTTTGTTCACTACTACCCCCTTCCTTAGGATGTAATACTTCATAAGATGCGCGATGGGTCGGCGGAAAACTTCTAAAATGAATCCTTTGTAAATGGGACATGAAGACATATCTGTATGACTAATACTTAATAAGCATTTAGTTTTGTTTCTATTTGTTTGCCACGGGATCGTGCGAGAAACGCTCCCTTCCGCTACTATTAATCGTTTTATTATTTTTTATTAGAGAACAAACGCGTTATGTTATCTTTTAAACCACCATCGCACTCTCACCCCCTTTTCCAAAGCACCTGTTTCTTAACGTTTTGTAGTGATCTCCGATTTGGATCTGTTAATTACGGACATCTTAAAAAATTCCCAAAATTCATGCTGGCTAAGTGGGTCTTACTCCGTGATTTGTGAAAAATGAAGAATCCACAACGATATAGAAAAAGTTGTGTACAAATGTTAACCGAAATCCAGGGCGGTTACAACGTAACAAGGAATGCTTCTGGTATACCTTTTGAAAGTTCCCGATGCGCAAACCGCATTACCTAATTTTTACTTTATTTGAAATACACTAGGGAACGTTAATTGAAATAATAATAATGGAAATGGTTATAATGAATGGATTCTCATCAGACAATGCTAGCTACATTAAGCTGAGTAGTTATACCTGTACTTGACCCTAATAGATTTTCGCTAGCTCGAAGCTATGAAATATGATGCTAGAAAAGTAAACTGTTTTTTTTTCTTCACTCTTTTTCTGGCAACCTAAAAATGCTCGTGATTTTAATTGCTGTTAAGAAAAGTGTTCACATTGTATACATTCTACATCTTTATTTTGTTGTTCTATTTCTTTTTAAAGAACGCTTTAGGCAAGTAAACATTACCATGATGACATGCTTGACACAATTATTATATATTTTTCAAGGTTTATATCACTTGTCTAAAATGCCTTAGTAAATGCGACTACATTTAAAGTAGACTTGACTTCCATTTTTCTTTGGAGGAAAAGTTCCTTGACACTGCTTCACATCTGTAAAGAGCGAGCGTAACGGAAACTGCAAGAACAGCCGTTATGCAAGCTAAACGAAGAAAACATTCATTTGTTTAGCTTCTGCCCAGTTACACAGTCAGTGAAATGTTATGCAATGATAAAACTTCGTCAACATTTTACAAAGATGAGTGCTACTATTCATGTTGCTTTAAAATGCTAATTATAACTTTTTGACTTCAGGCGCCAGTGCAACTTATAAATACGCCACTCGGGTGTTAGATTTGCAGGGAGATAAAAGTGAATGACATTTGCGAATTGTCATTCAGACAGCGATGTAGCTTATAGTGTAAAAATCAATGGCTGTTTACAATTCATAGGCATACAATCCATTTGCCCTTTATATAGCTAACCTTTACTTAAATGCGGATCATAAGAAGATTTGATTCCTGATATCATTAACGTAATTACCGCCTGTTTGACATTTCTTACAATGTTAGGAAAATAAATCACAATATTTATTTTTCTTAAATGTAACCACATATATGGATTTTATCAGTAGTCTTTAGTGAATGCATGACATTCATACAATATTCAGTGAATCCACTTGGATTCATCGAGTATAAGCAACTCATACATTTGTATTATTTTTATCTGATTAAGAAGCCCCTTCAGTCAAACATTTAAGAAAATGTGGTACGCCAACATGCCTACATCACTTTCAGTTCTATTCGCAGAGACATTTTCGTGGTTGAATGAAAGTTTACTCACTTCCACTCAGCGACTGCGGATCTCCTGGTTTAACAGATACGGTACCTAAAAGTGTTGCTTGGGGCGAGGAGTTGGATAACTCTGTAAAGGCTGCCAGCGCCTCAAGCATCGCACTTCAGTGCCTTGATGTCACCGGCAGACGCACGTGATTTGCTCATCAGTAGCGCCAGCAAACCCAAATAGTTTACATTATATGCGTTAATGTGCAAAACTAATAGTATATTTTAGTTATATAGAACCTTTTCCATGCTCAAAACGCTTAAAACTAATGCTAACAGTTATTTAAGTGACCTTAATACTAATCACAGCAGGCATTCCGCCAGTGGTAGGATGAAGGTTAAATAGGTTAAATATGTATGTTCTTATTTGCTCGTCCCAAATATTTCTTTAGTGCGATTCAACATGAACGTACCCCATATTCACTTTATTTTCCTTAACCTTAGAGAACACAATAAATCCATATCAATCACCGCAGGTTCGCTTGCTTGAGCGCCCGTTTAAATAACTTCACCCGTTAATAACAACACATTGGTTGCCAGTGTAAAAAGACAGTGTTTGAGGTTCATTTTCACTATTTGGGAGTCACACAAATCTAACAGCATAGGGCTATTTGGAAACTTTTTTCTTTTTAATAAGATAATCTAAGGCAGCCCTTCACAGAAATTGTCATCGATATTATTATTATTACTTGTTTTATACCGTTCTGATATCCAACAAGTACCTAATTTTCTTTGTATGTTTGTATGCTTTATTGATGGTAGCGCTAATTTTAAGTGCCTGTTTAATGGATGGCATCCTGTATATTTATTAGAAACTGCATAAGTACAAAAGTGATGTCGAACGAAGATCCAAAACTTTAAGGAAAAAGTGCAACACTCAGAACCCGCATTCCGGCACGCTTATGTCACCTCGGCGTCAAATAATGACATACAGTATGATAGGAGAGTATGGGGACAGAGGGTGGCGCAACTGAGAATTAGATCAGAAGTATTTAATCATGTCAACAGCAGGAATCGGTTAGGCGCAATTTTTAGGGTTAACGACAAGGTTATGCAATGTAAAATATAAAACATGCTTTTATTCTGCAGGATTTTGATTTAATGATAATACTTTGTGAATACTGTATGTAAACATTTCACAATGGGAAAGAAGAGATTGATGTTAAAGTTTTCTGCAGCAGTAATATAATAGAATAGAAATTATTTAATTTATGATTTAAAAGAAAAATAAAGCTACAATAAGTGTAGCGGCAGAGAAGGAGGTTTTATAACAAGCATAGAGGCGAATGAAGAAAGTATAATTTAAGAAGCTGTATCTGAATAAAATGCAAGCAATGGCAACACATTATGTTAATACTCGATTATAAAGGGATGTGATTTTGAATCAGGGTCGTGAAATGACACCTCCCAGTAACTAGATTCGCTTACATTTTGAATGTATACTATTAATGAAAGTACCGAAAACTCGCATAACATGCGCGTTAAGTTTGCTACCGTCTTTTTTAACAGTCGTTCAGTTAGACGTATCAGCATCGCAGACTGCTGTATGCGAATGTAAATGTTTAAAAGATTGTTTTTACTGTTAATTTTACAGTTTACGTTCTTTCTTTCTTTCAGTTAAATTCAGTTGCACGATGAATCAGTGATGTGTACTCAAATGACACATTGAAGTTTAGAGTGTCCATCGACCACACATAAGCAAGCAGTTCGGCAAGCTCTTTCATTTTTTAGTGCAACTTCAGTCATCTGTTAATGTTTTTGTTTGTGTATACTGTATATTGAATATTTTTCAGTTTCCTTGTATTCAGGCAAGTCTGTCCTTGAGCAGAAAACAAAAAAAAAAAAACTTTTAATGGCCACCGCCATTTGCGAAAGATTCATCAAATAAGTTTAAGTGACAATTTGGGAGAAATTATCTGAATTTCATTAAGTCTGGTATATTAAACACCATTCTTAGTATAAGCGGTAGTTCAAAGCACTGACATTCACTTTGTAATTTTGTATCCACTATTTACCAGTCCGAATATTTTCAAATAAAGCACGGTATATTCTGATATACGTTTTCATTTATAGTGTTCAAAAACGTGTTAGTATTTTGTTAAAGCAAAGAAGATGCAAACTGTAAGCTTTTGGAGAGAAAAAAATGGTCAAAAGACTTCAAAATCTGCTTCAAAATTAACTTAAAACTCAGAAGTCAATGTGTTCAATCTTTTATTGTAAAGCACCATATTTCCATTCATGCATTGGCCGACAACTGGTTGGGGAAATTGATTATTTATTGAGTACCACTGTATGTGTTACAGGTCGTAATGTTTGTTAATATAATCCGTCAATTTGTAAACTTATTGATTAATGGGTCAGGATTTTGTTTCCTTATTCGATTACCAAAATATTCTTACTATAGCGGCTTTTATAATGGCACAATAACAACGGGGCACGCAATGTAACAGTACACAGCAAGTCAGATTATGTGATAAACTATAGCAAATAAAGTCCTAATTTATTTTCTCGTCTTATTCTTTGTTCGTTTATTTGGTAAAATTAAATGTGACACACTGTAATTATTTAGTGCGCTAAGTGATTATTAACACTTTTCTAAACAATAAACAAGACGCAGCTTTAAAGTCACAAGACCAACTTTGTAAAAACATCGGCGGCATCTGTCGGTGACTTCATGTAATTACGAAGTCTGTTACTGTCAAGTCAATTCATCTTTCCAATGTAAAAAGAAAGTACTTGTTTACGAGTGTGTTATATTTATAATATATAAAGCCCGTCTTTTATTAGTTACATGATCAATACTATTTTGCAACTTTAACAAAAAAAAAAATGAAGTGCTAAGGTTTTTCTAGTAGTCTTCAAGAAATGTACATGTATTGACTTTAATTGAAAGTACGGTTAAGAGCATGGTTTGATGAAAGAAAGTAACTTTGCTTTAACGAAGGAAATCTGGTGGCTGAGTGAAAAAATGCCTACATCATAGACACAACAGTGTTCAGGATATTTACTGACAAACAAAAAGAAATATGTTAAAGAAAGGTTGAGCAAACTCAGAAAAACAGAACGATCTTCTTCCATGAGCATGGCCAAAAAGTGGAAATATGTTTTTGTTTATGGTGAAAAACGGAATATTGTTTTTACCAAAAAGAAGAGCAAAGTTCAACGTAGAATTGAAAGGGAGACTGATCCCCTCTCGGGGTCATCTTTACAACAAATCTTTTCCAAACAGCAGATGAAAAATCCATTTACCTCACGCAATAATTCTGTACTATCTGATCCAAATCAGTCTGTCTACCTATGATTAAACACTCCTTATCTGCTGTCTAGTTTTGGACTTCAGCATAATTAAGTAACATTTTTCAATCCCACTTAACAAACTGTAATCAAGTGACACAATTTGAGGGGAAAATATGAATATAAAATTCTTATCCACTTAACTATATGTAACTAATATGCAATTAAAATGAAATAAAACTAACAAAATGTTTACCTTGCTTATGAGTTTTTTTTCTTTCTATTGTTTCTTTGACATTCTTTAATATATATCAATGACCTGATAAGCATACAGTATTTAGGGGTGAGTAAATATGTGTGTGTGTGTGTGTGCATGTTTGTGTGTGAGAGAGAGAGAGAGTGTGTTTATGTTTATAGTTCTATGGGTTAACCAATCTAAGCAACTTTAAAGGACATCAGAATATTCCAAGATTATTTGTAGCACTATCCTTTTATAGGCTTGCAATTGCCTTATATATTTTAGGAAGCTTAATTATTTCATCTCCTAGAATTGAGGCTCCAAAAATGTCTTGGCTTTTTATAGCAGTGATATACAATTTAATATTTAGTTGGATCAGAATGTGAGTTTTGTTTTTGTCAATTTTAGATGAACCAAGCCTGAGTCATAAAAAGTATGAAAAAATATATTGGGATACATATGCTTAATTTCGTAAAGGCTGGAATATTTCTGCTGATTTACTAATTTATTTGTGTCTTGTTTAATGGGAGGCATTTTCCATGCATGATTTTTTCATAACAGTTCCTTTTTTAACAATTTATTGGATTTATTCAAATCAAATAACATTCCTTACATGCAAGTCAAGTTTTACAAAACCTGGCTCGAATCAATCAACTCCCAATTAAATGTATAGTTCTATGTCATTTATATAATTTCCTGTTACAAGGGTGCCATGACAGTACAGTGGTGGGAGGTTCAGGTGCCTCTCAGACCCCAGTGTTGCTGGGTGATATTTGAAATTTTTTTCTGTCTTTGCATAGGTTTTCTCAGGGTACCCTGGTCTTCCTTCTGTGTACATCACAAAGATGTGTATTTTAGATTAATGAGTGTTTCTGAACTGGCGTGTATCAGTGGCCCCTGCAATATTGGTGTGCCACTTCCACAGTTGTTTTTTGCCTTTTACCCAGTACTTCAAGCAGAATAAATCGAGTTATGCTAGTTTAAGATCATAACGACAAGAAGGACATAGCACTTTTGTTTGCTGTTTGCAACAAAATATTTGAATTGGAATGATTAAAATTCTTAGCCTGATATAGAACTGATACTCAAAAACGTGATTTTGAACAACACAATTGCTTTAATTAGGAATATAATGTAGCATAAACTGTGTTACTTAAATTAAAAACAAGGCTTATTTTTGTTTCTGCAGTGAATTAATGTGTTAAGATTTGACAGGATCATTAACTGTAACAATCCTTGAATATTAGTACTGTACTGCATAAGTGAAGCTCACTTTTCCATACAAGGCTGAGAAAAATTCTTTCCTTTTCCAGTCCGGTGTTTACATAAATGTGTAAAAAAAAAACTGCAAGTGATGGCAAGATGAAATATAAAATCAGACGTAAATACTGTAACTTATACAGGCAAATGCTTCACTGTTGAAAATTATTCTTGACTTGATTATACAGGATGCATTTGTCATTGAATAAAGTCTAGAACACAGGTACAATCTGGAATTCTTGGAAGGGAAAGTGATTTCCGAGTCTGGTGTTATTTTTGTGGGTTGGAAATACTAAAAACTGAGATTTTTTAAATGTTTTACAGTGAGAAAGCAGCATGTGTTTTTCCAGAAAAACTAAAAATACCGATCAGGAAAAAAATACTGCAATTCAACTACTGAAACAAAAGTGTACACCATATGCTAGAAAGCGTTTAAAAGTTTTACTCCTTCAGTATTCCAGAATGATTTTATATTTCCGTAAATAATAAAGCTATTACAAATTAAATGTCACAGTGATAAACTTGTGTACCTCCTTGTGTAAGTGAAAATTTAGGACACATTAATATTTACCCCTCTTTTATTAATACCTTGCAATTAACCTCAGCCGTAATGAAAACTATGTATGTAAAATTAAATTATCTGTGAATGTATTGTAATGAATTTCAAAGTATAAGTGAGAAGTCAAGAAAAACAACACCTTTTATTGGCTAACTAAAAAGATTACAACATGCAAGCATTCGAGGCAACTCAGGCCCCTTCTTCAGGCAATTCCAGTTTCTGTATTACATCTTGCCTGAAGAAGGGGCCTGAGTTGCCTCGAATGCTTGCATGTTGTAATCTTTTTAGTTAGCCAATAAAAGGTGTCATTTTGCTTGACTTCTCACTACATTCATAATAGCTAACACGGTACAACACCCTAGTAAAGTAGAAGTGTAATGCGATGTTTTGAAACAAAAAGTAAGTAGGAAGCAAAACATTTTGTCATCATGGCTGTCATGTTCTACTGTATATAAGGGTGACCTTAACTCACATATGAAGTATAAGATAATAGCCAAGAAGAATATTTCTTAGTATTATATAACTGACATAGAGCTATGTTTGATTATGTTTCTTGTTCTTAAAATAAGATTTGACAAAATGTTTCCGAGATGTTTTACACATTTCAAACTGATTTTCAAGAAGCTATGAAAGTATTTTTGCATCATATCATATCTGTTAATTGATCATTTTAATGTATTAATTTAATTTTAAGATATTCAAGTAAAACATTAAAGCACCAATACAAAAATAAGAAAGTCAAGTTTGAAATATTTGTGAGCATAAACTGACAGCCAATGAGCATCAAGAGTCATTAACTGCTCATTTTACCATCATATTCAAATATCATTTACAAGTCTAATAAATGATCTTAGCACATGTTTGGTTTCCTGGTCTTTGTATTCTGGAAATTTCTTAGTTTTATAAAAGATTTTGGTGCTTGACCTTCACAGTCTAGTTTGTCTCTGGAATTTTACATTTCAAAGGGCTTGTCTTACAGCTCACGTAGCATCACATATTTCTAGTACAGGCTAGAATACTTTTAAATGTGCAGATGAATTCAATCTAACAAGATAAATCTATATGTAAATATAACAAAAAAATTACATATGCATGCATTACGCATTTACAGTAAATCACTGCAACATGCAAATTATTGATTATATTAGCTACACATGGTCGTACTCGTCTCAGTATTCTATTTCAGTCAAGAGTTTTGTAGCAGCATTTTGACTCTGTTTTAGTCATTTGATACTTTGCGTAAGAAAATAATTTACCTGAGAATTTTAGCAGTCCAGGCAGATGCTAATGAAAGTATGATGAGGCACTTTATCTCATTAATATAGGAACAAAATCTGAAAGTTAGAGTACAGATTTCTTTCAGATACATTTTTAAAACTGATCACAAAATATAGGAGAGGTTGGTAGGCTACAGTGCAAACAGGGAAATATTAATGCACCTTCCACTGACTCACAAAAATAATATGTAGACAGTTACTAGTGTTGAGTTGAAGGAACTTAGCAGATATCTAAATATTGATGTCATGTAGGCAGACATTCAATTTATGAATGGCAGAGATGCGCTTGGGGTAATTGTCATATAGTGCCAGATGTCATCAGTATAGGAGTGGAATATTAAGTTATGATTGCAAATTAGAATGTCCCAGTGTTGGTACAGGATCATGAGGGATAACAAAGAAGAGAAGCACAAAAGAACTGTAGTCACCATCCAGGACAACTGACTCTGTGCATCTCATCATTGTCAGCTGACCAATACAACAGTGAACAATAGTTTTAAGTATCAAAATCTACATACACTAGTAAACTGGGAAAAAGAAAGAAAGAACATTTATTTCTGGCTATTACATTGAAATTAGATGGTTGATGGTTTACAGTTCAACCTGCACCAATGCTAGTTGCCTGAGTATCTAAAACTCACCTGGTATCATAAAATAGTGAATGTAATTTCCCTTACCTTTTATCTAAAAAGATCTGTCAGATTCCATTAATCTCAGGACTGAATTAGCTGGGCTTTACAGAGAAGACTTGCCTACAAAAACAGGGTGATATTTCAGTCAAAATAATTCTTTAATTAGTTGTATGCACTAATTGCATAGAGGACATTGGATAAGTGCTGACATTTTGGCATCAAAACAATTGATATTTCTTGTAATTTAAAACATGCTGTATAAAGGGCATTCCCTTGTACTCTTTTTGATGTATAAAACAGGTTAAGGCAACATGGAAGCATTTTCCAATTTTCATTGCAAAAAACATTGCAGAAATATTTACATAGAAAAGTCATCAATTTGACAATACTGGCATCCCTCACGTGTGATATGCAGAGCTAATGTCTTTGTTCAGTGCTCATATATATTTTAAAATTTCCTATGTGCTTGATCATATTTTATTTCCTTCTTTACACTTGTAGGCATGTTGATTTTTCGTTTTTATTGGTTTCATTTTGAAGAATGGCATCCTAATTTGTTAAACAACTACAAACTTAACTGTTGTAGCCAATACCAACGACCAATAGACAGACAGGTAAGAATGAAATTTTGTCAAACTTTGTGACTCTTATTCATTGTTCATTGTTGCAGTTTAACAACTGATATGTTGAGATTTCCCTAAAATTAGTTTTATTATATATTCAGGTATATTTAGCCAGCTTAAGCATGATTCTTGTCCCATATTCATGAATTTAATTCAAAGTAAAAATATCTGAACTTAAACCTAATGTTAATATGTAAAAAGCCTTTCTTTAAGTTACATTTTAGGCATGTCTATACTCTTTCATTTTATCTAGAGATTTTTATTTTACCCACATACATATATACAACTAACATTAGCAGTAGTGAAGTGCTTAAAGATTCTAAGAGGCAGTTACAAAAACAAATGTTCATTTCCTAGGAGGTGGCACTGATGTCATTATGTCTTTAAGCAGCAGTTTGGAAGTTATAAATATCAAAGAGTTATTAATTCACTGGAAAATCTAACTTATTGACATACATTTGTAACAAATAGTTGTACAAGCAGAATTTGATAAAAAAGAAAGGTATTTTTTTAATTTGTAAATTATTTTAGAAAGTTAAAAATGCTTATTGTGTAAGGTAAAGCCCAGAAGATAATATGAAGAATGCAAAATAGTACTTTTTATTAACAAAGAATCACACATATTAAAAAAAAAGTTATTCTAGAATGAAGCAGAAATGAAATGTACCTACAAACAAACTTGAACAATATCTAATGGAGAGGTTTTGACAGAAGTAACTGGGACACCCAATTACTACGTGATACACATGTTATGGCTTTCCTTTTCGTGCCCAAAATTGATAACAGATTACCACTAATGATTATTAACATGACAACTGCAGGGTAACTTGTGGCAGCTTTAGTTATTTTTGTTTCCCATGTTTATAAAACTTTTTTTTTTTTACATTATTCTGTTTATAATGATAAAGCATGTTGTCAAGTAGTATTTTCTTACAATTTTAGTTGAAGATGTTAATACAGTCAATGCTACTAGAGAAGTCTGTAATTTTAGGGAATCTTTTGAGCAGTGAATTGTTTATTTAAGCCTCTGTTAAAATCTACTTAACTGGGTCAAGAAAGTAACATAGCAAAACAGATAAAACATTTCTCATCCCTATTTTTTGTTACAATAAAGGTCTAAAAATGACTAATAATGTAGAGAGCAACAATGAGAAAGCACTGACCTAACTACTACAGCTCAGTAGGAAAGGAGGAAAGATTTAAGGGACTGCTGCCAAAACAGAGAAAGAATAGAGTGAGAGAAGAAGAAGAAGAAGAAACACAGAAGAGCAGATTCACAGGATTTGAAGAGCTGTGCATATTTATTTTAGTTTAAATTGTCAAAAATTGTAAAACGTAGATTTCCACCTGTTTATCCTAATTTGTAGTGAGTTTCAAGGATGCTTAATTCAAAGAACTATAATGGGTTAACTGTGACATCTGATTCAATTCATGTCTGGCTGCTGTTTTGGTTAAAATAAAACACTTAAAAGAGTGCTGAAAGAATCAACAAACACAATTAAAGACCCTTTTGAGATACTAAAAAAAGCTGCAAATGCTTATGAATCAGGATGATACACATTTTCAGAATTGATGCTATCAATTGGGTTATATCAGATGAATTTTAATGTTGATTGCTTGAAGAACAAGAATTGGGAGAAAGCACTGTGGAAGAATCTAGAGGTAGGGGGTGTGTGTTTCAGATTAAGGGATCTTTCCGACTGCAGTTCTTGTTTTGCCACATCAAGATACATCTCCAGGTTGTTCAAGCCCTGCTAGTCATAAGGTTTCAGTTCTTGTTACAAATTTGACACCTCTGATGTTGCATGTTGTCCATGGAACATATAGTTTTGAAGAGTATTATAGGAAATGACAATTTCTGCTATGCCACATAACACTGGTTAGAGGTTCTTTTAAACTCAGATGAAGATATCAAATCACTCCATATTAATAAACAGAACAATGTACAGTAGTAGATAACTGTATTGGAGGGATACTTTTACTGGCTAAAAAAAGGTGTCTATGAATATTGAGCATTTGAGCATTTTCTTAATTAGTTTCTTAAATAATTGTGGATGGATCCAGTGTAAGGTAACAGATACTGTACATTTCAGTTCCCTTATGTAAGATATTTAGAACTTGAAGGTTGAGTTAACTGGGAAGTGATTACGATGTTAGTAGTTAATGATTCCTCCAATTAACTTACTATCAGAATGTCTGGACCATAAATGTCTTACCATAAATTAATGTATAGCATATATAAATTGTTAATTTATGATGCCAAATATATATTTTAAGACTTCCCACATTGCAATTGACTGCTGTGTGCTGGAATAAGTTTTTATTACAAATGCAGAAACTTAAAAAATGCAAGCTTGAGTAGCAAGGCAAAAATAAAAACAGCACCGGTCCAATTATTTACTGATACTTACAATACCAAAAAGGCCGAAAGAAAAAAAAAACAGCTGGTACTTGGACAGACAAATGAAATGAAAATAAATGAGAAATTATTATAAATTGTGTAAAACAACAGCAAATCAACAGAAGATGGCTATGCCCATAGCCCACCTTTATGTGAAAAAAGCTGTACTGCCATAAATGTTAAAACACAACTAAGGAAAAACAAGCAAATGTAAAAAGAAGACAAAAAAGAAACAAATTGGTGAAACAGAAAAACATATTAAAAGCACGTCATATGTTAAAAACATCCAATTATTGTGTATATGCTATAATTATTATATTATTACATGACATTTTTCTAAAATATTAGAAAAAGTTTTTAAGGTGCATTCAAGTAAGAAAAAGCCATTGATGGCTTCATACACAGCCAGATGTGACTTTGTGATTGTGTTAAGTGGTCAATAACATCTTGGTGTATTATAAGCTATTGTCTCTGTTTTGCTTTCTAGATGTTCTCAATGTCTTTTCCATTTTTTATAGTTTTGGATATAAAGGCAGGGCAAACACATATCTTGAATTGGTCTCAGAGAGGGTAAGTAAAGTGGAAATAATCTGAGCAAGTTTGTGAACAGTCCTTCAGAGGGCATATTTACTAACATTCCTACACTTATTCACTTGTTCACTCAAAGCCATTTTTAAAGCTGCTGATATTAACTTTATACAGCATATACATCCTCAGTGTTAGAAGAAACCAAGTTGAATATAGAAAAAAATAAATAAATAAAAACACACAACAGTCCAAATAGTTATTAGACAAAGATCTCTGGAGCAAGTTTTGCCAGAGAAAATCAAAGTCAAAACTAGTTAACTGGCACTGTGGCTTTATAGAAACAAAATGAGCATTGTCAGTTTTGGATAGGCATTCAAGGGTACACAAGTCATTTTTTCCTAATCAACAAACATGAGGTATACTTGCAGATATTGTTTTAGCAGAAAGGCAAATGGACCTCTGCATTTTTTTCAGTCTGTAAGTCTGAGTGTATTAAAGACTGAAAGATTTTTTAAGTTGTTGCGCTCAATTTAGGCCCTTCTGCAGTCTACAGTGAATTAACATGTTGATATAGAACTTTATCAGTATTTTTTTTATCAAATCTTTACTTAACAAACAGATAGACCAAAAGCAAACTTGACAGTCATCTGTTTATTCAATCAAGATAAAATGATTTCTTTGCACACCAGGCCATTAATTTTAAATTCCTAAACAGAAGTAACTCTTTTGCGTATTCTGGTGGGCACACTTTGGGCCTTTTTTTTAACCTGTGTAAGACCTCATGTATGTCCTACTAGCAGAACCTACATGTACCCTTAAAACTAGGTGTGCACCCCCATCTCATTGTGTGTGTTTTGGACCCCCCTTGGGTTCACTAGCTCTAAGAATAGCTCTGGCTGTCTCCAAGTGATGCAACCTAAAGTTGGATGAATTTGAAGTCACTGAGTCCATATGAGATTAGGCAGAGGACCTGACAAAACACTTGTGTGGTATAGTGGGTCTGCACCTTAACATTTTAGTGGCCCATTTTTAAATAAATAAATAATGGCTGGCTCAATCTCCGTAAGTGTGTGTGCTCGTGCAGAGGTTGGTGAGGTAATTGGGGCGAGACGCACCTTCACATGAGGGTGTAGTCTTGTCTCAATTACTTCATTTGCCTTAGACATTGTGCAATTGACACATAGCATTCACGGAGGCATATAAGGGGGAGCCGGCATAAGAAAAAGAGGGGAATAAAAGAATGAGAAAGAAAAGAAAGAACAGAGCTGTAACAAGAGCATCCGGAGTAACAGCAAGGCAATCCAGCTAGCCAGCAGTGTGGTGAAGGGCAGTGCAGGTGTGAGCTCCACGAAGGAGCAAAGGATCGGCACTCTAGGGGCAGATCGTCCCTAATGAATATGGATGAGGAGTGGGTGAAATCAAGAGGGATCCGAGATACGCCAGAGGAGTGAGAAGGAAGATAGGAGGATAACCAGCCCCAAGCAGTCTGGCCAGCGCCATTCAAAGCTGTTAAGGTGGGGGTCGGAAGGTAAGAATCACATCTGCTAGTGTCTCTGATAGCTGAGCGAGCAATGGGTGAGCTGGGGAGACGAAGAGGGTGTTGCGCTGGGCTCGTCTGACAGAGCATAAAGGACCCATTTAGAGTGGTTTACTCTTGTTTTTTATTCTGATTTTAATCTCATGGACTCACCTGTTTTTAAGGATCATTTATTGAACTGCAGTATTTGGACACTGTTTTTGAGCTGCTTTAATAAAAGCAATTTTCCACTTTTATGCCCCCACCACTTGCTATGTTTGTGTGTTGTGCCCTAATCCACTGGCTTGTCAAGAGACTTCCTAAATCGACTGGGAGTGTGAAACTGACAGGCACCATCACAACCTGACTTGGCAAGTTACAGCAAACCACAACAAGGACACAGACAATGAACCACGTACCAAAGACAAATGAATGCACCCTACCACAAGCAGAGTCTAGATTGTAATTTAAAGGCAACTCCTCACAGCATTAGGCAGCTCAGTGAACATTTGGTATTATTAAGCTTTATTATTTGTACCAAGGTAATTTTAAATTATAAATAGCTAGTAAGTAGATATGTAAATCTTATTGTGTAACAGTGATAATAAGATCTGTGTCTGGTAAACTTGTAAGCTTACAAGCTCTTCATTTCAAAATGCTTAAGTCAACACCAACAGACCCTTGAAAAAACACATAAAAATGTGTGTTAAAATCAGAAAATCTTTGAATAAACTTAAGGAAGTCTCTTCTGCATTATAAGGTTCTTGTATCCCATCTTTAGTATGTGCATATTAACAATTATCCTAGTCTCCTATTCTTAAAATTTATCAATGCATCGTATTACTGTACTTCTTAAAATTTGTCTGATTTAGCTATCTTGCTATAAATATAACAGCAATGAATTTTCATGACCCCTGATTATTTCTGGAGTGTTTGGGATATTTTCTAAATTTTATTTTTCTTTATATTTCATAATGGTTTTCTTGCATCTTTCATGACGCCATGCAATGATGGCAATGGGCTGGTTATCCATTTCTGAAGCAAGTACATTTATCAATTTGATGACTAGGCCATCATGTTATACAGTATAAGAGCAAAGAACGGCAATGACATTTTGACTGGACTTTACATAACAAATAAAAGAAAGACTTTCACTCTTCTGAATGATTTAAAACATTTGTTTAGTTAAGAAAGCTGTGTAAAGCATGTCCTTGTCTGCAATTCTTGTTTTTGTAACATCAGCAAAGTTTGCCCCATCGATTGACCCCTGCAAGATAAAATTTCAGTTTCAAGTTTGCTTATGTAAACGCAGCCACTTTAAAAAAATAACTAGCTTTTTATAAGAATCACAGAGGAATGTAAGGCAAGTAAAGTTTATACCTAAATATTGCATTTTACATAATTAAAAATCCACACTAGTCGGGATAACCTCGCGGTGCTCCATATAAAATAGATGGATGGAGGGTAAAAATCGATGCACGCTCCTCACACTAAAACTTAACTGGGCACAATAATGATGGCTCACATTAACAAAATCCTATTCTTGTTTGAATATCAAATGCAAAAATCTGTAAATAATGCTACCTTGTCCCTAAACATTGCCATTAAATAGCTTGACAGGCAAGACACCTTCTTATTTATTACAGATCTGCAACTGTTTACCTCATAAGCAGTCTCAAAACAGAGGTGGCCCTGTGTAACACAGTCTTTAACTGCATGCTGTATTTCTTTTTGTGCAGACAATGCACAGTGAAGAGAAGTGTCAAAACCTTATCCACCTTAAGGCTGCTGCACTCATTTTGCTGCCATGACACAGTAACTATAATATCAATATTTCTCATGTCACCAGTGCAATTTCACTGATTAGCAGCAATAATATGACATTGAAAACGTGACTAAGTAATGCTACAACAACAACGTATGCTTGATTATCATGAAAGGAAACTCTGAGACAGTGCAGTCTCCACTGCAAATGGAACAGTATAAAAACTGGTGTTTCAGAATCCCTGTGTTACTAATTTCCATTGATCTGACTTGGACACACAGCACTGAAGCACAATTGCAGTATAATGTTCTCAGACACCTGAGGAAATATGAGATACTCTTACAATTTTCATTGCTAAGAAACAGAATTAATTTGGATTGGTCATATCATAATTTTGTATGGTAGCATAAATACATGGCGTAGAAAAACCCTACATACAGTACAGTTCTGACATCTTCTTAAATTGTCAAATGATTTGACATAAACTGTACAGATCATCACCAATTACACAGCTAATAAAATCCTTGCATATTACAGAATACCTCCAACTCAGAGGAAAAAAAAAACTATTTGCGTAGAAATTCTTAAGGATCAAACCTGATATCACCAGGTTTTTATCTTTAAGTGATACATAACTGCTACTGCTCTTCATTTTCATTATGAGTGTTGATTGATACATTTTTAGAGCTACTAGTTACATATTATTGCATGTTGATTTTTTTAAGTCTTTGCCCATTTCTTTCAATTTATTTATTTATTTTTATAGAGATACAAAACTATGAAAAAAATGTACGGATTACAAATAGCAAACAAAAACATGCAATTGAAAATTTATTCTAGCATTTAGAGTGTTTTGCTTCCTTTCCTTTTACTGGCCTCAAACCACAACATCATTGCTTGTTTAGGTTTCAGGTACAGGTGTACACATTTCTTGTTCTATATTTTTTTTCAGGAGCAAAGCATCTTTTACATGTACAACTAAATTCTTAACAAGATTGGTCTTGAAGGTGATTATCATCAACCAAAACAACACATGAATGGTAAACTGTAAACAATATGAACTCTGGAAACAACAGATAATATCCTAGATAATCTTCCACCCCTTTTTATTGCATATTCTATCCAGAGGTTCCTATCACAAACTGCATACATGTGTTCCTAGGATACAACTTTCTTAATTAGGTAAATAATAGGTTGTGTAATTAGAATATAATATCTACCAAGTCAAGAGTGAAGGCATCCATTTTATAAAAGAAAAGACAAGGAGACTCATGGGTCAGACATGACAAAAACTGAATAGGAAAATACATGTACGTTATCGGGGAATGGATGTGTTGCACCACATTAACAGTTACATTTATTTGAAACTTATTTTACTGGTCAAGTCACCACCTATTAAACTTATAAATGCCCTTTCCTGACCTTAATATAAGGTCTGGCGTCATTTAAATGACCACACAAATTGCTGTGAAAACATCTTGTCTTCATTTAAGAAAATAAAGTAACACCTAAAAAGAGTGTGTAGTTAATTAGGCTTTTACCATTGAATTACCTGGTCATGGAAGATGTCAAAAGGTCAAGATAAACTTTAGTAAGCTTGAATATGAATGAAAGTGTCTTATTTTAATGTCTTGATTGTGTACTTTTTGCAGTGGTAGCTTCTGATTGCAGTTCACTGGCAATTGCTTTCCATTTATTTTGTTATTGTTTTGTCTGCAAGACTGTTAAACATAGTTCACAAACAGCCACCATGTTCTTTTAGCCACCTGTGTAGCCAGTCAGTCTTTATCCTCATTTGCTCAAGGAGAGATACAAAGCCACTGGCTGATTCTTTGTCTGTGTAGTAAGCTCCCACACCTACAGGTAAGTGTTCACTGACAGCTTCATCTGTGGACAGAAGTGTTTTCTTTTCTGCAGCTTCTGTCCAAGTGATTTCAGCACCATTCAGTTTGTCACACAAAATAATATTTTGAACACCCGTGCTTCTGACTGCTGCCCTTCTTGACTGATGCTTACTCCTGACACTTAGATCTAGATTCTCTTTTAAGTAATATACAGTATGTTTGTGATCTTCCGGTTAACAAACTGCCACTTTCTCGCACAGTGACTATGTCTAGTGCTTAAGTTGTTCATCTCTGTCAATGAAAATGAGATCTTTGATTCACTGAGAACAATGGAATAGGTTCTGTTTATATATTGGATATATAATATATAATTTATACTAATAAAAGGCAAAGCCCTCACTGACTGACTGACTCACTCACTCACTCACTCATCACTAATTCTCCAACTTCCCATGTAGGTTGAAGGCTGAAATTTGGCAGGCTCATTACTTACAGGTTACTTACAAAAGTTAAGCAGGTTTCATTTCAAAATTCTATGCGTAACGGTCATAACTGAATCCTACTTATTGTACGTACATGTCGTACGTACGTATATGTCCATATCCTGCAGCTCGGTCGCCGTCTGAGGCGGAGTTGCATCCCCCATCACCATTCCACAAGTTCTTAGACACGCTGCCGCTAAATATTCGCAAGAAAATCCACAAGTTAATACCGGGAATGCCTGTTAAACATCTTAGATTCACGAGTAGCGATTTGGGTGGTGAGATGTCTATCGAGGTGATCACCATAGATCAAAGAACTGTCACTTACCGAGTGATTTCCATGCCCGGAGATGCCGCCTGCCTTTTCCTTTCTCTGTGTTACATATTGCACGGCCATATCAGGCTCAATCTTGATATCCGGAGGAACATTGTGTCTTATGTATTGAATGACTGGGACAGGTCCAAGGTGTGGACTGATGATGGTACAGGAGATAATTATACTACACAAGAGCACAATAAGAGTGAAATGCTTAAGCACTTCACCAATGCTTCTGCATGTGAGTTGATGGCTGCCGCTGAATTGTTCGGTTGTCGCTTTCAAGTGTACCGAAATGGCCAAATATTTTACACCTTTGGACAACTGCCAATGCCTCTTAAACATCTTAGATTCACAGGTGACAATTTCAGTAGTGGACACTTAGATGTTTATGAATGTTTAAACTCTCAAAAGCTGGATGCGAAGTTATCAATGAAGCCGGTTGTATGCTTACAACGCTTGACATATGTCGAATGTCACTTCAACACAAGTCCTGCAAATACTAATGTAATTGAAACAAACATGAGACTCAAACCGATTATGACAGCAGCAATTCAAGCTGTGAGAAAACAGTAAAAAGGAGGCGTGTCAGACGTTGTGGTACATTTTCTGATGCAGCTAGACGAAAACAACTTCATGACGCTGCCGCTAAATACTCGCAGGCAAATCCACAACTTCACAGAGACGCTGTTGCTAAATACTCGCAGGCAATTCCACAAGTTCATAGACATACTGCCGCTAAGTATTTGCAGGCAAATCCACAAGTTAATACCGGGAATGCTTGTTAAACATGTTAGATTCACGAGTAGCGATTTGGGTAGTCTACACTTCAGTAAATGAAACCTGTTATCTTTACAACGGTTGACAAACACGGAATGTAACTTGAACAAAACTCGTCCTCCAAATACGAACCTGATTGAAAGAAATAATGATAATCAAATCCTTGATGACAGTAACATTCATAACAGTGACAAAACAATGACATTGACAATCATGTTACGTTATTTTTAAAAAGTTTCCTTTTCTTTTTCATAACTTCTTTAACACACTACTTCTCCACTGCGAAGCGCAGGTATTTTGCTAGTATATATATATATATATATATATATATATATATATATATATATATATATATATATATATATTGTCACACACGTGTGCATGGGAGGCAGCTAAAGGGCTTGAGTGAAGGCAGTTCTGAGGCATGCCGGGATGTGGCAGAGTGCACTGACTCTTTTTCTCACTTCCCTGTAGACCATTCCTGGGAGACTCCACCTGGCTCTCTTGACATCTCTTCCAGGACCGAACCAATGGAAACAGACCTTACCAGCTCCGGCACCCCTGATGTCACGTCCGGGCCTGATCCAATGAGTGATGAACACGTGCCCGATCCTTATGAGCTGACTTCCTGTCTTCCCCTTTAAAAGCCTGCCCTTTTTCCTCAGTCTTGTTCTGGACTCAGTTGGATGCACATTAGTGCTGTATATTTGATAAAGACGTCTTTGCAGCCAGGATACCATATTATATGGGTGGCTGCCCCAAACCTTTATCTGTCTATGTCTCGTTTTTGTGACGATGTGTGTGTGGTTTTTATTGGTTAAACAATTCATTCCTATTTATCATTACCATATCTAATATATCACATCATCTAACTCTTGAAGAAACCACCATCTTCATTCCCGAAGGTTAAAATGAGGTAAATGAGTAATGAACATCTCTCTGGAAAGAGAGAAGAAGCTAATGGGAAAGACCCCTCCCAGGAAGTGCCACTAAGTCCACAGTAAAGTCTGCAGGACTTTCCTTTCAACGAGTCGCCATTCAGGTAAAAAGGAGAGACTACAGGAGTCTGAAAATACTGGTGGCATCAGATCATTGTATAAAATAATACAGCTATGCATATCAAGAGTTAGATGACGTGATATATTAGATAAGGTAATAATAGTAAAGTATAAATAGGAATGAATTGTTTAATTAGACATTTTTGGATATCTACATGCAAATAAAGAATTGTTTGGCATTCTCATCTGACTCCATGACTGACATCTTTGAAAATAGAGGAAGGCTTTTTTTCTACATCACCCCATAATGAGGAAAAAACAGGTATAGAAAGGGGACTGTCAGAATTATGTTTACACTAACTGAACTTGTTTACCACAATGACACACTATATCGTGGTGCACTTGAACACCATGTGGACACCTAATTTGATTACCTGTGGTACATTTTGTTTAGTATTTGCATTTATCGCCAGGAGGATTACATTTTGAGGATACCAATTCCCTGCAGTATGCCAACTTATTACTTTCTCAAAAATTCAAAATGGCATCTTTAAATTGAGCTGTTGGCTTAGGTACAGAATGCTAGCAGGGGAGGCCCCATCTTCAAGGGAACTTGCAAACAAAGTTTACTGCTGGTGATAAATGTCACCTCAGCGTATAGATGTGCTATAAAATTTATTCAGTTGATATTATTCACAATTAAATATTACAATGCTAAAAATATATTTGCAATAATAGTGTCTAAGTTATTTATGTAATTGTATATTGTGCATAACATACTAGAACTACACATTTTTAGCTTACACTAAACAATACATTTGTCTGATTTATTACATTTATAAAGTAGATATTGCTGAACTTATGTAAGATTCATAGTTAAAATTAAATATAAATTCTAGTCTGACATGAAGTCAGCAAACACTAAAAGATGTTAAAGATTTATCCAGCTTTCTCACTTCCTCCTGTTACCATGTCATTCTGTATTAATGGCACCATATGTAAGAGAATGAGTTGGTTGGCAGAACAACAAACCCCCAGGAATGCTGAAAAATGTCCAGTAAAGGGAAGACTGAATGGAAATTGGGAAAATCAACAACATTGTGTTATCCTAGAACTTCTACACTACACATGAGCAATGGTCTGCCTAACAATTGCACTTAGGAAAGTTGCAAATCAGTGTTCTATAAAATGTTCCTATAAAAATAAATATGAAAAAAAATATATATATATATCTCTTAAAAATAAGTGGTATTATTTATTCATTGAAGGACAGAGAAGGGAAACAATGGAAGCTGCATTTGACAAAAACACATATAACAAATTAAATAAACCATGGTAACAAACCATGATAGACTTAGTAATATAGAGTTTAGTTAACCAGCAATCTAAAATATTTAAAGGCTAATAAGTCTGACTGAATACTCATTTAATACAATATCAGAAAATGTTAATACAATGTCTGAAAGAAGTCACAAGCTTATCCAATAATGTCATCAAAGCTCTTTAAATCCTTTTTAATTGTTTTCATTTCAAATTATTGTAATATAAGTTACTTTTCACTGGAAAGGATCAGAGTGTTGTGCATTTCTTAATGTACTGTAATACTACACATAACATCATGCAACAGAGCACAGAAAAACAAAACTCCAGTTTTTACAAATCCTGTAATAATTATTCCGTGTCATTGATCCATAACAAAATGTAGTCGATTCTAGCAGACCCAGGCTAACATTCCTAGGTATTTCAAAATCAACTATTATGCAGGAGGTTTGTGAAAATATACAAGGATCTAATGGTTAACCAGTCTGAAGTGATTGCCTTCTTTTCATTCAAGGTCCTGTTCATAGGCCTTAGTGTAATAATTTGTCCTGGAAATGGCTGCAGTTCTTTTCACAATTTTCAAAACATAAATGTCACGTTCAGTTTTGAATTTTCAAACTGACATGATTTTATAAGTAAAAAAAATCTAAAGCAATTAACCCAAATATTTATGTTGGTTGGCTTTTAATAAGGCAGATGAGAAGCACTATGGGAAGCAATGGGAAGTTCTAATGCAGCCCAGAAAAGTTCCTAAGAGATGAAGGACTTAAAGTTATTTTGCTTATGCCATGTGTAAATACAAGATAATACATTTTTTGATTTATTAATAAATAATGGGGCAGCATTGTGGCAATGCTGCCTCACAATAAGGAGACCAGGGTTTGCATCCTGGGTCCACCATGTGTGGAGTTTGGATGTTCTGCCTGTGTTTGTGAGGGTTTCCTCCAGGTGCTCTGGTTTTCGGGTTAATTTCCGATATTAAATTGGCCCTAGTGTGTGGGGTGTGCAATTGTGGGTGTGGGTTTACCCTGCAATGGACTGGAAACCTGTCCTGGGTTTGTTTCTGCCTTGTGCCTTAAGAAGCTGGGAAAGGCTCCAGCAGCCCCTGTGACCCTGTTCAGGACTAAGAGGGTTAGAAAATGACTGCCTAATAAATAATGTACGAGTTAAAAATTGAATATAAAGGTTATATTTTACCAATAAATACAAAACACACGTTTTCCCTTTTTTTGAGGGAGCATGTGAGTTCATCTATGCTGTCCATTTGTGCCTTACAAAATGGTACTATGTAATACTTTGTGGAATGTGGTAGAAGAAAGCAGAGATCTATAAGGATAAATGAGTTCTGTGGATGCATAGATTTCTGCAATTAACAGGTCAAAAAGAATCAGTCATGTGAACAGCAGATTCAAGGTATTTTCTCTACAACTGAACTCTGTGTGTGTGTGTGTGTGTGTGTATGTATATGGAATAGGAGGGAATCAATAGCTTGATGACAAATAGGCCTTGTTGGTTGTCCTACATCACACTTAAATGGCCAACCATCACATTGTTAAAAGCAGAGCAAGCAGTCGATGAAAACTGTGTTGAAAAATTTTAAGGAAAGAAGAAAAAGTGGTGAAAGTAGCAGGTAAAAATGATAATGTGAATGTAAAATATATTGAAAGTGAAACAAAAATCATTAGTTTGGGGTTTGTTGGACAGTGACACTGGGTGAATATTGCAAAAAAGTTCATATTCTGGTATAAGAATTTTTATAGACCTGATGGATTATTGTTGAAGAGGACTGAAGATTTTAGAAAATCAATTCCTTAGTATAAAGCGCAAGACAAAAACATAAAATTCTCTTTGCATGAATTATACTTTTTCCACAGCTTTTTTCCCTCTGCCGATAAGCTATTGATTGTTATAGATGACTGTGTCACAGAATATTGATTTATGTGATTACCTAAATCTAATTCATTTTAATCATGCAAAATTGAATAGAGTTTTTACAACTACTGCTAATGAAGTAATTTTAGTATGTTTGGGTGGCAGTTAACACAATGGCACCAACATACCACGTACACAGCGAGCTAACCTTTCATATTAGATAAAAAAATGTTGATTACATGTGGAAATGACTCAACAGATGTTCTGTATGTTAAGCTACAGCCTTACAGCAGACCATCCTAATTAAGTGATTTTATGAGCATCTATTAAATAAGCAGTGCATTCTATTACATAGCAAATCACAAAGGAATTAAGACTTTATTGTGATCAACAAGCTCTATTTTTTTTTTTTAATAATTTCAGGGCGCGCTGCTTAACTTTATAGCAGAACTCAACTTGCCATTCACTCTGGCCCCACAATTAATAGACTTGTCAAAGCACTTTGTCATAATCAGAAAGCCCTCCAGAGGCTAACAATGTCATGTGTTGCAGCATGTGTGCAGCAAAATGAAGCATGGGTTGGCATATACTTTTATCCTGAAGACTTTGCTGGATATGAAGAAATCTTGGTGAGCTACTTCTCTAATGAATTTTGCCAAATAGATGTAGAACACTTCCCTTCAATTAACATCACTGTAGCTGATAGCCAGTCTTTGTTAAATAAAGTGATTTGACCAAAGGAAAATAACATTCTTTGGAAGAATGTAGGATCAATCCTATTGAATTCATACAGTGTTCTATGTGGAAATAAGTCTTGATTGGAGACAAAAATGCAAAGGGGTTGTAGTGAGTTAGATATTTTAGTCACTATTTACATTTAAAAAGTCACTATTGTTTTGAGACGCTTCTGATTTATAGAGGCTGTTTTCTAGACACAGAATGGGGAACTTATACTAATTTTTAACTGTGACTCGGATCAAATTTTGCCACAACTAGCCTTAATTTATTCCCTTAAAACTGTGTGGTAAACATCACTGCTAACACATAGACTTTCAGCTTTTTCCACTTTCACCACTGGTTCTAAGAATACTGTTGTATGCTACTTATTTTGGAAAGATTATTTTGAGATCCTGATTTCTTTTGACACAATTACGTCGCACAGTTATAGAGGCTGTTTTCTAGACACAGAATGGGGAACTTATACTAATTTTTAACTGTGACTCGGATCAAATTTTGCCACAACTAGCCTTAATTTATTCCCTTAAAACTGTGTGGTAAACATCACTGCTAACACATAGACTTTCAGCTTTTTCCACTTTCACCACTGGTTCTAAGAATACTGTTTTATGCTACTTATTTTGGAAAGATTATTTTGAGATCCTGATTTCTTTTGACACAATTACGTCGCACAGTATAAGTCAACTATTCAATCATGCTGTGAATCTCATGTTCTACCACATTCCAAAACAATTCTATGGGATTCAGATATGGTGGCTGGGAAGGCCACTGAAGAACACTGAACTCATGTTCATGAAACCAGCTTGAGATGGCTTTTGCTTTGTGACATGGTACATGAACATGCTGGAGTACATTCCCTACGCTATTATACTGCAACCACCAGTCCAGACTGTTGATGCAAGGCAGGTTGGGTGCATAGATTCATGCTGTTGGCATCTCATTCTGACCTTAACCATCTGTGCAGGTCAGCAGAAATTGAGATTCATCATACAAGGCTATGTTTTTCTAGCCTTTATCTATACAGTTTTTGCTGATCCTGTCCCCAGTGAAGTTTAACTTTCGGTTTTTGGCTGACCGAAGTGAAACCTAACTTGATCTTCTACTGTTGTAGACTGTTGTAGAGATTTGATGTGATGTGCATCCTGTGGCTTTCCACAGTTGTACAGTGTCGTTATCTGAGTTACCGAAGCCTTTCTATCATCTAGAAGCACTCTGGCCATTCTCCTCTGATCTCTGTCATCAACAATGCATTTCAGACTGCATCACTGCTGCTCATTAGATGTTTTTAAATGTGCACCATTCTAAGTAAACTCCCGAGAGTGTCGTACATGCAAATCCCAGGAGACCAGAAGTTAAAGAAATACTAAAACCAGCCCGTCTTGCACCAACAATCATGCCACTAACAAATTTAATTAGATTACATTTGCTCCCTATTCTGGTATTTGATGTTAACATTAACTGAAGCTTCTCATCTATTTATGCATGATTTAATACACTGCACTGCTCCCACATGATTGGCTAATTAGGTAATTGCATACATAAGCTAGTGTACAGGTGTTCCATATAATTTTCTTATGAATGTATTTATGCTCTTGGCTTTATTGGAGCATCTCTCTGCTGAGTGTGATGCCATTGGGATAAGAATTAGCACTTCCCAACCTGAGGACATGGTCTTCTTGCAGAAAGGATTGCCTTATTCCCTGTAGAAAGAGGAATGAGGAATGTGGAAGAGTTCAAGTAACTTGAGATCTTGCTGTTAGGTGAGGATAGAGAAGACCATGAGATTGACCAATAAATAGGTACAGAAGCAACCGTTTTACCCATATTGATGTGAAACATGGTACTGAAGCCAGAGTCAAGTCCTCAGTCGAAGTTTCAATTGACAGTTCAGCCTACATTTCCATCCTCATCTATAGTCATGAGCTCTACACAGTTTCTAGGTTTACTTTCTTTGACAGAGTGAGGAGTTTAGCACAAGGTTATTATTATTAATGAAAACAGTAATAAATTGACTAATTAAAGGAGTTTTGTTAATCAAAATGAAAACAAAACTAAAAGCTGACTGAAAAAAAGAAATTAAAATGAAAACCACATACTTGAAAACTAACTGAAATTAAATTAAAATGGGAGGAATGAAAACCAGTTGTTTCTATTTTTAAAATAAACAAATTGCAAGTAGCCTACTAATCAATAATCCTTTTAATCTGAATGCATGTACCCCCAACCTTTAAAAAATTAACAAAGAATTAACAGAAAAACAACCCTCCTCAAAATAAATCAAATATTAAATCCTGAGATGTCTGGAAACCCACAGGTGAATTCTTTACAAATTGACATTAAGGTGGTCCAATGAGTTTGTCTTATGCTTTAATTATCATGAATGTTTTTCGAGCACAAATTAACAGTTATTTGATATGTGAAATACAGTGAAACAAAGCTCAATGAACAAATATTTTTAGGAAGAAATCTCAGATCAAGCTATTGAGTTAGAAAGGGGCAATAGAGACAGCAGTTTAAGAGTGTATTAGGTCTACCATCAAGGTGACAAAATTTGTAATATTTAGAATATTCTGAAATATTATGCTTTATTTATTTAAAAATTGTATATGAAATGAAATTGGTTTAAAGACAGTATGCCAGGAAATATCACTTGTATATACTTGTTCTCTGTTGCTTGCTTTTTGAAGATGAAAAGATACGTTTGATTGTATTGTTTTTTACCCTTAGTAAGAACTAACCTTTTCATGTCTGTGTGTTTAAATGATGCCTTCATGCTATCCATTTAGACTCTAGTGGATTAGGCAAAATCTATCATAAATAAATAAATAGATGAAAATATAATTTGTTACAAAAAAAAATGTTTCTTGTTGGTAATCAAGTCCAGAATGTGATGAGTCTAACACCAATACAAAGTTGCTATTTGTAGCTATTTTAATTCAAATTTGAATAATTTTAAAATAAAATCTAGATATATGTACTGCACTTTTAAAAAGGTGCATGGATAAGTTGCGACATGCAATTTTTTTTAACTTCCGGTTGTGAGCAACATAGAGTTCAGCTTCATGAATGAATGGATAAATTATTTGTGCTTGAATAGTTTAAATAAACACAGATTTTAATAAATACACTTTCAGGAGTGTTCTGTAATGCATAAAAATTCCAAATTATTACATATGAATGGATAATTATAGTGCATTCTTATTAAATACGACTGGAGCAAGGTAATTCATTTGTTATGACTCATTTATTCTGTAAAGACATCTTTTATTTAAAGAATCGCACACTAGTGGATTTGCTTTTTTTCTTGAATTTTGTTAAAGAGTTTGGGTTATTAAATTTGAAAAAGAATAACTAAACTTAGGATTTTGAGGCAACTTTACAGTAAGTTTGTGTAATTATTTTCCTATATAATGTATAATTGTGACATAACAGCATAGAGGCATTTTCATGCGAGGTCAGATGGCATGTATATCATGCATATAAGTTACAGAATAAATGTAATATACTGACTCATTTTAAGAGTTACAGTATATGTTGAATTGTGATAAACAATATAAAAGGACTGAGTTAGGTGTGGGCTAGATTTAGACAAAAACTCAACAAGCTATAGCTTAGGGATCACAGTCTGAAAGAGTCTGTCCAAATTTCAGAACTTTTCATATGTTACAGATTTACCTACATATTTGTAACGTCTAATAGAACAACATTCCTCCAACCCCAAAAGTGTTTGCTATGCATCTTGGCAACATTCCTGACAGTTATAGTACAGCTTTTACGTTGCTTTGTTAGGGCATCCACAGCTTCCCATTGCTTAGGTCCATGTCATATCTAAATGAAGTCCTTGGTCAAGCTGTAGAAATAGGCAAATTTACATTTATGTTAAGCTTGTTAAACTTTATATTATTAAAAATGTAAAATATCCATGCAAAGGCATTGCTCACAACTGGAAGACTTTGTCAGAATGTGAAAACGTTTTTATATTCAAAGAGCTGCAAAAGAAACTCCAAAGGGAAATAAATCTTGTTTGTTCACGGTAACTGTTTTCTTTAAATGTGGATCTGAAACAGAAAGCTCTTGATACCAGTTACAAACAGCCTTAAATGGCACAACACAGCAACAAAAGCAAACAAAATTCTCTTCCCTGCAGTACACAGTCTTACATATTTTATTCATAGATCAGAGTGTGGTGAATTTGCACAGAGGATCGGGAAACTGATGATCTTGCTGTCTACTTTACTAATCTCAGCCAAATCTCTAATTATGAAGAATCCCTAATTATAGATTTTTCAGTATTTAGACCATTTCATCTCTGTTAGATGAAATGAGTAGTGCAGAGTCATAGCATTGTGGATAAAACTGACAACTTTGAGGTTTGTCAATGGGTGTGTTATCCATTATGATCAGAATATACTCATTGAATGCCTTTAAATTATAAAATAAAATGTGTTTTATTTATTTAGCACATTTGACATTCTCATCATTCGCTTACCAATAATTTGAGTATATCACAATTGTTTAAATATATATATGTTCTAAAACTGGACCATGGGACAGTTAAATTACTTCCTCATTATGAAACACTGATTTGATGGGAAGTGAACAAGCAGGCATGTGTTTTAAAGTCCAATACTTTAACCACAATATCCTCCCTATACATATAATATACATTTCTTGGTCTGATAGTTTAACATAATAATTTTGCAATGCTCTGTCACAGGTGTCACAACCAAATCACATGTCTATTTTCTGGAAATGATTTAGAAAAAAATGAAATGGAAATCTAGCACTAGAAGAAGAAGAAAAAATAAAGTCTAATATCGAGGAAACAGAGAAATACTTAGAGAAAAAACTAATGAACATTTCTATGGGAATTGAGAGTGCAGTTAAAGGAGGACCTCTGTTTCACAGTAACACTTGCCCATAGTTAAAACTGCCTTTGAACAACAAGAAGCAAGAAATGATATTCAACTTGGCAGTTAAGCAAAGCTACTCTTGGGCTTCAGGACTCTGAGGACATCCCTCCAGATTGTTGTGGATTGAAGTGGAGAGGAAGATGAAAGAAGGAACAGATACAGGCAAAGGTTAGGAACAAATCAGGCAATGCACTTATTCCAGGGGAACTCCAAAACTGAAATAAGAAAAACCCCAAAAACTAAAAAAAAGAAAAACATAATGAATGCAAAAGGAAAAAAAGCTCTATGGAATACTTTTAAAAGTTTAATCTGGTCAAAGTAATTTCTCCACTGGGATGATCTATAAATCAGACATTGAAGCCAGAAAAGGAAATAATAATTCAGCACATGGACATAGGTGTAAAATGAACAAAGGAAAATAATACACAGTGACCACAAAAGTCTGTCTTTGGACATGCCAATTAGACTTTGTAGAAAATTTACAGTGGAAGGAACCATGCAAAGCAGAGCATGAAAACATTAGCTCACATGAATATTTTCCAGGGCCATATACTGCATACATTAAGAGACCAGATAGGACACATGACTTTAATTATTACTTGAGTCAGTAATTCTTTATCCTGCCCACAGTGGGGCATATGGACAAAGAGATGAATTCCATGCTTTTAGTCACATTTATTTGGTTTATCATCATCACCACCACTGATTTAATAGCCATTTTTCAGGTTTACGCAGGTATTACTAGTTGTCCCCAAAACTTTTTCTTCTGTTCTCCTTGGTGATGGGCATCCTTTGGCATGAGACCCATTTTTTCCCACCATCTAACACCACTCATCTGCCAGTCATGTCTTATTTTGCTTACCTCAGGCTTCATCCGCTCCACTTCCCTCTTGGTGCATCTCTTTACTCAACCATCCTCTGTTTTTTGCTTTGCATGCCCATGCTAACTTATTCTGTTACTTCTCAACACAACACCTATGGGGTTTACACCTAGTCTTTCTCATAAATTAGTGTTCTCACCCTGTGATACACATCCACACACCCATCTGACCATTCTCAGGAAGCAGGAGATTGACAGGTGAATCAGAACAGTGTCAGCAGTTATGCAGACATTATACTAGTCAGTCATAGTGAAGAGTGACCTGAGCCAAAATACAAAGCTCTCGATTTACTGGTCAATCTACATTCGTGTTCTCACCTAAGGTCACAAGCTTGGGGTAGTGACCAAAAGAACTAGATCATAGGTAGGGTAGGGTTTTTGGCCTCAGCCTTAGAGCTAAGCTCAATGTACAGTTGCTGCTCCTCTGCATCGAAAGGAGGCAGTTGAGGTGGTTCAGGTATCTGATTAGGTTGCCTCCTGGATGCCTCCCTTGGGAGGTGTTTTGGGTTTGTGCAATGGGAAGGAGGACATGCTGGAGTGATTATACACCTCAGAATCCTCCTCAGTACCCCTGGTGGAGGAGTTGGAGGAGGTGTTAGAGAAAAGAGGCATCTGGTCATCTTTGCTCAGACTGCTGCCCCCCACTACCTGGACCCAGATAAGTGGCAAAAAAAGGGAGGATGGCTGGATAGTAAATATTGCTTATTTGTTATGTATTGTGTATTTGTGCATTAAGGCCACATTCCTTGTGTTCTGTGGTTGAAACCCTAAGATTCTGGGCCACATTTACACTGTTGAGGGACCGTCCTCTGACTTTAAATTTCAGGCTGGAGCGTTGGTCCCTCAGAGGTTCATTGTTTTTTGTGGAGTCAAGAACATTTTTGCAAGTAATGTTTGGATTTTCTGTTTTCTTGAATTATTGCTTCTGTTTTTCTGCATTTTGTCTTTGGATTCACAGACTGGTGTTGGGTTGCTTTTTTGAGTTTTTCTCTCTCTTTTGCCTGTTTTGTTTTTTGATTATGTAAATATTTTTTTTTTTCAAATATAAGGAACTTTGCTTTGTTTTGTCCTCCATACCAGAAGTGGGTTATAGCTATTCTCTCCTTTAAAGGCACCTTTGTGCATTTTGGGAGTTTTCAGCTTTTAAAAGCCTGAACCCTATTTTGAGTCTGTGCAAACCTTACACCTTATGTTTGGAGCCAGGCTGTCTAGGGTGAGACCTATTCTGGGGTCAGACTCAATGAAATTCTAGTCTGGTATATCTTTATTTTGAGGCCTGTTCACAACTTTTTGTCATTTTTTGGTTCAATATCATAACAGTGGAGAAAGCAAAATATTACAATATATTTAAAAAGTGTTGAATATAAATCAACAGATGTTACAGTCAATGTATTTTATGCGCTAATGAAATCATATCTAGAGAACTGTGTGCAGTTCTGGTCACAGCACTGCAAAAGAAAAATAGCAGCACTTGAAAATGTACAGAGGAGAGTAACCAAGTGCATCAGAGGACTAAAAGCCACTTCTTCTTGGACAGGTACAGTCTCTTTAGTGTCAGGAAGATAAGAATAAGTGGGGACCTAATTCAGATTTGCAAAATCTTTAAATGTATCAATCAAGTGGAACAAAAATTCTTTCAGTTAAATACTGAGGTGCATATTCAAGTACATCCATGAAAACTGAGGGGAAGTGGATTAAAGACCGAATACAGGAAGCACTTGTTTATGAAAAGATAAAAGAATTTGGAACAAACTACGGAGTCACATAGTTGAAGCTGAAATTTTGAAAAGCTTTACAAAGTATCTGCATACGATATTGGGACAACTATGCCTTTAGCTAACTAAACAATCTTGATGTACTGAATGGTCTCCTTTCGTTTGTCAAACTTCTTATATTCTTAAAATGAAAAACATGTTGCACTTCTGGTTTTCAATCGTGTATTGTTTCTGAGTTGAATTCTTGTTACCATTTTGACTTTGGTGACTTTAGTGAAGCTTACTTCTGCATGTTAATCGATAATTATTTTCCAAATCCTTCTTAACTGATGCCAGATCATCTCTTTTCAACACAATACCATAATAAAATGTATATAAACAAGTAATGTTTATATAGTCCTTAAGAAGAAGAAAAACTAAAATGTGGTTGACACTGATCAGCCGGTCTCTTGACTTTCCTAGGCTTCCTAAAGTAGTGTCACAAATGTTATGCTATAATTGTTTAGTGCTATTTCTGTCATTATTGATGCCAAAGTACCCAACCACTCTGATATCACATACTGGGGATAAAGATTAGAAGATTAGAAGCTCTTTAAAAGTGACTTTGAGTGCAATAGCAGGATGCCAGGAAAAAAAAAAAAGAATGGGAAAGAGTTCGCAACAACTGTTAATGACAATTTCCAGAAATGTATTAAGAAAAATAATTCATTTCTTTGCAGTATGAGAAGACCCATCAAAAGCTCTGACAGAAATATTCTGTGCTAAGGTAATATGCAATGGATCATAAACCAGGTTTTAAATTCTGACAAGTATTTAAGTATATTTAAATGAACTGTGCCTGCTCTCTCTCTGCTTGTTTTGCATCCACAAAAATTATTGGATTATATTTCCACATGTCAAAATATCCTATGAAATAATAATACCTACTGTGTGAGGTAACCTAGCCTCAATTTGCAATGTTAACCAGTGCAGAAGTAAGCCATGCTTTGTACACTCATGCCAACCTTCTTAGCTTTACTTTGGAAGAGAAGGAGGCGATAACATAGGACAGAGTAGGGCTTAAACTATTTAGTCCTTATTACACTGTATCATTTTATTTGCACTGAAATTACATTTGCATACTCTTATCTCATTAAGAACAACTTTATCACTGAATATGTTATAATTATCTCCAGATTAGGGTGTCTCGTTAGCACTATTCATCTGCTTTAGATTTCAGATCTGAAACAGTCTGATAGAATGGCAGCCAGCCTAGACCTGATATAGGAAAGTAAAAGGAGTACAAAAATCCAAAGATCAGTCCACATAAAAATCTTTGCATATTTCCTTTAGTTAGTATTTAAATACTCTATTCATCAATACCCAAAGGACAGCACAATGGCTGGGCATTTGTACAAACATGATATGAAACATTAAATGTTTTCAAGAAGGTTTGCCAGTCAAATAATGCTGAGTTCAGTACTTTAAGTGTTACCTCTTAAGCAAGTAGAAAAATGTGGTAAATCAGGGAAAATGCATTAATTTCTTTTGGAAAAGCAAAGCTAATGTATATCTTATGCTATTTTTCTCTCATAAATCTGTAGCAAGAACATATGGCCTTAATGTGATGGTGAGCTACAGCAGTTTGCAGCTCTTTATTTAGATATTTTTATTAATAAGAAAAATGCAAAGTAGAGCATATTTAAAAATAATTTAAATCCATTACATCCTTATTTAATTAAAAACTGTCTTTATTACTCGTAACCTAGCAAAAAATGCCAATATGCTAAACCATGCAAAAAGCAAATAGCATTTTATATGACAGAAGGTAATTTAAAGGACTATTAACTTTTGTTCCTGCATATATTCACTTTTCAGAAAAGTACAGTAGCAGCTAAGTAAGGTTACTATTTTCATGTGTATCACAAGTTATTTAAAGAATAAGAAACAAATTTAAATATAATAATGTCTTGGTCCTGGTAGATTACCTAATATTACTGATAAAATTTGCTTTTCCTTTTTTTGCTTTATGTAAAATGGCACTGATTCAATAGAACATTTCTCTTCACATTAAAGTGAAAATTAAACTAAATTAGCTCTGAAAGTATAATAATTTGCCACAGGGGTTTACAGATGGTGATGTTCGGAAGCCCTCAGTTACAAATTGCAAAGCCTTATACCAAAAGTAAAAAAAAAAAAGGTAGTATTAGAGGTTAAGAATTCATTAAGAGTTCTTTATAGCTTATATCATTCTTCTGGTCATCCCAAATGTCCCAGGGAGAATTTTGGAAAAAAATAATTTATTGTTTATTATTTGCTGTAAACACCAACAATACTGTAACAAAGGGTCTAAGAGTATCTGTAATAATATGATCACCACTGGGAAAGTTCTTTATTCAAAAAGAGTGTTTGTGTGTTTATTAAGCATTGCTTCCAAAATTGTATAGAAGGACAATGGACCTGAGAGATGTACTATATATAAAGCAAATATTTTTAGTAACCTTTTAGGAAAATGCACATGACATTTAGGAGTCCACCTTTGCTAATTTATCTATCTATTATATTATGATCATTTACCTTTCTTTGGGCTTTTGGATGTTTTCTTTTTTAAATTTGTTTGGACCATTACAGTTCAATTGCATTGTTAGTACGTATGTGTAATGGGTTTGCATTGCCATGCTGTGGTGTTTCTCACATGCAAACAAACATCACAAATACCATGTTATAAAAGCTAATCTGAAGGTGCCTCATATTTAATGGTACTTTAATAAAAATATTAAAAACAAAAGCAGACTTCTGTTATGGATTTATTTTTGGTTTGTTCCATTGTCAGGACCTAGATAAAATACAGTAGGTCCTAGATGGACTTATTATTTAGGTTTGGCCGGCTCTTTGAGATTTGTTTCCTAGTGTTAGTTTTGCTTCTGCTTGAATTGGTGCTTCATAAGTTTGAAAAACTGATTCAATTTGTGAGCAGTTATTTTCAGATAAACCAGCAATGGTGTAGTGTTTTGCACTCGGTCTGGTGACCTAGGAACACAAGAGGTCAGAAGTCAATTCTCTCTGTTTTCTCTACACAAGACATTCGTAGAATTGTAAAGTCCAATCCTCAAACCTACTCTGCCTGTTTTTCTGTGTAAAAACATTTTTCACACGGCATATGGGAAGTCCCTGGAACTAAAATATTTTAGAAGTGGCAGAGGTTGCAAAGTACTTTTGTTTTTAGAGAAGACAGACAAGTAGTCACAAAGATCAATAAATTTGGTACATTGAAATTGTTAGATATCTTTCCTCATGTTACAAAGCAAAACACAATTCATAAACAGATTTTTTTTAAGGAGTTTTCTTTCTTTTTTGATGGTGTTTGAGTGGTAGTCTCCAATTTTCTATCACACTGCCTTCTTTTACAGTGTAAGCATGCCACCACAGGTTTGCACTGTTGCATGTTTGCCCACTAGCACGTTGCGGTGAAAAAAATCAAAACAAAACTCAATAAAAATTAACAACACCTCAGAACAAAATGAAATATCACAATATAAATGCTGTATTTCTAACTATGGCATTACTTAAATAATGCTGAAAGACAATAACACGCGGAAATGAAAATTACTATGTATAGAGATGAAAACAGATCAAAAAATTAATCAACCACACATTCCTGGCCACTATGCTATTTTTATAATAATTGTGTGAGTTTGTCCATGGCCACTTAAACTGTTTTTAGTATACAGTTCTACCACAACACTATACATGCAACCACCCCATTCACTCACCCTTCATAACGACCCAAAAATCATCATGTTTTTGTGCTGCCTCCATTATTTTCATTTCGACATATCAAACTAGCCCCATGGAAACTGCACCTATGTCATTCCCTCCTCTGTCTCCGTTCATATACTGTACCTATATTTGCTTGTCAGTCATCTCAGTGAGATTGTTTCACTGGTTGTGAGAGGCTGTGAGAGGTGATATGGTTATGTTTGTTAGAGTATTTATTATATTTTTGTACTAGAAATTTTAGAAATGAAAGCTCTCCCTGATGTGTCAATGACATTGATTTACATACTACTGAAAATGCTGTGCTAAATACAGGCCAGTAGGTTTATCACTCAGCACGCAATTTGCAATTGGCAGAACAGAATTGGCTAATTTTACTACACAGCCAAGTGGCAACCCATCACAAACACGACCATGACCCAAATTTTAAGGAACGCCGCTCTAAATACCTTAACAGTTTCAATCCCTGTCCTGCTAGCTAAAAGGTTTCTGTGCAGTGCATACTTAAGAGACTTTTAACAGGTATTGAACCTGTGACATCTTAACAATATTCTGGAAATTACCAAAAACTTTACAAAATGGCCATCATTATATACATAAAACGGTATGTGAAAATCAGGAAAACAAATACTAGCCGGTTACTGACATGTGGCTTTAAAATGCCCATCTGCCATTTTGGTTCTGAGAAGCTTGCAGCATGGTGAAGTGGTGCCAATTGAAACTTTGATCAATTTAAAATGAAAATATAAATTACATATTCCATACTGTTCAAACTTAACTCATTTTTTTACATAATTATTTTTGTAATTAAAAAAAATACCAGTGTATGGAAATGCCACCCTTACCAAAGTGCCACCTGAAGCAGTTGCCTCATTGCCTCAAATCACACACTGGCCCTGAGCAGACAGTTTCAGAAGAACAGCTAAGGTCAGGTTTATACTTCACGTGACGCATGCTGCAGCAGATGCTCCTGCTACGCAAGCGTTGCACTGTTTACAGGCCTACTTGCGTGCATACTTTACGTAAATCTGGAGGAATCCACTAGTTGGCAGTGCAAGATATTATCACAATGAGGACAGGTTCGGCTTTACTGCGTTGTGAATTGCCTGGAACACCCATTAAATTCTGATGACACCTTACCGCAATATCTCTGAAAAGGATGTTTAATGATTAAATCCATCAGTCCAGGGATTTGTCCATTCCAGCTAGCAATGGGCACGAGGCAGAAACAATCCCTGCACAAGTCATCAGCTCATAGCAAGGTGAATATAAGCACTCACACATACTAGCGTTATTTTAGTGTCACCAAATCTGCATATCTTTGGAAGGAAACTGGAGCACACTGACGAAACCCAGCTTTAAAACATGTAAATTCCAGGCAGGGAAAATCAGCGACGTGACTCCCTGCAAGACAGCAGCGCTTACGCTTCTCCACCGTTTCACCCCCATGTGTATAATTATTAACATTATTCATTATTTAAACAAAATTACAGATTTATCTGTAAAATGTAATATACATACTTTAATGCATTTCATCATGAAAGTGATATTAAGTATAAATCTAAGAGTTCTAAATATGCAGAGAATTGGAATATCATACATTTAATGTGCTCTGTGTGGTGATCTATTGCGGTTTGCCGCGGCTGTCAGGACCGGAGGAAGCTCTAGAAAAAAGATGGCACAGAAGACGGTATGTGAGACTTTTAAAATGTATCGTGTCATTACGATCAGGAATATGCGACGCTTGAATATAAAAGCACCACGAATGCATCTGTATTTCGGCATTTTGCTTCACCACATCGAACCATTCATGAAACATTGAAGCGCACACACCGATCTTGTAGGATTCGCAAAGCGGCTTTCTGTCACATGTAGATAGTAACAAGAGATTCTGACGTCACATTCCAACTTTTAGCACACTGCGCCCCCCAACTTTTTGCTGGTACTGCAACTCGTGCACACATCGCGTTAATTTCTGAGGACCTGCTCAGAGGATGCGTCAAATGAACGCTGGGAATGCGTGGCAGCCATGATGCAGGCGCGTACACTTTCTGAGCGTGAAGTATAAACGAGCCCTTAGGAGTTTACCAGGCCATACCAAAGCCCAGAAATGGTTTGGGGCTTTGAACCCCAAGTGATACTGAGGATAGGTTTAAAAGCCCTCCCAGTCTTCATTTCTGAGCACTTGAAGTGAGGAATGATGGTAAAGGCAAATAATTCACCTACTAAGAGGAACAGTGATTAGTGGTTTTGGAAGGAAAGGTGAGAAGAAATGCTTTATTGCTGCTATTTACACAGTAGTGGGAAATAGGCCATCCAATACCAGTTGTTGATTTGTCTTATTGTATTATCACATCTTTAAAACTACTGTGTTACATATCCCTATATTGTTTAGCTTATGTTAGGAAACATAATTTTGTCTATTTCACTTGAGTTTCCTTGGTGTTTCCATGATCAGTAATGAGTTTACAGTGTATACAAATCAGGTGTGATTCATCCTGGCTCCATGACTATAAACTGGATGAGAGAGTTAGAAAATGGATTCTTTCTGGCATGTTGCTTTACCTCTGTTATTCAAAACAGTGATGTCAGTCAGTATTGAAGAAGAAATGTTACATTTTTTACCTGCCCAGATGTTCACACTTGAAGAGTCAAGGAAACTGGATTCCTGATTCAGAGTTTCCCTGTGGTGTTCTCTTTTTGCCTGCTCTTTGCCATTATCAGAAGAACTTCAATTCTGCTTGTTTGGATATTTCTAGAGTACTCAAATGGAAAACAGAACTTAGGGCTATTTTTCTTCATTGAATTTTCTCAGTCATGATGTTACTTGTGAAGCACAGACTATACCTAATGGGATCTTCTGTAATGAACATGTGTCTATTGTAAGGACAAATCATGTAGAGCCATTTTCCAGCATTATAATTATATAATTTCATATTGTCTGCTCTCAACCACTCTTGGGCAACTTGTAACAATCTATTACATAAGAAACCACAGGAAAACGAGCATGTCATTTAAAAATGTTTTGGATTTTCTTTAAGCTAAGCTTATAGAATGCCAAGTTACTTAACAGGCCATTGGCATCGTATGAAGAGGATAGCTTTTAAACAAATCTTTTCAACCTGATAATTATTATGTTGAGTGCCTTTCATATCTAAAAATAGAAATGTGTATTTTCTTCCCTTTGAAGCCAAGCCATTGTTATCTTGAAGAACTAAAACCAAAACAACCTTTGAAACAGAAAAAAATCTATTGGTAGTAATTCCAATTTCTGGCATTGATTCATGTTAATGTGCATATTATTAAAATTGAACGAAAGAGATAAAAATAAATACAGGAGAATGGACTTATGTAAAAGGCTAATATCTTGATATGAACAACAGTGAGATTTTATGTTATTTTTGTTCCACTTATTACTAATAATAATTCTTTGCATTTATATATTGGACCATTATATTGCATAACAAACCTGAACTTATATAGATTTCTGTTTTGTCTATTTTATATGAATAAAAATGATTTTGTAATCAATAATACAATCAATAGCATTGAGTGAATTGCAATTTAAATGTAAAGAAAACATTTGTAATTCACTTAATTGAACTTATATTGCACACATTAAGAAGACTTCAAAACTGCTGAAAGGAACACTACTGAAAACTTATCCAGGAAATGGCTGCATAATTGATTTAAAAGTATATAAGGACTTTGTAGCAAAATATTGAAAATTAAGAAAAAAAACTGAACAGGTGAGTATGCAAGAAAAGAAATGTGAAGGTATAAGGAGGATTTTTACTAGGTTATTTAGTTATCTCTGGGTTTGTCACATCTTCTTGAAAGGTGGTCTTGTTATAGATTTTACCTGTGTAACTGAAGGGCAGTTCAGAGACCAGTTTGGTTACATAAATCACAGGTTTATTAAATGAAGAAGCAGGCTTCTTCTTTCTCTAGCAGCAACACATTGAAAGAGTTCATGACATCACTACCAATCTTAACTGTAATCTTTGACTTCTGATATATAGTTTTTCAATATAAACTTTCTCCTCTTCATTCTTGACAAGCAGATTTATTTCTTTTCACAGATTATGTTTTTTACAGGTTAACAGGATCCTTCTGCCATTTCTGATAAATAGCAGGCAACAGTCATTTGTGGTTAATAGCCTATCAAGGTTTGAAGACACCAAGGCAATGCACGTCCTGTGTTTGGCCTCCGTTATGACAATGTGTTACAATTTGTGATTTATGTACATGTAGTAAAGAAATGTGATTATCCAGTGCTGTCTTTAAGAGGGTCTGCATCACTGTTTCTTAGTGACTCTGAGTTACTCTAAGTTTATTTTGGACAAATGAAGTACAAAGCATCTTACCATACGTAATCCAAATGGGGGGTGAGAGGGCATGATGTCCATCTTGGCAGCACAAGGAATAGCAGTGACCAAGGCTCACAAATGGACAATTCAGAATACCTGCACATCTTTAGTCCTGTGGTAAGAACACTTGAGTACCTGGAGGAAAGCCCACACAGACACAAGGAGAATATGGAAACTCCTCATGGACAACAACAAGGTATAAGATTCAAATCTATGTGCCCTATACCCATTAAGCAGCAACTCTAACTACTACACTACTGTGCCACCCTGTATTTAGTAACAATTCTGTATATATTTCTAATAAAATTAACTGCTTGTTCTCAGAATTACGTCTTCTCTCGGTCTTAATACTTTCCAATATCAAAAGGTGTTGAATCCCACTCCCTGATGGATTCAAATCATGCCTCGATTAGGTAAAAGCCATTAGTTCTGTCAAGTTTAAATTACATTTCTTAAGACGTGAAAATATCCTTACTTTCCTGTTTTTTTTCATTTTCTGTATGACGTTTTTAAGAAAAAGCCACCAAGGATTGAAATTTGCTTCTAATGATGACATCATTTTGATTTTCCCTGAACTGGCTCCAGCAGTGGGACAGGGTATAAGTTACAAATATCTGAGAGTGGAGACCAAGATCAGTTTGTTTTGTTGCCAGTTTGTTTTTATGTGAGTATTGCTTCTAAACAAGATGGAAGCTGAAGTTGAAAATAGCATCTCAGCATAATTCAGTCCTGTAATTTCTGTTTAACTATGAATGTGTGAAACTACATTTTATACTGCACTTGCAGTAAATATAGTAAAACAAAAGTGAGCAATCTGAAGACACAGAACATAAACAATATCTTAAAAACTATCTTTCGGAGTAGTGTAAAGTGATAAGGACTCCAACTAGCACACAAATATTCTGTTTAAAATATCAGCTTAATCACCTGTTGCAGCATTTGATGTAAGTATGAGATAAATGTAATTTTTACAGAAAACTTTCCATATATTTTTTCAGTTTCGTCTAATGACTGTTCTAACTAAGCCTCTTACAAAATCACAGCCGAGATTTACTCATGTGTTTATGTTTCATTAAGCACCCAGTACTTCTCTTTATAGAGATGTATTCACTATGGTTCTATTGCTCAAGCATTTGGGACTCACATTACCCATTAAATATTTCAATATAAGCAGTTAAAGGACAGCATGATACTGCAGTGGAGAGGGTTGCTCCTTCATAGATCTTACATTTTGGAATAAAATCCCATGTCCAGTTATTATCTTGTGTTTGTGTGTGTTTTCCCCAAATGACAGGCATGTCTGGTTATGTGTTATGTGGGTGTATGTGTAAATGAGCTCTGCAATGGACTTTCTAGGGCTGCCTTGTGACCAGTGCTGTTGCATACGTTCCAGCCCTCTGTCACATTAGATTGAGTAGGTTTGAGAATATTATGTGTCACACATGTGTGTTTGTGGTCACCCTCCTGACAGCTTTTCAGACCAGACCTGACCTGCTAATGATTCCCTATGGTTATAAGTTTATGTTTTATCATTGTGCCATTATACTGTATGTCTTTTTTTATTTAAAATCTGAGTTTGTTATTAAACAGGGTGACCAACTGTTCCCCAGTCTAGTTGTCATGCCTTGCACATCCATATACTGTATGTTACAAGCACTTTAAGACATTTGCATGGGAGAACCATATCTTCATAAATCTACAAACAAGAGCAAAAGCCAGTAGCTAAGATGGGTGTAATACCTGCTACAAAAACTAACCCTTTACCTTAACAGAACCCCGTGAACCCCTCAATGTAAGGAACAATTATTTGAGCTTGTTTACTTCTTTTCGTTGTATATCACATATGTACTCCTGTGTGAAAACAACAGTTATATTTACATTTACATTTATTTTCTTGGCAGAGGCTTTTATCCAAAGCAACTTACTAAAGGGGTAAACATAATCGAGTAACATTAGGTTAAGGCCTGTTTGTTCAGCAAGTGTAATAGGACAAGAAACAAAAATTGATTGCCACAAGGGAAAAGATGTAATAGCTAATAATTTACAATCATAGGTTATAATTGATAAAGCAATTACACTTAACTCACAAATTAACCAACAATATAAAAGATCACAGAGCGCAATTTTTATTTCCTTCTTCAATCAATTAAACAGATATTAATAGAATAGATGCTTCTTAAATACATTGAGGGAGTCAGCAGGACGGATGGAGGTGGGTAGCCTGTTCCACCGACTGCACCAACTAGGAACTACACAGGAAAAGAGTCTGGATCAAGACTTGTTACCACACAGAGGTGGCATCACCAGATGCTGTTCACTGGCAGACCTGACTAGGTGAGAAGGAGCATTGCACCTCACCAGTGTCTCCATATACAGATGAAGGATGACTCATTTGGCCAGATTACATTTTCATTCACTCAGTTTGCCACTGCATGTGTTCATCATATTAATTTACCTACAGAGTTTATTCCTCACAAACTGACCTAAATATTAATTTCTGTGAAATTCACGATGCACCATTCTTGAACAAACTTTGTTCTTTTACAATTGACTGCATGTCTATTTTTTATTTTCATTTTGAAACAATGGATGACCATTATGGTGTTTTTGTCCACTGTTGGCACTAGATGCTGTCCTTTACTCCATCTTCCATGAAAATATCACATTTGACCACTGGTCCTCAAGAATAAGCAGTCATCACCTCTGAAGCCACCTGCAAATGTGTCTCCTATAGCCAGTTTGCTTTTAAAATGGCCAAGACTATTCTGTGAGTTATGATAGCTGTGAGTCACTGGGTCTGTCTGAGCTAAAAGATAATAATAGGATATCCATTGCTACATTTTGTCACACGTGTATTTTTTTAAATATATGTGGTACAAATATTTCTTCATGTCAGATTGTAGCTCATGTATGAATATGAAGTAACAAGCAAATTATTTTAAAAAATAAAAAGTAATTATTATTTTCTTTTAACAACTAGGGGGCTCTGCCCCCTGGTCGCATCGCTCGCCCACCCACGGGTTTGGTTAACCAGGTATACAATATTAAGAGATTGTTATTTTTAATGGGAATTGTTACATATGCATTACTTTCACTTTTACTTTAAAATGTTAGCAAAAACAATATTTGGAATTAACTTTTCTTGAAGATTGCATTGAATTTTGATTCTGTGTTTGGATTTACATCGAGACAACGCAACCTATAACTGCTTGTGAGTGAATATCGTTTCTTTCTCTCTAATAAATAAAATAACTTTTTCAAAATGTTTGTCCATGCTCTTTCTTCTTCACTTATTCGTTGACGTGTCATCTAGAACATATAAAATTATTGTCCTGATAAAATTAATGAGCTGAGAGTGCAGGAAGTGTGTCTGACAAAAGTATTCACACGACTGAGGTTAGATGACTGTGGTCTTGTTTGAAAATAGTTGTAAGTAGGTTATGACTTGAAAGAATCTCATGTTAAAAGTCTCCATTTCACAGGACTTCATACCGCGCCAACATTTTTTACTTCTCGCTGGCAACACAAATTCGGAGATCTACAAATCTCCGACTTAAAGTTTAAATCCGAACAATATATTCGATCTCTTTTCGCTGCTCTGTTGTTTCACCGAGTAATAATTTCCATTTGTTTGCGCTAATGCGATCTTTCCTATCCTTTTTTTGAGACTTTCGAATTTCCGTACTTACATTATCTCTAACCTGCACTGCATGTGTACTGCACCAACATTTTTTAATTCTTTATGACGTTCTACTTTGTCATCTACTCTTTGTTCTTTATTTCCGGCCCCGGGCGTGGACTCGTCTCTCTGGATGTACAAGTGTCTCTCCGAGAAAATCATGTCTTGTCTCCTTCCAATATTTTTTTTTAATAATAGGAAGATGAGACCTTTTGTCTCCTTTTCAGCCATTACTCATTTCTTCTATTTTGTAACCACAGTTTTCTTGATTTTCTAAAATGTAGTATTAGACTAGCAGTACATGACTTCAAATTGGAAAGAATTGCACACTTAACAACTGTAGTTGCTGAATCTCATTGGCTTGTGGATGTCAGATTAAATGAGTAATAGCCAGAGGAGATGACATGTTTCCTTTACAGGGAGCAGCTGGGAATGCTCTTGTCTGTGTTTCCTTTACAATGAGGGGAAAAAAGTAACAGGGTACATTGCAAAACCAAGAGAAGACCACATTTGTTTGATTGTTGAGAACAGGGTTGTCTGCATTGTACTTACAGCTGAGCTCTCATTTGTTGTCAATTCCTGTGCACACAAGAGTCTGTCCTTATGACAACTGTGACAAATTGAAACCTCCACAAACTGATTTTATCATAGCTAGCCACAGACCACTATGACTGAGTCATGACTGACAGTCACGGGTCGTATTCTACGACTGTCCACCACAAGTTAAACAATTATATGATTAACACTAGAATTACCAGAGCCTATGAGAAAACTCGTAAATCCGGCCTACTTTAAATCCATTTGCACCTCTCCGTCAGCGTCTTTTGTCTTGTAAATGTGCCAATTAAGACAAGCAGCCTGCTATTCCATCCCCCACTGTCGCAGAACGTTCACAATGTTCTCCCAGCTCATGCCTTGTTTGATTATCCTGGAGTAAACTGCTGAAGTTTTAGAGTGGAAATAATAGATTGTTATTTGGAACACATGCATTTCATGTGTGTTCCGTTTCTACAGTAATCTGTGTAAACACATTGTTAAAACAGAAACTTTTTCATATTTTAGTAATAAATGTTACAAAATGTAGGCATAAATTATGGAATGTGTGAAGCCTGATTTCCAAAGATCAAATAAACACTTTCACAAAATGGTCAAGAACAATACAACAGCTTCCTTGGCGTAGCTGTAAGATTTACTGAGTTGTAATCAAGGGGCCACCAGTTTGATCCCCACTGCCTCCTATATTTACTGTTTTCAGTAGTGAGCTGCTCTTATTGTTAATATTATACAGAAAAAAATAAAGAGCCAAATATATGGGACATTAGGTATAAACTTATGGTACTTGTAAAAGTTTGCTTTTTTAAGTTTTATTCTCTCAATGGCGATCACGCTCTAACACTCCCCCGCCTCTCCTGATCTGACTCTAAGTAACAGCACCAGCGTAAATTCACTCCTGATCTGACACTGTTCGTTTCCAAATAATATTGCATTAGTGCAATGATGTTTTCTGATTGGTACTATTCAGGTCATAAAATGAATTCTTCAAAATATCATATATACCTACGTCTGTGTTTTTTATTGTTTTTTTTGACATCATACACCATGAGGTGCATACTAATTCTGCATGAGCAGGAACACTCAATAAAACTGAATAAAAAAAAATCACGTGATTGTGAGATATTAAGAAGGCAGATTCACCAGCGTTTGTGTGTCAGCTTTTATCTATCCAGATCAGAGAGTGTCCATTTCCGTTGCCTCAAAACACTACTCACATCTACAGTTATTCCCAGTTACAAATAAAAACTAACAGTGTCAGATCCCTAGGGCGGTAGTATGTATCGTGATTGTGAGTGAGAGAATAAGATTAAAGATTAAAGTTGACATTTCAAGCTTTTTTCCCCACCATGTCCCTATTTGTTTTTCTTTTCTCTGTACCGCTACAATAATTTCATCGAAGGTCGCGCACAATCACGCACTGTGTTCCCCTGTTTAATAATGTGCTTTAACTCCTATCATCATGAAAAAGATATCACGTATACATCTCAGTATTTTAATTATTCAGAGAGCTGCAATATCATGAATGTAATGGATTCTGTGATTCACACACATAGATCAAAAGATCAAATACAAAACAAAGCATTTAACGTGCTACTTTAATTACAATGTGAAACTGGTTAATTAAAAGATTTTAAGATGAAGTTTATGATTTTCTACTTTAATGACAAAATAAACTGCGTAATTAAAGTGGAATTTTCGAGATTGAAGTTGACATTTTGTGCTTTTTTCCTACTGTGTGCCTTTTTTTTCTTTGTACCCTAATAAGCTTTCATATGACACTCAGAAGGTGGGCTACAACTCGCCTTTTCATGGCGACTTTGATATGTGACAACTTCTTTTTTATTTTGGGCACTGTGCGACTATGTCAGGCGATCAGTTTCCTTTTGTTGTTTATACCACTGTTTTTCCTTGGTATTCCCTGAAATTCTTCCATTTTCCCTCTTGCTTTTTCCATTGTCTTTCACAGAAGGCTGAGCTTAAGGGCGATTTATATTGATTTGCATATTCATAGAGGCATAATTCTGGGAGGAGTTGGGGGCGGGACAGAATGCGCATGCACGAGCGTTACTTTTCACGCTGACTGGGATTTATGGAGCGGAAGAATGTGGAAGTTGGAGTACTCCAGATTCCTGCATCTAGATTTTTCTGTGCGTAAGCACATTTCGGCTTTTGTGCTTACATCATGTTATAGTGCGAATTCTACACATGGCGTTATGCATGAGGCCCCAGGTGACTACTGAAAACGGCAAATATAGGAGGCAGTGCGGATCTAACCGGTGGCCCCTTGATTACAAGTCAACAAATCATACTGCTATGCCACGGAAGCTGTTGTATCTTCCTTGAACCTTTTGTGAAAGTGTTTATTTGATCTTTAGACTTCAGGCATCACAAATTCTATAGTTTATGCCTACATTTTGTAACTTTTATTACTAAAATATGAAAGGTGCAAACAGATTTAAGGTGGGCTGGATCTACAAGTTTTCTTGTAGGCTCTGGTAATTCTAGTGTTAAATGTTATGACTGAGAATTGCTGAAAAAGCCTTCATGTGAGATGAGACTTTATTAATTGCCACCATTGGCTCATTCATATGTTGCATCATATTTCATGAGGATTGAAATTGGATCACTTTTTGTAAAGGATAAGCTATTTACTTTTAAAGATATAAAAAGCTTTCTTTGAATATCAGACTGATCACTTTACATTGTAGATGTTTTCATTGGAAGAACAATGAACAAAGGGAATAATGTTAAATATACTGTATATATAAATATACAGTATTTATTGCTCTCTTTCCATATCTAAAATTCTACCTACGTTGAATGCACAGTATCAGACTTGAAGAAATTATTACCAAATAATAAATTTAAGCATTTTACCTCTGTCATATATAATGATAAAAATAAATTCAATGAAGTATGTTTTTAAAAAGTTTGATCTGGAACTAAAACATCTTTATCAGCCTTTCGATTGCTAGGGTCTCATGTCTGGGTCTGGAATAGAGCAACCCAGGATTTGTAATTAAAATTTAAATAATGGTTTATTTATAATTGGTGACAATAGAACTGGAAAGAACATGAATGAAGCATAGAACAAAGAAATCATAAATATTCTGACTTTTTTCACTGGCCAAGGAAAATACCTGAGAGCTTTGTCTGAACTGAGCACAGAACAAAAGAGCTGATTATGCATATGCTATTTAAATCGAAAGAATGTCGTGCTAACTTTTCGCATCTCTCTGTTTCTCTCTGACACACTATTGGTCCCCTGGGAGTAGGACTAATACACATTAACATACATACATACATGAATAGTAAAAATCTGCCAGACCAGATGGCCTCTTCTTGTAAAGCACGTAATTCCAAGAATTAGGATCTTATGTCATTGTCATAAAAAAGTACAGCTGCATGGGTTTTTCTCTGGATATTCCAGTTTTTCTCCTACATCCCAAAGACATACAGATGTGATTATTGGGAGATTCTGGCATGAATAAGTGTGAAGGTGAGTCCTTATTCAGTGTTGGTTAGTTCCTACCTTGGGCTTAAAGCTACTTTGAGATTTTTGCACCCCATAACTCTGAAAAGAATTATGTCAGTACTGGACATTTATGGATGAATGTTTCCATTGGCTATAACAACAAGAATAAAATGATTTCAAGTTGATCCTTTAAGATAGTAAGATAAAATTATTATATTTCTATGAGAAGTAAAGTTAATAAAATTAATATAACAACAAATGAAAGTCATTTGCACACAAACTGAGTTTGCTCAGGACCCATGAAGCCATGAAATATCAACATCTAAAAAAATGTAAACACTGTTAAATTTAAAAATTTGTGTCTAGGAAATAAATAATAAAATACAAGCCATCCATCTTTTAATAAAACTATTTAATCCAACAGAAAGGCAGAGCAAGCCCAGTGCAGTACACGTTCACACACTCACATGTGTATGCCCTTATCAGACCAGTTAACCTAATGTGCACGCGTGACTGCAGAACATGTAAACTTCACATAGTCAGTGCATGGCTGAGGACTCAAAGTCAGGGAACTGGAGCATTGAAGTTGTAGAGTTAACCATTGCACCACTTTGTGCCTCATTAAAATAAAGTATTTTCAAGTTCTGTTTCCTAACACATTCACAACTTGGTTTGACACAACTCTCCTCTTTAAGACAATGAAAGCAAAATCATAATATGAGATGTTCTGGTGGACCAATGAAGTTTTCTATAAATTGGACTTTATTTTCCAAAGTTTTGCAGTCTTCAAGCTTATTTGAATAGTGTCACTCTACAAAGGTAATTCAATCTGTGTGAGAAAATGTTCAGTTTTGCAGTGCTATATATTATACAGTATTTATATGTCTTTTTTCTTGTTTTAGTTGGAATATAGAGAATGAACAGATGATTTGCAAAAACCGTGAGAAAAATATATTTTTCTTACAGACAGCAAGTAGAAATTAGCCTGAATGCAATTCACCTATAAAAAAACATTGAGGAAACAGTGAAAAATAGGTTAATTTTTTGAAAAGACACGAGAAATATGTCATTGGCGTGGTTAATTGCATGCCATGAGCAATTAAGTAAGTCAAAATGCTGCACATCAAATAAACACATCATGATTGATGGCCTCCTTCTCCATAGACACTTTAGAAACAATTGATGCACAGCTTAAGAAATGTTTGCCTTAAATTCAACACTGCAGTTATTTAAACAGTGACACCTACTGACTTGCAGTGCAACTGTAGACTGTCTATGGAGAAAATTCATTGGATCTCCAACTAGGAATTACAAGCATATAATATAAGAAATAAGAAAGCAAATACTTTAAACAGCTTAACATGTTATTTCTTTTATTTATTTTGTCAGTTTTCATGATTGTGTCTTTATTTTTTTGCTTGTGCAGTGACATACTCAAAGGGTTTAGAAATAAGTGTCATGTGTACTATAAAAGCAAGAAATTACTTTATATTAAACTTAATAGTAAATTAAAAATGTTATACCATTGCTGATGTAAATTAATAACTAAATCTGACTCTTTGTAGCTGTAATATAGTTACAAAAATCCTTGGGAACTTGTCCTCAGGTAATGTGAAAAGGTACAGATCTTCAAGGGACTTCTAACATGCAATTCTGTCCAGTTGGGTGTCCCTTGTCCAAGTTATTTTTCATTTAATGAGAACCAAGCAAAGCCAAATGAGCTTTATTCATATTGCATTTAATTACATTAAATATTTTTTGTAATAACATAAAGAGCAGCTGCTATAGCACACATTATTTATGTGTATTTTATTTTGTTTTGTTTATGTGCCATGATTGGCAGGTCATGTGGCCACAATTCATCACGTTGACGTTCATGGATGCCCCAACATAAGCATCTCCATTGGTACAAGAAGAAAATCCTTCAGCTGGACAAAACAAAAAAAAAAAATAAAATCTTTCAGCATCAGTTAATTTGATTTTCAAGTAGGTCAGGGACTAAGTTTGTTTCTGGTTTTCTGATTTTGACTTTGTCTTTGATTTTGTTTTTATTTTTTGCATTTTATTTATTTTATTAAAATCAAATAACATTCCATACAAGCAAGTTGAGTTTAACAATAACAAATCAATCTTTGCCCATGAGAAAGAGAGCAAGGTCAGCAGAGTAAAACTTTAAACTAGTAAAAAAAAGTAAATTAGATGTTTTGGTTTTGCTCCATCGCTTTGCTTGGTCAATTTTTTTTTTTTGTTCTCTCGGCTTTGACATTTTGCCTGGCACTGACTACAATTCTGGTTAATGTTATTATCTCCTGGGGCCTCATGTATAAACGGTGCGTATGCATAAAATTGTTGCATACGAACGTTTCCACACTCAAATCGCGATGTATAAAACCTAAACTTGCCATAAAGCCACGCATGTTTTCATGGCAGCTCCAACCCTGGCGTATGCAAGTTCTCCTCTCGGTTTTGCAAACTGGTGGCTCCCAGCATCCGTGCTACTGTTCCTGTGTGGTTTCCCTTTCTTTTTAGATTCACATCCCTGACGCGGCTTTATAAATACACTGAAATTAACCGTCCATCCATCCGTTATCCAGCCCGCTATATCCTAACTACAGGGTCACGGGGGTCTGCTGGAGCCAATCCCAGCCAACACAGGGTGCAAGGCAGGAAACAAACCCCGGGCAGGGCGCCAGCCCACCACAGTGAAATTAAATTCATATTGTTTACTAGTTTAATGCATCTGATTAACCCGTAACAATATAATGGTCCACGGAATTGTCAAACTATTCCAAATATCATAGCTGCTTTAGCGTTGTTACTCTCACTGCACCTTCTTCTTCTTTCAGCTGCTCCTGTTAGGGGTTACCACAGTGGATCATCTTTTTCCATATTACTCTCACTGCACCACTTGGAGTATTTATATCACTGTATCTGAGTGGGGAATCACAGCAGCTGATTGGAAAGAGAATTATCGGTATACAGCATCTAGCACATGCTGCCTCAGCCATGCTGTCTATTGAACTGCTCTCACACGGCAAATGCTTCAGAGCCTTTCCTGTACTGACCTCGCGGTTCAGAAACAGTTTCATCCCAAGAACTATAAACGCACTCAATCAGTCCATCAAGTGCTCCTTGTAGAACTGTTTGTACTTATTAGTACAATCACTTCACCGTAAACTTGTGATAGATATATAATATTGCACAACCTGAGCCACTTTATAAAGTGTGTATTTATATATGATGACGATATCACTTTTTTTTATATTATACAGATAAAACCTTAACTTCATTTAAATAATCTATATTGTTAATAATTAAATATGTGAGGACACGGTGCCGCAGCACTAGTAAGGAGCTGGCACTCCGTTCACGGATTGTTACTGCCTCGCACTGTATTCTTGCTGAGGCTGGCGTGACAATGGAAGAATAGATCGATAGAATAATTAAATATTTACTACGAAGATATTTCAATGTTCCTTTAAAGATTTGAAGAATCGGCGTTCAAAGCTTACAGATGGCTTAACGTCTATTACAGAGCTGATTGTGTGGCGATTGGGTATTTGGAGAAAGAAAAGTAAGGACAGGAATTGGGGGTTAGTACGTTTGAAAGAGACAGTACTGCTGCAATAAATTATTTCATCGAAGGTTGCGCACGGCGCAGCAATTATCTTGCGTGAGGCATGAACAATCACTTTGCCACCGTGTTCCCATGTTTAATAACATGCTTTAACTCCTATCATCATGAAAATATCAAGTATACATCTCAGTATTTTAATTATTCAGAGAGCTGTAGTATTACGAATGTAATGGATTCTGTTTAAGAAGCACGTATTGATTCACACACATCGAGCACACATAAGATCAAATACAAAGCAAAGCATTTAATGTGCTACTTTAATTACGATTGTATTTGAGAAACTAGTAAATCAAACGATTTTAAGATGAAGTTTATGATGTTCTGCTTTAAAGACAAAATAAACTACATGATTAAAGTGGAAATTTCAAGATTAAAGTTGACATTTCAAGCTTTTTTTCCCCACCGTGTCCCTATTTTTTTGTCTTTTCTCTGTACCGTAATAAGCTTTCATATGACACTCAGATGGTGGGCTATGACTTGCCTTTTCATGGCGACTTTGATATCTGACAACTTCTTGTTTATTTTGGGCACTGTGCGACTTTGCTTTTTGCTGTTTTTCCTTGCCTCCGCTTGGTATTCGCTGAAATTCTTCTGTTTCCCCCGTTCTTTTGCCATTGTCTTATCACAGAACGCTGAGCTTAAGGGCTATTTATATTGATTTGCATATTCAAAGAGGCGTAAATCTGGGAGGAGTTGGGGTGGGGCAGCAGGCATGTGCACTTGCATTACTTTTCACGCTGGCCAGGATTTATGTAACGGAAGAACGTGGAAGTTGTCAAGCGCACAGATTTATGTATCTGGATTTTTTTGTGCATACGCACATTTCCACTTTTGTCCTTATGCCATGTTATAGTGTGAATTCTACGCACGCCATTATGCATGAGGCCCCTGGTCTTTTCACACACTGACGATAATCCCAGAGACCATGCTGCATATCAGCAACATGCTGTTATCATAGACAAAGAAGGTTTTTGGTTTGTATGAAACAATCAGCTAGTCCAATGAAGAAAGACATCTAGAGAATGTATTTTTTTTAATTTATTTGCCATGGATTTTTACATGTTCTTACATGTAACAAATATGTTTTTACATATTTTAATATTTCATTAGCTTTCCAAAGTTTTCTATTTAATTATACTTAAACATTATTATTTTCCTTATAGCTTTGCCTTAGTGTACAATTTATATAGTGATTCCTCTAAAAGAATCTGCTCCTGTAACAGAGCAAGATGACGAGGACAGAAAGATATGGAAGAAGATGATCCGCTATGGCGACCCCTAACGGGAGCAGCTAAAAGAAGAAAAAGAAGTATGCAGAGCTCCATATATTTAATTTCAATATTTATGAAAGAGAATACTGTTAGTATTCTTCACAAAGCACAACACTGAATCAAGCATTTTTATCTCAGTTGCTCATCTTTTAAAATATTGATATATCTGTCAAAGGACAGTTAAACAAGCAACTGATTACACTTGAATTCAAAAAGCAAGTGGACTGGAATAATTGTGATTCTTGTAATTAAGACACCTTAACTCTCTGAAAAGTCAGCAAAGGAGCTTCACTGATTTAAGTTGTCTTTAATGCTTATTTGAAGGAGCACACAACTGGCAAGCAGTTGCCAAAGAGAGGAGCATCATCAGGATCACACAGAGAAGGGGCAAAGGAGCACCAGATGGATAAAAGAAGAGATCCTGTATCCTTTAGTCTTACAATCAATCTTCATTGTGTATGACACCCTGAATAGGGCACTCAATTACAAGGTGCTTTATGCTGCCAAAAAATAAATGTAAACTGCAACATTGAAGGCAATAACTTTTAATATGCAATAAACTTATCAAACACAAACCTCAAATGTGCATGAGAAAAGATAATATACAGAAGGATTAAGTAGCAGAATAAAAGTCCAAGTAAAACAAAGTAAAATACAGTGTTGGAAGGTATAGACCACCAGGTATGGGCAAACACCGTCAGCAATTTGTACCTCTGAAAGATACCAAATCAGCAATAGACAGATTTTTAGCCTATGTGGATACATGTAACGTTCTCACCATGCACTACACAGCAACCCTGTAGGTATTAGAAATGTCCAGCACTTTCGTTAGAGGCAGAGACATACCAAGAAAGTATGGCAAAGGCTACAAAACCTCATGGAAACCAGGTGGCAGAAGAAGGTCCCTTCACAGAGAAGACCTAAGCAGGTATTCTGAAAGACAGAAAGTCTCATGCAGGTCTGGCATGAGGCCTTAAATCCACCAAGTTGCCAAGAGCATTCTCTGGAGAAAATAACCATCTGGAGAAAACCTCAGAGAAAAAACTTCTAACATCTAAACATCTAACACATTCAAAGACAGATGCTGTCACAGTCCTGGAGAGTTTGGCAAACTCGCGGCCCACTTCCTTCTGGGCATTTTACAGTAGAGTCTGTGCTAGGCTGTCTAATTTGATGACAAAATCTTTCTGTCCATTGATTCCAAGACTGCAAGTATGGAACGTGTCTTTTTCAAGGGCAGGGAAGCAGCTTGGCAGTAGACCAGTAGCACCAAAAGCTGCTGCAGGATACCAAGAAAAGAAACAGAATAGAGGAGAGTTAGTAATGGTTGACCATCAAAGCGATCCTGGTCCTTGGCTGGAAGTGAACCTGAGAATCTGGAATAAGAAGAAGAGTTAGGGCAACAGCCCTCTTAGATCAGAGTTATGAGATGTAAAGAGAGAGAGATAGAAGGTTAGTAAAAGAGTACTTGGTGATAGCAGGTGTGCAAAAAGAAGAGCCTTTCCACCAAATAAACAGCATTCACACCTCTGTATAGTAAGACCTTGAGACACAGCAGTGCTTTTTTCTTCTGCTCCTTCCCTCTCGTGTGTACTTTATTTTTTAAGAAATATGTAATTTTTAGGTGTCATTAGCTGATGGGTTGCAGAGCCAATTCACTATTGTTTGATGATGCTTCTAAGTTGCAGTCCATTAAAGCAATGTCTCTAGGCTGGGGGTTCATAACCACTTCCCTTTGTAATTTATTTTGTACATGGTCAACAACAAAGGTGCTTGAAGGGGTGTGCTGTTGGCTGAAAGTATTTCTGTCTGTAGTTCTTTGTACATCTTCATGGTATCAACCACGCAGAAACCCAATAAGTGGGAGGGGAGTACTGTCCCTTTAACAACATCACTTATTTATTTATAAATAAAATTATTTGTTTAACAATACAAAGTATAATTCAAGGTGCCTTACAGAGAAAATTCCTTCAATCATCAAGCATTAATTGCCTCCATTTTGTGTAAATTGTTGAAGAAACTGTGTAACTTTTTGTGATTGTCTGATGTCAATAGTCAGGCAGCTACTCAAAAGACAGTATAAGATTTACAAGTGTGACTTCTTTCCCATAAGCCAGGTCACATGCAAGTTGTATTCAACTAAGGAGTTTTGCGGGTGCCAGTAATGCCCCAAATTTGTAATTTGTTGAATGTCTTGCACAATGAACAGTATAAACACAACATGAAATAGTATGCTGTACTGTACTTTGAGGCTGACCTTTTGTATTTTACATTTTCATTTTTAATTATACCTTTTCAATCAAGGCAGCAGGAGCTAAATTAATTGGATTGCTCTACTCTACTCCTTACCTAAAGGAATAAATAAGTGGATGAAATGTTCCCCCCTACCACTGATATTAGTGGGCCCAGTGGGCCTAGTACACTCCCAATAATAGCTATCACTAACTCACTAATCCATAGGTGCCATTTTGGGGTTAGGTTTGGGTTAAGGTAAAAGTGTTGCAATGGCCAGGCTTGAAACAAATTCAATTACTAAGTTACTGCGAGTATTCAAAGAGGGCACATTGCAACTGAGTTTTCTATGATGTATGTTTATATTTGCACAATGTCAGTCAGTCAGTACCCAACCCGATATATCCTAACACAGGGTCATGGGGGTCTGCTGGAGCCAATCCCAGCCAGCATAGGGCGCAAGGCAGGAACCAATCCAGGCAGGGCACCAGCCCAGCACAGGACACACACACACACCAAGCACACACTAGGGGCAATTTAGGACTTCCAATACACCTAACCTGCATGTCTTTGGACTGTGGGAGGAAACCGGAGCACCCGGAGGAAACCCACGCAGACACGGGGAGAACATGCAAACTCCACACAGGGAGGACCCAGGAAGCGAACTCAGGATTCTTTACTGCGAAGCAGCAGCGCTACCACTGCACCACCGTATTTGCACAATGTTCCTGTCCATATTCTTTGCATAATTTGGCTGCTAAAATAGATTTCATCTTGTACTGCTCACATGGTGCAATATAAGGTTTGGAATCAATGTGAAAACTCGGAAACAATCTTTAATCATGCACAGTGATTCACTTAAGGTGACAGGCTCCAGCAACTGAAAAGTAGGGAAATTGTGACATGCTTTCTGTCTAAAACTAATAGTGAGCTGTTTCATGACTTAAATTTGACACTGCCTTTAGGCAATAACAATGGAGGATACAATACTCAAATAAGAAATGCACAATGTGCAACTAGTAACAACTCCTCTACCTAGCAAGAACCCAGCTGAGCACGATTGAAATCATTCTGATTTAAAACATTTTTATATATGCCTTATTTGTGGGTATATTTTGTATGGCTGTGATTCAAAAAACAAATTGTTATACAGTATATACATTGTTGTGAGTATGTCTATTTTGATTATGATTCAACAAAAAAATTGCATGCTTTTTATGTGGGCATGACTTTTAAGAATGTGATACAATTTAAAATTAGTATGAATATCTTTTTGAGTATGCTATTACCATAATTAAAAAAATGTATATATTATTATTTTGTTCTAAAAACACATTCCTCAGATAATTTAATTATTTGTTCCTACTATTATTTATTTATTGGTTCCATTCTCTGTGAGAATGGATCACTTAAGGTCAGCAACCAATGCCACCCATGGTCAAAATTTTCCACTGCAAACACTGCAATGATTGCTCCAATATCAGTAAATTAATAAATCAGTATCGTCATTTTAATTACCTTTTGTATTTATTAATTTAGTAGGTGTCTTTATCAAGATAACATACAAAAAAATCATTTTACATTTAATGCATTTCAGTGCTTTGCAAGATGCAACAAATTTATCAGACGAGAAGAAATGTATGGGTAGTGCAAAGGTCTGCTGTGCAGTTAGTCTAAGGAGTAGTCAATAAACTAGTAATTTAACAAAAATTCAGTCAGATCAGTACAGGGAACAAAATAGAAATGTAGATATCCAAACAATAATGTGGTCACAAAAGGTTAAGCAAAAGTAATTTGTAAATAAATGGATCTTCAAGAGTTGCCTCAATTTCAGCAGACTGGGAGTAGTTCAGATGGCCATCTTATGTTTATTTCAGGCTCTGCAGCAAAGTTTGAGAAATCATGTCAATTTTCAGCTCATTTGGAGAGAGCACATATGCATTTGCAGGCAAGCTAAAGCATCACATAAACTTACAAGAGGAAAGTTTGGAGAAACCAGAGACCAGAGTAAGTGAAGAGCTGTGCACTGACCAGTAGTATTTTTATGGATCAAAGCAGTAGCAGCAGGATGTAAGAACAACCAGCTAAGCATGGCACTACTGTGAATGTAGTGAAGGACAGAATGCACCAGTTGGGCAGTGAGCTCATGACATTACACAGCAGTAATTGGGAGCACAACAAGGAGAAAACTGCTGTGCTCCTGCTTAAAGACAGCAAGGAGTTGGCTAGCACAAAAAGGGTTGGATTTTGTAGGTTCTGTAAAGAATGAAGCAATAGGACTGGGCTAGCAGAAAAAAATGTGTTGTGATAAAATGTGTAAATTAAATGGGATAGAGTCACCCAAGCTCACGCTGAGGTGAAAGAATGATGTTAACATGCATTTGCAATAAATGAGACATGGTGAGGTTTGGTTTAAAATCATATAGATGAGGAAAATCTCAAACTCTGGAAAGCTTTAACTCAGGCAGGAAACTATCAGCGACCTAAAGCAAATTAACCATACTGCTCTCCCAGGGAAGCTGAAGCTCTGGTGCTTTCAGTTTGGATTGTTGCCCCGCCTCATGTGGCCAATTTCCATCTATGAGGTCACCCAATCCCATGCCAAGCGGCTGGAGAAGCTGGTGAATGTGCAGGTGCGGAGGTGGCTTGGATTACCCAGATGCCTCAGTAGCATAGGTCTATATGGCAACGGAGTGCCCTCTCTTCCAATATCATTCCTGGTAGAAGAGTACAAATGCTACAAAGCAAGGCTTGAAATGACCCTCATGGAATCTAGGGATCCCTTGGTCAGAGGCGCTGCTCCAACCTTGGTAACAGGGAGGAGGTGGAGGCCAAGAGCAGCAGTGGCACAGGCAAAGGCTGCCCTGAGACATCGGGACATAGTGGGACAAGTCCAAACCAGCAGAGGGAGCCTAGACCTGCGTACAATACCCACATGGCAGAAGGCTAACCCGTTAGAATGGCAATGCCTGGTGGAGGTGCGCCACCAGGAGGAAGCGGGCAGATGTGCTAGGGCTGTGTCCCAAGCCAAGCAAGGCCGCTGGATGAAGTGGGATGGTGTGAAGAGGAGAAAGATCACTTGGAGCGAGCTGTGGAACATGGAGTCCAATATGCTGAGCTTTACCATCAGAGCCACATATGATGTCACTGGAGAGCAAGAGGGTAACTAACAACACCATACCCTTGGAAGCTGAGACTGCCACTTAGAAACGAACATCTTTTGTCCGTGAAGGGGGTTAGGCAGCCGTCCAAAAGAGCGCCTCCAGTCTCATGTCCACTGAATGCAGCTCGAGACTAGGAAATGCAAGTAGGTTTAAATCAAAGTCTAACTTTCCCACATGAAATCGCAGTAACAAACCTGCGGCCAGACCTGGTCCTTTGGTCTAAATCCTGCCAACGTGTGTTCATTGTGGAGCTGACAGTCACATGGGAGGAAGCCATTGATGAGGCATTCGAAAGGAAAAAGCTGTGATATGCAAACTTGACAGATGAGCCAGAGGACCGGGGCTGGAAAGTGTCTGTGCATCCAGTGTAGGTGGGCTGCAGGGTTTTCGCAACTAGTTCCACCACAAGGCTGCTGAATGAGGTAGGAGTCAGTGGGCAGGCTCAGCAGAAGACCATCAAGGAGCTGGCAGATACCTCCATAAGAAGCAGCCATTGGTTGTGACTGAAGCGGAATGAGGCCGTATGGGCTGCTCATGGAACCTCCAGCGCGGCACACACCCAGGTCTGATCAGCCTGTGGTGGGCCATCCTCGGGCGAGGGTGTATTGTGATAAAGGCCGAAACACCCAATGACCCCGGGGTACACAACTGATGATGTGTCGTACTGGAGGCAGTAACACTGCCAGATGAAAACCCATGAAGACACCTCCAGTCTTACCTAAGAAATCAATGCTGTCCTGATTACAAAGGGATTAAAACATCTAGTCCTAGTAGACAAACAGTACATACTGAATATTGTATGAAACATGATGACAGAGCAAACATGTTCTAAAGAAATAGTGAAAAGCAACTTTGGATGAGCTTACTCATCACTTTAGGTACTTTTTTTTGCATTTGATGGTTCAGAGTAGTGTCTGGCTCCCCATTGCCTGATGATGGAATGTAAAAAGAATGGCTTGTTTAGGAAATGTATGCTGAATAGAATAGCTTGATTAATAGAGATATCCATGATCCATCATGCTTCTGATTTATAATTTCTGCAGACTTACAAATAATTATTGGTTGTTTAGATCTGTATATTTTTTATAAAAGTTTATTCTGTCTATACACAAATGCATTGACCGAATTCTAACATATAAAGAAAGTTTTTGAAACCAGCTTAAAATGAGAACTTGACAGGCTTACTATACTGTATTTATATTAGAACATATGGGGTTACTGCAGTACATCTGTGTTATGTCACTTAGATAAAAGCTTGTACCCTATGGTGAAAAAAATGGATGAATAGACTAGGAGATGAACAAGCTCCAAAAGAACAGATAAAAAATATCAGAGGAAATGTTAAAAATACTATCACCAAAAGTAAAACCAGAAACACCAACCAGTAAAAGAAAACAAAACAAAGTTATAAAAAGTCCCAACCCTAACTCAAATTCTTAACCCTCACTATAAATTAAAAATAGAGGTCACTTACTTCTAAATCCAATGCATGGATGTTAAGGACAGAGCACTGGGGTTCACGAAATGATACGACAATGTCCGATCATCACCAGCAACAGATATGGCTAAGACCAACTGAAACTAATGCAGAATAGTGGCTTTCATGATAAATACCTCTTTAAAATTGTGCAATGCTGCCATGACAGTCTGAATGATGAAAATTATAAGTAATCATAAAATTTAAAAAAAATGAAAATAAGAAAACACATCCAAAAATTCCAAAAATAAACAAACACTCTAAGTAGGCAGAAACCAAGATTCATCATAGTCTATTAGTCCCTTATAGCTTTTAAAAAAGAAAGCTTTTTCTAAGTTCTTGTTGCATAGCTCCAAGTCTACTTGTTTTAAATACTTCACATCTCCTGTTCTGAAGGACTAACTTGATGTATCTTAACAAATCTGTATCCATTTATGTCATCTCATTTGCAAAATGCTCAGAGTGTGATAGTGTGGAAGTGCAGCATCTGTTCTTTATAATTACAAACATTTATTTTGCATCTTGTCTATTTTATATGGATTTCTTGTGTTTACGATGAAATAAGTTACATATCTGTAAGTACAGAGTAAGCAAGTAAACCCAAAGGGCAATGTTTCTTTCAAACCTGAAAGTTTTAAATACTGTACATCTCCTGTTCTGAAGCCCCACACTTCATGTATTTGACCAAATCTGTATCCTTTTGTATTTAGTGAGTGGTATAATCTATTCTTGCATTTCACCTTGAGAGTTGTGGTGGCTCTCTGCACCTGCAATTGGTGAGGTGCTCTGTACAAGAACAAAGACGTTTCTACTATTGTGTTGCATTGGCCTTCCAGATCTGTGAAGAGGATTACTTGCATCCTGTTTTGTGTATTTATTTACCCCATTTTATGACACCCTGTGCATGCCCAACCTATGTGGAAGGGGGTCTTCCTCTGAATTGCCCATCCCAAGATTTCTTCCATTTTTTTCTACAGGGTTTTTTTTGCATGTTTATTATCTTCTTAGATAGTCAAAGCTGGGGGACGGTTAAAAAAACAGGGCCTGTTAAAGCACTCTGAGGCACTCCTTATGTGATATTGGGCTATATAGTACAAGAAATAAATTGTTGTTGATGAAACATTGTCATTGGTTCTCTGTTAAACCTTAATTGGGCAAAACAGTGCATTTGTTAAATTGCTGTTCTACAGTATAGTAGTAATTGTGTTAACATAATAAAGTTTTCAAAATTGTAGTCATACTACTGACAGTCAGTAGAGTTTTATTGAACTTTTTCAAAACGTTGACACTACACATGTCTAGGACAACAACCTCAAGTAGAACTTTAGTGTGCAAATTGTCAAAGTCTGAGCCAAAGCAGTCCAAGCCATCCTCTGCACAAAGTCAGCTAACAGGTTGTATAAAAGTCAATAGGGTACAAATAAAGGTGCCAGCGTGGTTCTCAGAGTGATGCCATAAGGGAATCATTTTTGGTTCCCATAAGACTCATCTACATAAAAGTTTCCAGAAAGAATATTTATTTATTTGGACTCATAACAGGCTCTATACAGTAAACAACCATAAATAGATGGTAACAAATTTGTGAAATACCAATAAGATATCATTTTAAAAGGATTCTTGCTGCATATAATAGCACAGGGGAAGTCCAGATTTTGTTAATCTGTAGGTAGCCTACCATACAATAAACATTTCAGTTTTTCAAAGCACAAGATCCAATTTCATATGCAGAGAACCCTTCTCAGAATGCAATGATGCTTTTCAAGCAATGGTTCTAAGAGGAACCACATGACCCAATAAAGAACAATAAAATGCCAAGAAAGGACCATCATTTTTAAGAGTGTAGGGTGTTTGAAAAGCTGCTGTTAGGTCTCACATCATAGCATGCCACCAGTTGGGTGAAGGTTGAGCATTCCATAATAGTGCCGAATGGCAGCAATGACTTATGGCACATATAATTAGAACATTAACAGTATAAAAAAAATATTTTTTAATTGTTCTATCAAGCAATTAATACAATTTTTTCATCACATGACCGCCTGAATTTTCTATTTTCATTTCCTTCCTATCCCCGACCATTGACTCATTTCTGCTTAAATTTCATCCAACCCAGTTTGCAACTTCAAGAATGAACAATGTACAAATATAAAAGATCAAGTGATATATTTTGATTTTTCACAGTGATAACGGCAGGCAATATCATCTCATTTGCAAAATGCTCAGAGTGTGATAGTGTGGAAGTGCAGCATCTGTTCTTTATAATTACACACATTTATTTTGCATCTTGTCTGTTTTATATGGATTTCTTGTGTTTACAATGAAATAAATTACACATCTGTAAATACAGAGTAAGTAAACCCAACCCAACATTCATGCCTGAAAGTTCTACATACTGTACATCTCTATTTTTATTTGATTTTAAGAAACAGATGAAGTTGTGCTTTTGTTGTACCTGTGATTCATCCTTCTACTTTCAGAAGCATTTTAGAGAGAAAAGAACAACAAATGACAATACTGTATATAATAAGGCCTGCTCAACTCCTATCTCGCCCTGTTCATAGTGTTGTAACAAAACAAGAATGCAAAAAGAACTAGCAAACATCACACAGGTGACTCTTCAGTTCAGCCACTATGAAGCACCACAGTTATTTACTGTGTCACCATGTTTCTGTCTTTTTTGCTGTAATTTCAACTTAAGGCAACTAATTGTAGCATCTGATGAGATTTCTCCACAGTGTTACCAATTACAGTATTACCTTCACTTTATTACCCAATACTCTACATTACTTTAAATGGAGAGTTTTATTTTGAAAAAGTCTTTCAGATATATCAGTTCTCAGAATACAAAAAAAGCATGCATTTTAAAACCGAGATACACATTAACATGAACTTAAATACACAAGAATAGTTTAAACAGATAAAGAGAGTTCACATCGCCCCCTCAGGACAAACCTGCCAGAAGAATAAAAAGGATTTCATCCAACTGTCACTTGCCTACATATTACAGACACCAAGCCAGATTTAATGGATGCCACAGAGAATTTTAACAGTATGGTACAGTTGTGCATTTCTCTTGCAGTTACTTAACTTCTCATCATCAGTGGTTGCCGACATTTCTTTTCTACTTTATTAATAGGCAGGCACTGGCATGTGTAGATATGACTTTCATTATGTGTATGAGCTGTCCTACAATATTCAATGAGGTTTGCACACCAAAAAGTAAAAAAAAAAACAACACTGGGTAAAACTCACAAAAATGTTACTTAAACTTCCACATACACTACATTTCTGATGCCATATTTATTTTAAGGCTGTCAAATTAAATGCTTTGCCAACATATTAATAAAACATGCTTAACATGTATTTTTAACCAAATGATCATTGTTTTCATTTCTTCTAATGCTGGAAAAGACAGCAGCAAGCAAACTGACCAAGATGTCCAACTGTCCATGTCTTTTTATTATAAAAGCGTCCCGGCCATGTAAGAAATAAATGATCCAATCCGGGAGGCCAGCCAAACTGTAGCGTCCGTGACAGCATTTATTTTATTTTATTTTATTTTTTTATATTGTCTGGAAGCGTCATAACATCTTTTGATTTCCTTTGAATTTTCCATTGCTATCTTCTATGTCCTGTATGTTAATTTCATTACATTACCAATGTCCCTTAAGTAATCAGAACTGATGCCATCTCTGTTTATTCTGCATTGGTCTGTATTTGTTTACATGGCTGACTTACCCCTACACAATTATTTAGCTTGGATTTCAAAATTTTCAGTTGAATTCATACCTACATCATTAGATTTCTATCATTTTTCAAATTGTATATGCTGTCATGATTATTTGTATTAACCATGTTATGAGAAAAACAAAAGTAAAGTACTTTTACCTTACTTTTACCTTAACCCAATCATAACCCCAAAATGGCACCTATGGATTAGTGAGTTGGTGATAGCTATTATTGGGAGTGCACTAGGCCCACTGGGCCCACAAGTCTTAATTACTATAGTATGTACACAAAATTGACAAAATCATTAAAATATTTTATTGAAATTATTTCATCTGAATTACTTTAACAATTTTAAAATATTTTACAAATTCATTATTAATACAATCGGTCTTCTTCAGGGAGGAACGATTTGTAACAATTCGTAAATAAAACGAATAAAACTCTCAAACCTGTTTAATTAATTTCAGAGATTGTAAATACAGTACAATGCAAAGTAACATGGACAAACTGGCAAGTTTACTCTCTAAAGACAAATTTTCATATCTTCTAGATATAGTAGTTGTTTGATTGATTAAGACAGCCATTGCCTATGTGTAGTGTGCACATTTGATCTATACGTGCATCATTCTTTCTCGACACTGATTTTTCTCCCATTTCTAAAAGATTTTTGTGTTACACTGATTGCTGAGTTAGTGTGAGGGTATGTGGGAGTGGACCCTGCATTGAACTGGTGCTTCATACAGAGCATGATCCTGATGTGCATCTGACATTCATTTACAAGTGTTTTAATAACCCAATTATTTGCAGAAGCCCAGTTTCTAAAATGCCATTACAGAGATGAATAAACACATTACTGATGCTTTGTAAGTGTTACGGAGATCCAAAGAAGTGCTTTTTAAGATTTTGTTACGTAATGGTAAATGAGTAACAGATTAATTTTTACAGTACCTAAACTAAAGCATTACCAAATGTATTAATAAGCAAGTTCATTTTTTCTAATAGAAAACTCAAACCACCTTTGTGGATGTACTCCTTGCCTGTTCCCATATCACTTGTGATGCTCTGAGATGCCTGAAACCATGTGGAAAAAAATCATGATAGGGATACACATGATAAAGTACACAATCGACACAGAATGGCCCCTGAATTTGAGGCTCAACAATTGAACAGTGTCTCCACAAATTGGCTCTCCTAGGAAGGGCAATTGCACAACTTCAAACTATGACAAAAAAAAGGAACTTAAGTGTTCAAAACATTTTGCAAATTTAGATGTGATAACAGTTTAAATGAGAAAAAGAACAGTACGCTATCTCAAGGCAGAATTATGTGCTGCCAAGATGTGTGGTATGTAGCTAATGTGCCAACCTAGTATAGAGAATGCAACAAGAGCACACCAAAGTATGAATAGCTCACGTTTTCAGATGAGGTTTACTCCACATTTGCTCTTTGGAATGTCTTGTTTCTCATAGTTATTTTAATATCAGCTTATGTGTAGCAAGCAAGCGAGATTCAATTAGCAAACCAGTGGAAAACAGATCAATGGAATTAAATCAAATCTATAAGATAAATAGGATGCAATGGGTTCTTACATTATAATGATATTAAATACATCTGAGATGAGTTTTAAAGAAGCCAAACTCAAGTGAATAATATACATATAAAACAACACCTACTGTATGTGAATATCTTTTAAAAGGCTGATAGGGAAATTAATGTTTTATGCATTTAGTCTCTGTGACCTTTTGTGGATGTATGCTGCGGCTCATATAAGCACACACATCTCTTTAATCCTGAGATGTCTCCTCAGCTCAGGGAGAGTGAGGACCCATAAAAGAAAAATGTTAGAAGGTGACATTGTGAGCAGCATCTGTCTGAAGAGTGGCATTAAAAATAGGTGAATACTGTCATTTTAGACAGAAGGTGGTAGCAGTTCTTCCTGTTTGTTATTGTAAACCATACTGTTTCTTTTTGGCATCTATTGACCTTCAAGGTTGATTTGTTTAGTGTGCATTATAATAAAATATAATAGAATTATAATTTTAGGATACAGTGAAATAAAATGCCTTATTTTTACTTGACTGTAGAGCCAGAGTGTTTGTGTTATTGATAAACTACCCAGTCCCCTTAAAAACCATACAGTCCTCCCACCACTCCCTACAAAACTGCACAGAATTTTTCTATGATATGTAAGAGATGGCATTCTAGTGGGAAATAATCAATCAATCAATCAATGTCAGTCCCACAGACTGTAATATACATATTTTAATAGTTTTAATGGTTGGTAATATGCTGCCTCCAATATTAGTGCTGCTGAAGACTTTAATATTGGCAAACAAATAAATGACAACAAAAGAGCCTCAGAATTTGCACCGCATGAAAATTGCTTTAATTTTCTATAAATATAATTCAGATTTTTTTTTTTCTCGGAGTCTAGCTTTTCAGTCAAATAGTTATCTCGCTAGGATGATAAATGAAGGTCTATTTCAAGTTGTGTAAAGGCTGTAGACATGAATTCTACATGAGAAATGCCAGTGTATATTTTTGATGTAATAATTTATTCGTCCTCAAAGTCTTTGATAAAACAATGTTGAGAAGCAATTTAAATGAAATTCATTTAAATGTCAATTCTCATGGTTAGGATTTTTCTATAATTGGCTATTTAATTAAAATAATTTTCATAGTCATTAATACAGCCTGCAACTTGTAGTGCACTGACATGTTTTAATTACATGGTATTAACAAAATTGATATGCTTTAGAAAGCATGGCGAAAATTTGAATAAGAAATAATTAGGCCAATCATACATCATCCCCTTATGGAAGTTAAGTGTATTGCAATATAATTAATGAACTAACATGTAACCATCACTTCATGAATATTAGATAAACAGATGAGTTATATTCTAACAGTATATGAAATCACATAACAATAAGGGTACAGTGTTACACTGACATTGCTATGGCTAATTGTGTTTAGTATTTAAAAAATAAGGAGGACAATCCAAATTTGCATTTCTTAAGCTTTCTTAATAGACATATAGTGCATTGTGGACAAATGAAATCAAATTCATTTCGATGAGACAGGATCTCCATTTTTAATATACAAGGAGTACATATGGTACCCATTTTCTATTAATTTGATTACAGATTTTAGACATTTTTGTCTGTTCAGAATGTTTCAGTTTTGTAAAATTCATTGACAGTTTAATCAAATTTAGATTAAAGTCCATTCATTTTGTTAATCTCGTTTTTATTGTAGGGTTGCAGGGGCATGTCATGAAAGTATTGGAGGTTAAGGCAGGAGCAAACCCTGGGGAAGCTAGTCTAACACAAGACACAATCATGTACGTGAAAATTAACCTAATTTGGGCACTTTGCTTTCAGACCAAAGTACCTGATGAAAACCTGATGTGGTAAAGAAGCAATTTGTAACGTCTAGCGTGCTAACTTCAAGCTAGTATACTAATAAATAAGGGCCAATATGAAAACCATTTTTCCACAGGTAATACATAAATACATTATTCTCTATAAATGTAAATTGATTTTAGACAAATACAAAGTTTTTATTAAATAACTGAAACTCAAAAATGCAAATGAAGAAAAGAGTTCTCTCCACATCTTAAATAAATATGAGCTTCGAATAAAACATAAATAGACATACTTTTTGCTGCACCACAGTATTTGAACCTCATATATTATTCATGCAAACCCTATTATTTGGTTTAGTTGGACTTACCAGAGCAAACCTACCTTTAAAGATCATTTCAAAAATATTTACAATTTTACTGTAGGATGTGACTTCCATAGTGGCCTTACAATCCCAGAGACTAAAGTTTGCTCCTCAGCTGAGTCCTGAACAGGCTTTCAGTGTTTTGTGGAAGATCAGCCTCGACACAGACACACGCAGACTCAGAAGTCCCAAAAACAAACACGTTACCCTCTTGCGTCCCGAGGGAGATATTGCTCCTCTCTCTGTCCTTCCCTTGTCCAGGCGTTCCGGTGGGGCAAGGTCCCTGTTGTCTGCCACAGTCTTTATGGGTTTTCCAGTTCCTATCAGCATCCTAAAAATGTGCATATTATGTTGAGAGGGAGCTGTAAATTCAGTAAATTCAGAGCGGGAGCTTCATGTCAGTAATTGTGAATGTGCCTATGAGTGTGATGTCCCATTTTGTTTCCAAATTAGGCTCTGGCCCATCATAACTTTGTATTAGGTAAAGAGGGATTATGAAAAGGATAAATATACAGTAAATGCTAAAGAAACTTTGATAGCAGTGGAGTGTTGTACTGTGTTAGCCATAGATTCATACAGGAGTAAGTAGGGTGAAATGACACCTTTTATTGGCTAACTAAATAGATTATAAATGCAAACTTTCGAGACTGCTAAGGCCCCTTCATCAGACAAAGCCTAACCACAAATTGCCTGATGAAGGGGCCTTAGCTGCCTCAAAAGCTTGCATTGGTAATCTATTTAGTTAGCCAATAAAATGTGTCATTTCACCCTACTTTCTCCTGAAGGAAACTTTGAGGCTGGACCTTACATGCCTGCAACTAATATAAAATATGGTCTTCAACAACTCACCCAACCAGCCTATGTTTCAGTTGTGCCAGTCTGGAAACAATAGCAAGGTGCATGTTACTGTAAGTACTTTTGGATGATTTTCATTGTTAAAGGCATTTTGGTACCTATATAAAGTATGCAAACCCTTATAAGCTTTCACACTTTTTTATTATACAACATTGAATAACAGCGGATTTAATTTGGTTTTATTAAACACTGATTAAAAGAAAAGATTCTCTAATTTCAAAATGAAAACAGACCTGTGAAAACTGATCTAACTGAATTACAAATATACTGTATAACATTTATAAACACAAAAATCAGTATAATTGATTGCAAGTCACTGTTTGCTAGATGCATCTTTGCCAGCAGTTACAGCCTTGAGTCTGCATGCACAGGTCTTTATCAACTTTGCACATCCAGTTTTTCTTCTTTGCAAAACTGTGAAAGCTCTGCTAGGTTCCAGAGCGATGCCACAGAGGAACTACTTTTGGTTCCAAAAAGACCCATTCATGTGAAGGTTCCAGAAGGTTCCAGAAGTTCAGAGTTCTTCTAAATATTAGGATGTTTTTCAAAGCACAAAAAAACAAGTTCTTGTGCAAAGAGATCTTCCAAGAATGAAATGGTGTTTTGTCTATAAGGAGCCACACAATCCAGTAAAGAACTCTAAAGTGCCATTAAAGAACCATCATTTCTAAGAGTGCATGGGGATCATGAGTGAAAAGCCTTTTTCAAATCCAGCCACAAATTCATAGCTGGACTCTGACTCAGCCACTCCATCCAATGCAATTAACTTTGTTGTTTTCATGTCACTGCTCTGTAGCTTTGGCTTTGTGCTTGCGGTTGTTGTCTTACTGGAAACACATCTCCTCCGAAGGTGTAGCTTTCTTGCAGAGTGAATCAGGTTTTCCTCCAGTATCTATTTGTATTTTGCTGCATTCATTGGATGGTCTAACCTCACATGTTTTCCAGTGACAGCTACAGATAAGCATCCCCATAGCGTGATGTTGACACTGCCATGCATCCTGTTGGAGATGGAGTGTTTTTGATAATGTACAGTGTTTGGCTCACGCCAAACATAATGTTTAGTCTTAGTTTTAGTCTCATCAGGCCATAGAACCTTCCAGCTGACCCCAGAGTCTCCCATATGCTTTCGGCAAACTCTAGCTGAGGTATCATGTGCATTTTGTCTCTCTTTGCCACTCTTCCATAAAGTTGTGATTGGTGAAGCACCTGGTAAACAGTTGTTTTATGAAATCTCATCAGCTGTAGCTTATAACTCCTTTGGGTCTCTTGGTGGCCTATAGTCTTCTTCTTGCATGATCGCCATTATTGTGGATGGCCTGTTCTAGAAGGATTTACAGCTATTTCTTAAATATTGATTTAACTGTACTTAAAAGGATATTCAGAATTGTACCCACAACCAGACTTTTGCTGTCCAGTCACCTGAAGTTGCATAGAGTGTACTTTTGACTTCATTGTGAAAGTTTGGCCACCATACTGATTCACCACAAGTTGGACCTTCCAGATAAGGTGCACTTATATTACAATCAATGGAAACCCCTTCGCTACAGACAAGTGATCTTTATTTAACTAATTGTGTGACTTTTAAAACCATTTAGCTACACCATTGAGTAATGTAACATTAAAGGGGGTTGGGATACTTATACAATGAATAATACTGTGTTTAATATTTGTAATTAATTTGGAGAGATCTATTTTCAAATTGAGTCTTTTTCTGTTCATCAGTGTCAAAATGGCTCTACTCTAATAGATCTACTGTGATTCACTTTATAATAAAAAAATATGTTGTATAATAATAAAATGTTACATTTCTGAGGGGGTAAATACCTTTAATAGCCCATGTGCATAACATTTTTTATTAAGTAATATGGCGGTGCAGCAGAGAGTGCGAGTGCACTTGGACTATATTTTCATTCCAGGCTGAGGTGTGGAGTTTGTATATTCTCATATGCGGTCAAATGTTATAGTCTTAAATCTGAACACATGTTGGTTTCTTTCTTTCTTTTCACACTCCATCTCCATGAGGTTAAATCTAAATGATATTTGTCTCTATGAGCATGCCATGTGATGGACTCCTTCTGGACTGCTTTCTGCTCTGTGCCTGATGCTGCATACTGTATGTGCTAAGACTGGCTGCCTATAACTTCTTACTGGATGAGGTGATTTAGTTAAATGACAAATAAAAGTGTGTTAATCTACATAATCAAAGCTAGTGGAATTTGAAAAAATTGTGCAAAGTGTAAACATTTGGAGAGGTGTGCATTAGCACTTACTTAAACACACAAAGAGATTATAGCACTTATATGCAGCGAGCATGAATAAATGTTCAGAGAATAAACATTCGGAAAGCTGGATTTATCACTAATTGATATTCAGTAGAAATTCAGAAGGCAATGCATTCTACAAAGTTGCACAGCCTCAATGACGTAGAAATATTTAGAAGGTAAAGTGTCTAGATTAGTGTAAGCATCTTACCAGTGAATATAAACATACATTTTAAACACATATATAAAGTATCAGCCTGTATATAATTAGAATGTATTGACATAATGTGACAACTTGAGGGGTTAACAAAAAACAAAATAAGAAAGACTAAAGAAAAAAACCAAGCATGTAACTTTGTAATACCATTCATATCAAGGTATAATTAGTGACAAAAAGACTGATTACTCACTAAAAACTGAAAGAGCTTTCTTCATACTGTGCAAATGGGTAATTGTTTCAAGTAAATTTGATCACAGAGAAGGCCTTCACTATAGGCACCAGGCAACCACTGTAAGCAAAATGTCAACTCATAGATCATGTAGATGTGTGGATATTCCCTTTTCACTTTGCTGCGTTTCAAGTTTGAAGCACATGTGAAGTTGGGGTAGATAAATGTGAGGATATTCAGTGAACTTCTCTCATATATCTTGTTTTATACATTTTTAATAAGAAGTCACTTTTACTATTTTTGTCTTATTCCTATAACTACTTATTACACCGCATGAAGTTTTTTTTTTTTCCGTTACCTGGTCATGGGGAACCAAGGCCTGCTCTGACAGCATTAAGTCTATTGCAACAATTTCCTAAATTGGAAATCAGCCCTTCCTAGGGCACACTCAGACTTGGCCGTAATTACCAGTCAGGCTAACATGACCATTTCTTGAGATATGGGATGAAACCAAGGTATCACTGAAGAACCCCACCAAAACAAACCAATTTCATGCAGACAGTGCCTAGGCCAGAAGTTGAACCTGAGCTCATAGAGATGTGGGGAATCAGTGATACCCCCCACACCAGTCCTGACAGTGAAGTGGACTCATAATTATAAATAAATGCATCAACAAATAACGGATTTTTTCAATTGCTATAGGTACAAATCTTCAGTAAAACATCATGACCTGTTTGAACTGAAGTATTAGTCATGACACACCCTTATTTACAACTTAATAGTATTTGTTTGTGTAATTAGGTCTCAGCCTGGCAGAGCATTTGTGCTTCTGATATATCCATCCATCCATTATCCAACCCGCTATATCCTAACTACAGGGTCATGGGGGTCTGCTGGAGCCAATCCCAGCCAACACAGGGCACAAGGTAGGAAACAAACCCCGGGCAGGGTGCCAGCCCACTGCAGGGTGCACACACACACACCAAGCACACAATAGGGACAATTTAGAATCGCCAATGCACCTAACCTACATGTCTTTGGACTGTGGGAGGAAACCGGAGTACCCAGAGGAAACCCACGCAGACACAGGGAGAACATGCAAACTCCACGCAGGGAAGATCCGGGAAGCGAACCCAGGTCTCCTTACTGTGAGGCAGCTTCCCATATACTTTTTTATAATTTTAATTTAAAAAATGACCAATGTTCAATATTTATATCACAAGGGATAAACAAGTGCTCTACTTGATTACCATCCATGCTTTCTGTGATTGCCACATAGATAACAATATTTCCATAGCATTGCATCACTTTAAAGCTGGATGTATGCCACACTCCCAAGTCATTTGGCAGACCAGATAGACAAGTCTTCTTAGGTCCTATCTTTGTTCAGCCAGCCATCCATCCATTATCCAACCCGCTATATCCTAATACAGGGTCACAGGGCGAAAGGCAGGAACAAATCCCAGGCAGGGCGCTAGCCCACCACAGGGCACATACACCCACAAACCAAGCACACATTAGAGACAATTTAGGATCACCAATGCACCTAACCTGCATGTCTTAGGACTGTGGGAGGAAACCCACACAGACACAGGGAGAACATGGAAAACCCAGGTTCCCTTACTGTGAGGCAGCAGCGCTACCACTGCGCCACTATGCCGCCTCTTTGGTCAGCATTATATCAAATCTGAAAACATTATTGTATGTGTTCATATTAAATGTGATTTTCTTTTACTAAGATCAATCATTTGCAGATACCCATTTGATGTGATCGTAAATAAAATCATGTAAACTCAGTTGAGCTCTGCAATTTTCAGTGTGATGGAACCAGGGGTGTCAGCAAGCCCCAAACCCCCAAACACGATTACACCGAGTCCCAGGTTCAAATTATGGAAGGTTTATTTATTAAAATCTCCAAAAGTAACACAAGCACAAATACACAGGCTCTCCCTCGCTCTCTCTCCACAATACCTCTCTTCTTCTCACCACCGCACTGCCCTTCTCCAGTTGAGTGTTGCTCCATGTCCTCCCAGCTCAGACTCGCCTGGATAAGGGAGTGTGATCCCTTTTATTACAGACCTGGGTACACTTCCCGTGCCAGGGCGATTGCCCGATGGAAGTACTTCCAGGTCCCATAAATTGGAGAGCGCATCTCCCTACAGTGCCCCCTTTCAGCACCCATGGTCCCCAGCAGGGCTGTATTGCCAAACTATATCTCCCAGCATTTCCTGCTGGTTCCCAAATGGACACCTTCATGGAGGGCTGCTGCCATCTGACGTCTGACGGGAAAAGAAACTCCTTAGCGACCACTTCCACTTCAGGTGGGCTGTCAGTCCATCTGTTCTGGGCCATCTCTTCTGGGTCTAGCCCCCTTCTCTACTCTAGCCGGGATGCCTGTCTGCCTTCCAGGATCCTACCATCCGGGTAATGAACCATCCCTTCTTCTAGCTGTGATGCCGGTCCAGTCCATGTAGTATCTACACCAGATAAAAAACATTTACAGACTGCTTACTGACCATGGTTGAGTTGCCTAAAAGTGTCGTAACAGTCAATAGCTCATTGACTTCCCATCTTAAGATTAACAGTTCCTTAATAACTGCTTCCCAAAATTCTTCTTAACTAAAGGAGTTAACAACTAACCCAACCTAGTCATTATTCACAACGAGCTTCACTTTTTCAATCTTGTAATCTCTGATCACAATACAAGAACGTTCTCTGTCAGCCCTGACCATCATGGTACATCTGACTCTCAGTCCTTTGAAGCACACATTAGTTGTGAAGTTTGCAGCCTTATGCCATTTATCCTATTAGTTAGAGCAATTTCATCCCAACCATGAGACTGAGGTTTGAGTCCAGTTGCAAGTGGGTGAGACATATGACAAATTATGAAAATTAATTTGAGACTACAACCGTGTCTTTGATTTGACAGCAGTACTCTGTGAGCAGATGCTATTTTTACTTCAGGTGTTATTACCATCCTTACCTTCCTTCACACCAACCATATCAATCTGACTGATTATCTCATCAAAACTGTTCTTCTTAAATGGGTAGATATTAACCCCTTAGACCAGTGGTCATCAAATTGTTGTGACCTGAAGTGAAATTCTTCCAGAGCAAATACTCTTTGGGCCATATGCTTGCCATAATAAACGTCTCACAAGCTTTACTAGACACACTCCCTCATTCAGTTCCATTCCTTCATCCACTCACACAAGGTAAGGAATCATTAAACATACATAGCACTGAATTCGTTTGAGTGTTATTATCATTCAAAGTGACCAAGCTCTACCATTTAATTTTATTCTTTTTTTCTCAAGGGAATCTACAATGATTGTACTGCATCACATACCCATTATTGATTAGTCAGGAAGTAGCACTTGAAATTCATGCTGCAAGTTAGAAATTAAAATAAATTAACTAGTAAAAATGTTTTAAGAAAAAAACTGATACAGAGAATCATCATTTCAATGATAAAAACAGACCAAGTATGCCTTTATAAGGCTCAGCCAACCCGTCTGATTTGCAATGAAACAGTCACTACCATAAAAGAGTACACTGTAAGTCACCACTGTTTTTAAAAAACATGGCACCACTGAGCCTCCAAGCAGGAAAATTGAAATCTTGAAAGGAACCTGCAATCACTGCTGGAAAATATTCATTCATTCACTAACTCAACAAAACCCAGCAATAAGTGCTTCTCTCCAAGCTACATGGATACTGGTTAAGTACAATGAAACTATCACTGATGAAGAGGTATTAACTGAGTACATTCTGTGCATTTTATCAAGCTTACTAATGACAATGTTACCTCTGACAGCTGTCATATTAATGTTTTAGCACAGAATATCCAAAGTAGAGTCATAAATAGCAGCAGTCAGATTGATCTTATATCCCTAGCCATTAAATGACAGACAACACACAAATGGCATAAATGTGCTGTCTGATATTTTGATGGAGGAGAATACACAGTGGTGCAGCAGGCACATGTTGGGGTCTGAGGTGTCTGAGCATCTATTCCTTTTTCTTTAAGTGTTGTTTTTGAAACTTCCTTTTTAAAGTGCGAGACCTAATGCTTGTAGGAGCTAACTGGAGGGGCAGAGGGTAGATTTCAAAATTATTCTTAGCTGGAGGTGGCATATCATTCACTCCAATACTAATCAAATATGTGTTAGATATGCTCCGCTACAGCTGTCATACTATGAATATTAGTTTGGCCTCAAAAATTGAAAACAGTAACACAGATATAGCGTTTGCTGATTGAAAGGTGCTTTTTTTTTTAACAGTCCTGTAAATTATACATTCTTTTTTAAGCACATGTCAGGTTTTACCATCAGAGTGGTTTGCCTCGTGCTTCAAAGCTTTACAAGCTGAGCCACACTAATGTCTGGTCAATGTGAATGCTTTGAATTTCTGAACTAATTTCTAACTAATGTTATTCTGGATTGAACATATGGAGCAGCTTATTTTGTCTCTTTTGTAGACTGTCCAAAGGTACAGATAAGCAATTTCCTAAATGATGGATATATGAAATTTGTGGAGCCAGTAACTGCCCTCTACTAAACTTAGTCTATTAGCTCTCTTCAGTTCAACTACTGTTCTTTTTGCCACTTTTGAAAAGTCTCACCATATTTTACTCTTTGCCAGATCTACTAAAAAAAATACAAGTACCTAAAGTCTTTTCTATGTCGTCCCATTTATTTTTTATTCTTTGCTTTTTAGAGGCTGCCTCAAACTTTGGAAAAACAAGACATATGTGTTGCCTTCTTATTCTTTCAACTGATCTTGAAATTCCTCTTTAAAAAAATGCTGTTTCATTTTATGGCGACTGTCCAGAATTATTCCTCATTTATGGGAAGAAATGATAAATTATGAGTATATTTTCATACTTTATATATATGCAACTAACTGATTGATTGAATGACTGATTAACTAATGGATTTGAAAATTTTTTTTAGATATATTTTATTTGTATTTTGATGTATGTGTTATTAATGGTTTTTTAATAGTCATTAGAAACATTTATACGTACTTTTTGCAATGTAACAGTGAAAAATACGTTTAATGTTTAGTATATTAATTATTCAGGGTTCAACTTGCGATACTTTTTCCCATGCTGATCCAGCAGGAGATTCTACAAATTCTGTCATTAAATATTGGGCAACAAGGCACTTTGGGAAACAGTCAAAAACATGGAAAATACTCCTGTAACACTGCAAGTTTGTTTCTCACTACGATGCATCGCTTTTAAGAAACCAGCATGTGATGTTCGGAGGGGACTGGTTGTTGATTCATTCCCGTGACAGCTGGAGGATGCACACTATAAGAAAACATGAGTAAAAAGATTGGAGTATGGAGAAATAACTGGTCTCATGTGTTCTTTGGTCTCTGACACAACACTACATCATTCAGAAAACACACTGACTGGAGAAAGCTCAGAAATTTGGAAAAACTGAACATTTCATTTCTATTCACAAGAAATTGGTCTTGTGTGTTCTTTGATCTCTGACACAACAATTTGGTGAACAAGGATGGCTGACTTTTCATTGCCACCCTGAAACCTTTTGTTGCCATGCCTGGTGACCCGCTCTGTTCTGAGGAGGGCTTGGAAACAGAGTTTTGAAAAGTATTTTGAGGCGCTGGACCTCAGGGAACTCTCTGATGCTTGCAAACATGCTCTGCTGCTCCACTTTCACTACAGTCAGCTCAAACATCACCTACACAGTAGCAGTTGACACTTTACAGGCTGATTTTTTAACTTGCACAGCATCCTTCTGCACAGACTGGTCCTTCACCAATGTGCACATTTACCAGGTGAGCCAGTCCTGCAGTATGTCACAAACCTTCACGGTTTAGATGATCCAAGATCTATTGATTGAAAATACTACTAACCCTCAGATTCGAGACAAACTACTGCAGGGGATATACGATCTCACTTTAAGTTGTACAATTGACATTGCCATTCAAGTTGATAATGCAGAGCGCTGCAGTGCCAACATTCACAAAGCTAGAGTTAACTATCCTCTGGGTGCATTGTCACCATGGAATGTACAAGCAGGGTCTGCCAACCTTGATGCTGTTTTCCCAGACCAGTACATGTGACCAGCAGGATATAATACACAGTTTAGTTGTGGTAACTGTGGTGCAAATGCACATCTTACAAGAGCGGCTGCCTGCCCAGCACGAGGTCAAGAAAATGTCTGAAAATGAATCATTTATCCAATTGCTGCCGATCAGCACCTGCATCACAGCAAACAGTTCAGCGTGCACAATCTTCATCCAGCCAACCTTTAACAGTAATACACACAGTTAACTGCTAACAGAACAATTTCAAAGTATATCATGTTTATTTGGAAGACGTCTGTCTGCCTTTGCTAATTAACACAGAGCTAAAGTATTGAACTGGGATACATATCAGACCTTTTTTTCACATCTTTCCCTTCAGCCCCCAACCACACCACTCCGAGGATACAGGAACACTGATATGGTAGTTTTCTGGAATTCTTCTTTTGGCTGTACACTATGGCAATAAGTCCCTCACCTCTGTTTTTACATCTCTACTGCAGGGTCCAACCTTATGGGTTTAGACCTATTTTTCGGCCTTAATGTTTTGCTTGTTGACAGCATAGGCACTGACATTCTGTTGGTCTCTCCATCCTGGGCACAAAAATGGCCTTCTGTTTTAATGGTTTGGCATTCTGTTCTCCTTCACACACCATCCATTGATTAATTCTTTAGTTCCCCCTGTTATCCAGCAATTCTTCAGGGTGCTTTTAACACTTTGTGGGGTGTGACAGATTAGGGCTGTATCGCTCCCTTGAACCCCTGTCCACGACTCCAGACACCAGATAAAAGTCCAAAGGATGACTTTAATTGCCACATTGCACAAAGCACCCTTTCCTCCACTATACTCATAAATAAATCACAATAACCAATAACAATAATACAATCCTCCAACTCCTAGACACGTTTCCACCCTTCCACCCAGTTCAGCTCGCCGTCTGGGAGCTCCCATAGTCCTTTTGTTCTCCCTGACCCGGAAGTGTTCCCAGTCCCCAGTCCATGTGATTCAATATCACTTCCGGGTCAGGTACAAGTCCTTCTTCTTCACCGCAGAAGCACGTCGCTCTTCCTTTGACGCACTTCCGGGTTATAGGGCACAAAGAAGTCTTCGGTCCTCCCTGCAGCTCCCTCTTGCGGCCCCTGTGATACCCAGCAGAGCTGAGGATAAAAACTACAAAGTCCATGACTCCCTGCTGGTCTTCGGGGCACCTCCATATTGCAGGGAGGGCTCCATCTGGCGGCCTGGGGGTATTGGACGGGATGACAAGCCGGCCAAATACCACAGGGGATGTGCTTGCAGAAGTGAATCAAATGTTGGAGGATGGCATAATAGAACCATGGATGCATCTCCATGGGTCTCAAATCTAGTCATTGCAAAAAAGTAATCTGGTTTCCTTCATTTCTGTGTGGACCTGCGAGCTGTGAACAAAGCTGTGGTGCCAGATAAATATCCGTTGCGGACTACAGAGGAACTTACTGCTGTTTTTTAATGGTTCTAGAGTTTTCCAAGCTTCATTTACATCAAGGCTAGTTACAGGTACCTCTGCATTCTGACAATAGAAATTTATCTGCTTTTGTGACCCACACAGGCATTTTTCTTTTACGCAGATGCCTTTTGGACACTCTTCAGTGCCTAGCTGTTTTCAAAAAATCATGCACACCATCTTGTAAAACATTACTTGTGTTTTGTGTAAGTGAACAACATAGTAATGTATGGCTCAGATACTGCAATACATGATATACGTCTCAATTTAGTATTCACTCCTCTGGTCTCACTGTGGTCTCACTGTGAATGTAGAGAAGTGCCTTTTTGCTGCCTCAGATGTAGACTTTGTTGGATTTTGAGTGTCACCACAGTCAAACACAGATGCTATACAAAATATGCCAGAACCATCCACAGCATCTGAATTAGCTTAATTCCAGGGAATGACAGCATACTACCCCCACTTTTTGCCCAAATACTTAACAACTAGGACTACTGCGTTAGAAAGATACACCAAGGGGACTGGTTCCCTTCAAGCTGCCAAGCAATTTGTTCAGTAAGGAAACCGCTCACATCAACCCCCAACCTGGCACACTTTGATATCAGTAACCATACTTTGTAACTTGTGATGCCTCTTATTCCGCTATTGGTGCTGTGCTCTCACACATGCAAGTTAGACATGAACATCCTTTTGCTTTCGCTTCTCGTGCTTTGATACACACAGAGCAAAGGTATTCAGTTAGGGAGCAGGAAGCCTTAGCATGTGTCTGGACCTGTGAGCTTTGGCATATTTATTTGTATAACAGACAATTCACACTTCATACTGGCCATTAGGCCTTTACAACTTTACTGACCACCAGTGGCAATGGCTACCATCCTTTCTGAATTTTTTCATGGGCAGGTCATCTGTGCCACTACAGTTTTGTTCTCCAGTTTATTACAGGAGGTAAAAATTCAGTGGCATGCTGCCATACTCAATGACTGAATTAAACCAAGGCATGAAGGCAGATCTAGTAAAGCTACTGCTCTCTCCCCTTCAAGATATTGTGTTTCTTCAGGAACTGCAAGAAATTTCTAAAAATTACCATGTTTTTGTAACCCTGTATACCTACATCACAAATGGATGACCTTCTAGAGTGTTCTCTGATCTGGAGCCCTACTTTAGAGTGAAAAATGACTATCTATTTGGAAAATCACTGCATTGACACTGCTGTCATTCCAGAACCACACTAGGGCCATGTCTTGTCAATGGCACATGAGGACATCTTAGCATTTTCAAGGTAAAGCAGGGATGTCATGAACAGGTATGGTGGCCGTGTATTGATCGGGACATCAAAGCCCTTGTCCTTGACTGTGAAGACTGCCTTTTGAGTGGTAAGACAGGTTAGCCGCCCCCGGAAACTTCAGCCTTTCATATGGCCTTCTCATCAATGGGAACATCTCCAGCTTGACAGCTGTGGAGAATTGAGTGATGTTCCACATCACCAGAAGTTTCTTGTTGTGGTCTATGATTTTCATTCAAAGTGTTCTGAAGTATTTCCTGTGGGCTCTATTACATCAAAAGTTATAACAGACATTCTAAGTAATTTGCATGCTTGATAGTGACTGCCTCGTGTTATCACCACAGACAATGGCCCGCAATTTACCTCAGAAGAGTTCTGGTCATTCTTATCGGAAAGAGGATTGAAACATATTCATATTCTTTTCTATCATCCTCAGGCAAATGATGGTGTTGAAAGCTTCAATCAGACTTTAAAAAACAGTATTCATGCACATCTAACCCAGGGATTTCCATTCTGCACAGCACTGCTGGAAACTCTTCTTCATTATCAAGCAACCAGACATTCTACTACAAGTGTTTCCCCAGCTTCCCTGATTCTAGGACAGGAGCTGCAGTTTTTTTGGACATATTGAGTCCTTGCCCCTCAGCTTTACAGAGAGAAGATGAAACTCACAGTGCTCATTCTCAACAGATACAATTGCATGAATGGATACGTGTAATAACACCCCAAGTTGTTGCCTTTTTTAGTCAGCACAACTCTGTATTATGTACTGTTTAAGCCCTTCAACTTTTTTATTGGAAGATGGCTCCAGATGGCATGCTAGCTGCCTCAGGAAATTTGTTTTCGCCCATGCCATCAACATCACAACAAGCTGTTTCAACTTTTCAGCCATATTTGAAGGAAAGGAATATGATTACTCATAATGCAAATTTACCCAAGCCTCAGAACCCAAGCCTTCTTGTACCATCCCCTTCAATTTTCTTTGATCTTCCTTCAACTCCTGCTGACCAGGTGCCTCATGTATAAACGGTGCGTATGCAGAGAAATGTTGCGTACAAACTTTTCCACGTTCAAATCTCGATGTATAAAACCTACACTTGGTGTAAAGCCACGCACTTTTCCATGGTACCTCATACCTTGTCATACGCAAGTTCTCCGCTCGGTTTTGCAGACTGGTGGCACCCAGCATCAAAGCAGTGCTACTGTTCCTGTGTGGTTACTCCTTATTTTCCTGATTCAGCTTATAAATACACTGAAACTAACCGCATATTGTTTATTAGTGTAATGCATCTGATTGTAATTAACTTGTAACAATATAATGATCCAGGGAATAGCCATAGTATTCCAAATACCATAGCTGCTTTAGCGTTGTTACTCTCACTGCACCTTCTTCTTGTTCTTTCAGCTGCTCCCATTAGGGTTGCCACAGCGGATCATCTTTTTCCATATTACTCTCACTGCACCACTCGGAGTATTTATATAACTGTATCTGAGTGTGAATCACAGCAGCAGCTGATCGGAAAGAGAATTATCAGGATACAGAATCAAGCACACGCTACATCAGCCACGGCAAAACGTTTCAAAGCCTTTCCTGTACGGACCTCACGGTTCAGAAACAGTTTCATCCCAAGAACTATAAACGCACTCAATCAATTGCTCCTTGTAGAACTGTTTGTACTTATAAGTACAATTACCTTACTGTAAACTTGCACTACAGTTATAATATTGCACAACCTGCGCCACTTTATAATGCACGTATTTACATATGATGACAATATAATTTTTAAGATGAAATGCAGCAAAATATGTTTATTATATTATACAGGTAAAACTTTAACTTCATTTAAATAATCCATATTTTTCACTGTGACTGGAGTGAAGGGTAGAATAATTGAACTATAGTTCAATTAAACATAGCACATGTTTAATGTTCCTTTAACGTTTCATAACGTTATCGGCACTCTAAGCTTACAGATGGCTTAACATCTATTACAGAGCTGATTGTGTGGCAATCGGTTACTTGGAGAAAGAAAAGCAAGGACTACAGGGGCGGCCACAGTAATATATATTGAATATAAAACAGAAAGAGAAAATAACGACACAGCTAAAAATGCAGCGGCGAATTTCGACAAAAGTTAAACACTTGTGTCGTGAGCACAAGGTGGCTATGCAGTGTCCGCAACGGACATGGCCATCCACCATGCATAAGATACCATATTGACATTGGCGGGAGAAGGGGCCACCGATTCTTTCTCTGCCTAGAGCCGCCCATGAGTACTGCTGCAATAAATAATTTCATCGAAGGTCGCACACAATCACTGCGCCTTGAAACCCATGTTTAATAACGTGCTTTAACTCCTATCATCATGAAAATGATATCACATATACATCTCAGTATTTTAGTTATTCAGAGAGTTGTAATATCACAAATGTAAGGGATTCTGTGTCCAGTCAGAGGAAGAGAGCCGGTTTAAGAAGCAAGTAGTGATTCACACACATACAGCACATACAGTAGAAGATCACATACAAAACAAAGCATTTAACGTGCTACTTTAATTATGATGTGATTTGAGAAACTAGTTAATTAAACGATTTTAAGATGACGTTTATGATGTTCTACTTTAATGACAAAATAAATTACATGATTAAAGTGGAAATATCGAGATTGAAGTTGAAATTTCGTGCTTTTTTCCCCACTGTGTGCCTATTTTTTTTTGTCTGTACCCTAATAAGCTTTCATATGACACTCAGACGGTGTGACTTTATTTTTTATTTTGGCATTGTGTGACTTTGTGAAAATGAGCTTTCAAGTTTCTCCAACACGCTATGTCACTCGATCAACTTCCTTTAGTTGATTATACCACTGTTTAATTAAACAAATAGTATGTTTTTCCTTTGCCTCCACTTGGTATTCGCTGAAATTCTTAGATTTTCCCCAGTGCTTTTCCCATTGTCTTTTCACAGAAGGCTGAGCTTAAGGGCAATTTATATTGAATTGCATATTCAAAGAGGTGTAATTCTGGGAGGAGTTGGGGCAGGACAGAAGGCTCAGGCACGTGCATTAGTTTTCACGCTGACCGGGATTTATGTAGCGGAAGAACGTGGAAGTTGGAGTACGCATATTTCGGCTTTTGTGCTTACGCCATGTTATAGTGAGAATTCTACGCACGGCATTATACATAAGGCCCCAGATGACATACTCTAATCAAAGTTTTGCTGCAGTCATTTGGCCTCCAAGGAGCCAAATTTGACCTGCCTATTTGTAAGAGTATGTGACTACCTTTAGTACATAGAAAATGTGTATTCTCTGTTGGGAAGTGGGAAATGTGATGTGTGGAGGGTCATTAAAATACAGTACACAGAGGAGATTGGTTGCTGATTTGCTTGTGTGACAGTTGGAGAATGTACACTGTAAGATAACATGAGTAAAAAGACTAGAGTTTGGGGAAGCAACTGGTCTCAAGCTTTCTTTAATCTCCGACACAACACTACATCATTCAGAAATCACACTGACTGGGGATACTTCAGATGTTTGTAAAAACTGAAAATGTCATTCCTATTCACAAGAAATTTGTTAATACAAGTACTTTTAATTACATCGCATTGCAGAAGCTGTTAGAAAACTAAAAGCAAAAAAGTAACTCAAAATTATAAGAAAGGAGTTTCTTGTAAGCATAAAATCTTTAAGAGATGCTGCAGACTTCTGTAAAATTAGATTCTTTTGCCTTTCCTAGGTGGATGAGTTTTCTTTGTAGAATCTCTACATTGTTTCAGAATCTGGTAAGGAGGTTCCTCCTACATCAGAGTCAAACCAGAACTAGCAGAGGAGCTCATGTCTGACAATGAAGAGGTTGACTGCTACTGACAGCTGTCTATCCTTGACGGAGTGTACTCTGAAGTGAACAGACTCTTTAGAAAAGGGGTGTCCAGCTCCGGTCCTGGTGGGCTGCAGTGGCTGCAGGTTTTCATTCTAACCCTTTTCCTAATCAGCGAGCAGTTTGCACTGCTAATCAACTCCTTTTCCCTCCATTTTCATAGCCCTCTTTGTAAGGATTCAGTCCTCTGAATTAAATGGTTTCTTCATTAAGTGGCACCAAACATAAATGAGATGTGAAATGAGCCATCAGATGACCAGCTAAATTGGAATGTCACACTCCAGCCAATTTCACTCCAACCAGTTTTTTTAATGAGAAGGTGATTCTTGCTGTTAATTAAAGCTGTTACTAAATATCATGACTTGTTGCTGCTCTCATTCTGTCACAGCAGACTATTGATATTCTGTTTTTTCTAAGACCATCATCAAGATGTTTTGGTGACCTGAGCAGACCAACATGACCGAGACCTTCACCTTTCTTTATTTTCAGGTTAGCTGGTCATGTGGTGGCTTGTTTTGTGTCTCATTATTGTTTGGCTGCTCATTAAGGAAAAAGAAACAACTAAGGGGTTTATGTCATGTGCAGTAAAAATGGCTCACTAATTAAGTAGATGGTTAGAATGAAAACCTACTTTAGGGTATTGCTTTGTTGCATCTGCCAAGCCACTTAGCGCAGTGTTTTTTAGCACTTGACAATTAAGTCACTAAAATAGTGGGAGTTTGAAGTGTTTCAAATATTCCACAAATTAAATTATTTATTTTATGCAATAAGAAGTGTTAAAGTCAAGTCTCAAGAAGTCAATCTCAAGTTATACAACCTGCACACATAAAAAACAGTTATTCTTAACAAGATTCCTTACAGTCTTAGAATGAGACTGATCTAGACCAGAAATGATTCAGAGATGCTGCATTCCCTTTTGTAGTGTTGATTATTTGTATTGTTTTTTTTTCTGAACATACATAGCCAATGATATCAGATTCCTTGACATCATTTTAATATAGATAATTCTGAAAAATCTTCTTTAAACCCAAAAGGTAAAAATCGTTGTCTTATTTTTCTTATAGTATTATTGTATTGATTTGTTTTACATTTGGCAATTCACTGGTGTCTGTACATTTCTTTTTAACAGTCAAAAAATAATCAGAATTCTTCTATAAATATAACTTAAATATTATAACTAGGTAGATAGATAGATAGATAGATAGATAGATAGATAGATAGATAGATAGATAGATAGATAGATAGATAGATAGAATTAATTCTAGCAAAGGTGAGAGCTAGAGATCAAAAATTCAGTTACATTAAGAACAGCATTCTGAGCATGGTCTTTGGGTCTTTTGAAATAACTATAAGTGGAGCAGGAACTGTCATGCTTCCCCCATTTGATTTCATTGCAGCTTCCATTTCTTTACTCTTAAGGCGTTTTCACACCCCTAGTTCGTTTGCTTTGTTTGGAATTGTGGGACATTTTGTTACGAGGGATATCCAGAAAAAAAGGTTACAAGTGCCCTGGAGGGTGCATGGAATTTTTTTTTTCGAAGGTTGGCATACCTGCGTGTAGGGGGGTCCTAACGGTCAAAATAAGCCCGGGACCGCGTCAGTCAGTTGTGAAATGTCATCACAGCAAGCGAGTTCGTCAACCTCTGCTGAGGCCGTTTGCTCCACCTACCGCCGATGCGAGATTCGTTCGGTCATCAAGTTCCTCACTTTGTGTCGCGAATCCACGGCCGAGATCCATCGTCAGCTTGTGGAAACTTATGGACCTGAGGTAATGTCACGTCAGCATGTTTACATTGTGGGTTAGGTCGTTCAAAGAAAGTCGCACTGACACTCATGACGAAGAAAGGAGTGGGAGGCCATCTCTCGTTTCAGAAGAGCTTCTGCAAGTTAATGAAAAAATTCACAGTGATCGTCGTGTGATGATTGACACCCTTCATGAAATGTTCCCACACATCTCATGAAGCCTCATGGGTGAAATTGTCTCAGAAAAACTTGATTACAGGAAGCTGAGTGCAAGATGGGTGCCAAAAATGTTGACTCCAGAACATCGCCAAAATCGCGATTTGGCTGCACGTGAATTTCACCTTTTCACCAAACTGAAAGAATTCTTGGGTGGGTTTTTCCAATGATGAGAAGGTGAAGGAGACAGTGGAGAAATGGCCCTCGGAGGTGGAGCAGAGCGTATTCGACGAGGGTATAAAAAAGCTGGTGCCCAGGCTGAAGAAGTGCATCGAAATTGACGGCGATTATGTTGAGAAATAAACACATATTTTGGAACATACCCTGTAAATTTGGTTGAAATATATTTATTTTTCCATTTTTAACAGCTGTTGTAACCTTTTTTTCTGGATATCCCTCGTACTTTGTTTCAAGGTCCAGTTAGTTCAGTTTCTTTTCACACTCAGTGCATTTACCTGTACAAACATAATTGGGTTAAAGTGAATAACCCGGTTACAGCAGAAACCTGGTTTCTAAATAATCCACGTTTACATGCACAAGTAATGGTAATCTTCTGGAGTTCTCTCTTGTCAAAACACTCCAGCATCACTAAACTGTGCAAAAAAGAGTTAAACGGCATCATTAACCACAGTGATTCAGAAAATAAGCATGACACCTGTGATCATTTTCTTGTGTTTTATAAATATGTTTAGTCAAATTGACATTAATAATAACACACATATTTTTACTTTTGTAAGATAAATATTGCCTTAGGTTACTCATTACTTTTATCATGTTACCTTACTGCTTTTGAGATTTGTGTTGCTGAGTTTAGCGTGTATATTCAGCTCTTCAACACAAATTTAGCAATTTTTGAAATATTGAAACAGATTATTTCAGCCAGGAGAAGGAATAATGGTATCGCTTGAACATTTACCTCTGGAAATGTATTTTGTGGATGCTTCAACCTGTGCCTGCTGAAATCACGTGTGAAACAAATATGCTCGCAGGCTGAATGAGTACAATGAACATGATCAAGGCCACAAAATCCTTAACAGTAACCCAATTAAGGGTTTACATAGCCATATGTTAATTAGGTTTCTCAGAGGCCGATAACCTGATTTCAACTAATCGGAATAAGGGTTTACACGGCATCTTAGAAATCAGATTTCTTTGAATAATTGGGTTATCAAAGCATATGTAAATGTGCTAATGGTAAACTTCAAGAGAGTAAAGTATATCAATAAACATCCAATGGCTGTGCTGTTTTTTTTCCTCCCAGAGAAAAAAATATCATGGCAGGTATGTGTGCACCATTGCATTTTCCATAATTATTAACTCGAAGACTACTTGAAATTTATGCGCTTCTAAGTTTATGCGCTGAAGAACACGTTTTAGATAACAGATAACACACTTTACTGATGGAATACACTGCTGTGCTTCAGTTTTATGACAGTAGACTTATCACATAATTTTCATTTAATTGTATGTTGGTTGCATATGTACTCTACAGTAGGCACAATATGAATGTAACCTCAATTTAATGTATTTCAGATCACATGTCTACTGTCTTAACTCTTGTACATATTTGTTATTAATAATTATTTTGGGTTGCTTGATTAACACTGACTACCATGTCAATGTTAGAGTGCACATTGAGAGGACACCCTACCTGTGTTCAAGGTGTATTCAAGGTGGAAGATCTGAACATTCCCAGGGCACTACTGTTTGTTTCTTGCCACCTCTGTTTGTATTTTGATCGACCTAATCAAAATAAATGTACACCAATCATTTTTTTCTTTTTTTTAGCATGGTCAGCTGCTATCCAATCACGCACAGAAGAGGCTGAAACAGAATCACGTGCTGATCTTACTGAGCAAGTAATTGTGCAAGTCATTTTATGTGAATTGTGAAATATTTGCACTTGTGTGTGTGTTTATTTATTCTTTTTAACGCTCCATGTTAATCTTTGACTCATTATGCTATGAATAAGAATCCCCAATTATGGACAGCAGAAGCTCAGTGTGACTATAACAGAATGCAAAATGTCATGCATAATGCAGAGTATTTCATATAGTTAAATTGTCCCCAGGTCGGACCACATTCAGACCTCCACCGAACCATTTCAGGGTATGTTTAGTAAAACACTAGAATTTATCCATTCCAAAGGGTCCTGGTATGGTTGTTTTGGTCTGCACCAGAGAATGACTGGTGTGTTCACATCTATCTAAACAAACCGGACTTTCAGGAAAATTGCACCAGAGTTCAAAAATACCATACCAAATCCACTGGGAGTGAAAAAGCCTTTAATGTATGAAATCGCACAATTAAAACTATATGCTTTATTGCAATGAATAATTTGGCAAATAATAGATGTTAATAAACAATGCTAATTGACTCCATACATACACAAACACGTTGCTGCAGATGCTCATTGGCTGGTAGAACAGCCTTTACCCTGATGTGTTGAGACCCCAACAGCTGCATTCAAGGGCACCCACCTGAGCTATGCAACTGAGCGTGAAAGATCATGCGTGGTATTATATTGTCTCTCCTCTGGGGGTGTGGGAATGGTGAAAGGTGCCAGCATCTGAGTGGGCAGCCGTTATTACCTGGCACATACTGTATAGTCTGATACAAGGAATAGTACAGAACATATAAAAAACTCACGTCTTGCCTAAGCTAGTTTCCCTCAAAATAAATGAATCACAGGTTGACCACGGCCACAAAGACCTGATGCTTGTTAGCCTCATCTTGTTCATTTACAGAATGTAATAGCTTAAAGCTACCAAATGCTTGCTAGAAGCACTTATTGCAATATGAGTGCAGTAAAGTAATCCGATTATGTTAGGAGAACCAAACACTGCTGCAGATAGCCTTGATGGCAAAAATATGTTATGTTAAATGTATGTACACCTACACCATACGAAAAATGGATGTAGCGCCTCCTTAGTCAACTAATAGCTTTCAGCACAGTGGGCATGATGGAGTGAAGCTTGGCTGATACTGTATATTCCTGATCTGCAGACCAAATCTCTGAGAGGCGACAACAGGCAGTCAACATAAGTGACAAAAAAACAAGAAAGTTTTCAGTAAAAATGCACAGCATTGGCCATTTTTGAAGGGAAGTGAAATACAGTCTGAGCATCATATTCAACACTTTTGAGGTCTAATATGTTTGTCACATAATAACAATAGCTCGTTGATATGAATTATTACTATAATGCATATCACAGAACCATTATTGTAATTTATTATATTATAACTACAATATTATAATAATGCAAAGAATCGTCATTTAGGTTCTTTGGCTGCATTTTCCTACTTTATCAAGAGTAAAGTTGGCATTTCCCAGTTTCTCTGAGATGTTGCCTTCACATGGATCAGAGTTGTCATATGTACAAGGGACGTTCAAAATGTTTCCACACTTTTCTTTTAACTCTATTTATTAATAAGTTCATATACGAATTACATCAATTTTCTACATAGTCACCTTCCTTTGTGATGCAATTTTTCCAGTGTCTTACCAACTTTTCAATGCCCAATTATTACTCCTCCCGCCTTCACCGTTTCCAACGAAAATGAAAAAGTATGGAAACTTTTTGAACGTCCCTCATATATACGCACATTCCCCTATCAAGTTTTTTTTTTTTTAATTACTGATGCTTATGTAGTAAGTTGCATAAGCACATTTTGAGCCTCATTTTGTGCAAAAGCAAGCTTTATGAAGAGGCCCTAGGTCACAAGAGTAAGTGTGAATGACTGTAATACTGCTTAATTATTCCTACACACAAGGTCTTCAAAAGATGTTAATAATATATTAATTTAATAGTATACTTTACTAACTTTAGAATTTCATCAGTACTAATTATCTTTATATTGCTCTGGTATTTAATCCTCCACGGTAGTCATTTCCTTTTTCCAAGTTTGGGAAACATCAATTCTTTTAGCGGTACGTGTACAATTGTTCCCAACAACCTACCAGATATTGTTAACTGTTATTATAATGTAGACTCTAGGATGTTACTTTTAATCCTACATTATAAAAACAACATTTATTTATATAGCACGTTTTCATGCAAACAATGCAGCTCAAAGTAAATTAGAAAATGAAATAAAAGGAAGTTAATATAAACATTAACAAACAAGATTAGGCAAGAATATTATACAGTATGTAACAAAGGAAAAGGTATGATCAAATGGCAAATAGGACAGAAAAAAATAAAAAAAGTACAGTATGTATGTATATATGTAATATTTAACCTGCTAAGAATATTTATAATATTCAACATTTTAACAAGTTACTGTAGTCGTTTTAAATGAATGTGATTTTGTATTTTTAGGTGAAGACCATTTTGTTTCTGGTGTGCCCTTCTTGATATCATTTTAGAGGGTTGGGACTGAAGTGTTGGATCCTAGCTTCTTTTAAGAGATGCAGGATGGGACAGGGTGTTCTCAGCTGCTTATTTCCTTGGGTTTGCTCACTGTGTGCCCTCATCTACAGCCTACTGTTATTCAAGTGATACTCTTTAAGTTTTATTTTTTGTATTAAATATTCTGATAATGGCTTTGCTTTGCCTTTCTACTTCAAGATTATTCTTGCCCTTTAGGATTTGTTTAAGCTTCATATTTGCATTTTGATTACTATATCATTTTTTGATATATTACAGAGATTTACATTTAGAGGTTTGTTATTGCCTTCTGCGTTTTCTGTTTAGTATTTAAAGTTTTGTTTGTACTTTTCAGGTTTGTTTCCGTTTTCCTAGTGGTTTCAATTTGTTTTCTTAAAATATCTTTAATTTCTCTTATTTATAATTTCTGATTATTTTAGCAGTAAATTAAAATTTGGTTTTAATTTAGTATAGTTTGGAAAGGAATTAAAGTGTTAAGTACTTTTGGTGTAAGTTTTCTAGATCTGCATTTCCTTTGTGTGGTTGTTTCTCTGTTAAGTCCTTACAAAGAGAGGAAACTGCAGGCCCAGATGGCCAACCAATTTTAAAAAGTCTGTACTGATTCAAATTATCCACATGTACTGTATGTTGTCCATTCTTTGCTCACAACATCCAAAACACATGCATATTTTGCTAAAACATTGTTAAATAAATACTCTGCTAGTTCACAAATGTGAAATGTGCTATAGACTCTAACTGCAGACCTCCATAGCTCCACAGCATTGAGGAAGATGTTGTTTTATATTTTACATCCGTGACAATACCTGGTTACACTGTGGTTAAGATTAGGGTTTAGGCAGGGTTTTATTGACTCAAGTCGAGTAAACCAAGTGACAAAAACCTGCAATCTAATTGGCTGTCCAGGAGAGCTGGAAATGTGTTAAATGGAATTGAGCTTTTGTTCAAATATCTCACTTGCCCACAGTTAATAAACAAAGTTTTGTACACTTTCATGTAGTTGTCTAAGCACTGCATTGGTTTTACTGAATTTTTGTCACATATCAGGGTTTCATGGCACTAAATTTTTTGATCACTTCTTTCATTGCTTATTTCCTGAAATTTGCAATAAATTGTAATAGCTTCATTAGTAAATTAAACATGTTGTATATAATGACTCAGTAATTTTTCTGTCCTCTAAAAACACTCAATAAGTATGTTAATAAGAAGAGGATCATGATGGCTACCTTGCTTTATGTGACATGAAACAGCTTAACAGTTTTTAAAAAGGTATTATTATTATAATTATTATTATTGTTAAAAACACTGCACAACCTTCCATGCCACCTCATGACTAGTAAGATCACTAAATTATTGATACATACTGACAACATTTTGATCATACAGTCGGATTTCAAAGAGATGTTTAAATGAACATCATGCTCCTAATCCTACCTGTGAATGCTCCCAGATCTGATTTTGATGTTGATACTGCTACCATTAGTTTTGAAGTCAGCCTGGCTATTATTTTTGCTTTGTGCCCTCCCCGACCATAAACTATTATCTATGGGGGAGGAGTGAAAGCTTTACATTTGTCAAAAATTCCAATCTCTGGTTTGGTCTGATACCGAAAACATTGATATCTCGATGATGGGTATGTGTCTGTGTGTCACAGTTTCTTGAAGATGGTCTAGAGCTGAAGCCACTGGATGTAAAAATACCAAACTCTAAATTTAAGCTTGTTATGAGATGACAATATACTGATTAGTTTTTGAGGTAAATCGTGAAAGAGAAAGAGGTACTTTGAAGAACCTTCAAATACTGTAATTATGCAATTAATTTTGAATTCTTCTCATCAATTGCTATTGTAATGACCTATTTTACAATAAAAAAGATCAGTATCAGAGCGGTTAATAATTACTGACATGTTATACAATAATTTGGGTAACTTGGATCCTAGGGCACAAATCCTACTGACACTCATGTCTAAATGTTTTATTCTCTCAACAACCAATGCTCATAAAATTTTATTTTGTCTATGATAGAAAAGCTGACATATGAATTCAATATCAATCACTTACTGAGACTGCTGGCATAGACATTGCTGACACTGACAACTTGTTTACAATATCAGATAGTAGGTGAAGTCTATCATTTTCTATCTGTGATAAAATTGTGTACAGTAATCCCTCGCTATATCGCGCTTCAACTTTCGCGGCTTCACTCTATCGTGGATTTTATATGTAAGCATATCTAAATATATAACGTGGATTTTTTGCTGATTCGCTGTTTCTGCAGACAATGAATGGGTCTTTTTACTTCTGATACATGCTTCCTCTGTTGGTTTGCCCAGTTGATTTCATACAAGGGACGCTATTGGCGGATGGCTGAGAAGCTAACCAATCAGAGCACGCAGTTAAGTTCCAGTGTGCTGATTGGCTCAGTGACGGAGCGGCGAAATGGATTCTGCGGTGTTAACCAGGAAGTCACGTCTTGCTAATTCAGAATCAACGTGTTTCTCTGTGTAAAGAGTTAACTTTTGTGCTTTGTGTTTATCTTTGTGCATAGTCAAGCCCTTCATTATGGCTCCAAAACGATCTGCTCCTACTACTGCTTCAGGGACCATGCCCATGCGCCATCAAAAGATGCTAACAATTGCCAAAAAGGTAAAAGTTTTGGATATGTTGAAGGAAGGGAAAAGCTACACTGCTGTAGGACACCATTACAGCATCAATGAGTCCATGATTTTTTTTATTTAAAAAGGAGTAAAAGAATATAAGATCTACGGCCGCAGTGTCCTTTTAACCAGGGTGCAAAACGAGTTGTAAGTGGATGTAATAAGGCGGTTGTCCGGATGGAATCTGCTTTAGGGATTTGGATTGAAGACTGCCAGAAGAACAACAACGGCGGTGCTACACAGTCTCCTAAAGAGGCTCCTTTAGAAGAGCTGTAACGCTTTCCTTTGTTGTGCAGTTAAACTAAACTCATCGTTATAGGACAAGTCGTCGTGTCATTGTTGGTGAGTAACCATAATTAATTTTCTACGTACAGTACTTATTACATGTACGTACGTTTAGTGTCACTGTACACACATTTACTGTATACAATTTTTCCTGCATTGTACGTATTTATTGCTGGTGGCCTGTCTATTGTAATGACTGTAACATATGTGATATCGGAGACGCTCGATATCTTAAATAATATTTAGGTTTTACTGTATATAAACAGTGTGGTTGCATACATAATTTCAATGAATCTTACCTAATATATAAGAGAATACAAAGGGTTTATGCTATATAACTGTGCGGGGAATATTTATAAACAGTGTGAGAGAGTTTATAAGGGCTTAAAATATATAAAAATAACCATACAAACATGGTTTCTACTTCGCGGATTTTCACATATCGCGGGGGGTTCTGGAACGCAATCCCCACGATCGAGGAGGGATTACTGTAATAACTGAAATTTCATTTGAATATTTACTTATTAAGATATTTAGTTAATATATTAATAAAATATTTAGCCTATTTATTGTCTTCAAATTGTCTGTTTAGGTGTGAGCAAATGTGCTCTTTAGGTGCCATTCCAATTAAAATTTGCTATTTTGTCTGATTCTGCTACTCAATACATCCCCAAGTCTGGTCTCTCTTCAAGTCTTAAACAAGCCTCTGTTCTCTTTTGACTTCTTTGCTGATGGTCCCATTTCTTGCCAGAAAACTGATGCTTCTCAGTTTTTGCTCTCGTGCTGCAGAATAAGCTTCCAAAACTATCTGAACTGCCCATATTCTACTAATGGGAGTGAATTCTGAGACTCTTCTGCTGGCTATATCAGCTGTTTTGAAGTAATCAGCTGTAAATAGACTATGATATCTACTCTCATATTCTTTTTATCTGTTTTTATCTATTCCCCAGAGTTTAACTATAGTACTATACCACACTAAATTTTATTCTTAATTACTGGTTAAGTTTGTACTTGCAAAACACTAATATTATATGTATTATGGTTTGCTTGTTAAAGCACCTTGAACAAAGGCATATGCTAAATTACATATAATTAAATATTATATAATTTACTACCTATGGTAAACCTTATTTTATTTGTTTTAATAATTGATTCTGTTGTTTATTTCATTTATTCTAGCTTGTCAAAGGCCCATTAATTTTATAGGTATTTGCTTAGATGGGCCCCAGTTTCAAACAATTGTTTCCATTACATATATAGCTTATATTACCTTAAGGTTTTATTTTGAATTTTTGGATGGTGCTAAGCATTATAACTTGATTGTAAGAAGGCCGACATTTTCAAATTACATTGATAGCTTTGGAAAGTACAGTAAGTATTAAAAACCTTGACATATAAAGGGGTATAAAAAAATTAATAGCTTTTACATTAGGAGAATAATTTTAAATCAGTTATAGACCTAACTGGAAGCATTAGCAAGAAGATCCGAGTTTTTTTGGCAGTATTTCCTTGGTATAAAAATGATCCTTGACACAGCTGCAGCTGCAGGCTACCTGTGAGTAAAACATTGCAGTATTAAAATTCTGCTATATTTCTTAACTGGAAAGTCATAATGCAGAAATAAAGGACAAATCACTGTGAAATATAACACCTAAATACTAAGCAGATTTGGCAGTTCTAAAATTGAGGCTTTCGAGTTTTTCTTCTCTGTAAAATATCCATCCAGTGATGAATCTTCTGGCATTCTGAGCTCAAGAACAAGCAGCTATCAGTCTTCCAATGATTCACCTCATTGGAGAAGTTAATTAATGACGCAATAAGAAAGATATCATTAGGTATCACTGATAAATACATTTGAGTGTCATCCACATAAAAAGTGAAAATGAATATCATGTTTCTAAATAATACCATCTAATAGTAAGATATAGTGTAGAAATAATATTGGTGCCAGCACTGAACCTTGAAGGGCGCTCTATCTGACTTCAGATAAGAATGATGAAGTACTGTCATCAGACTTCTGCACACATTGAACATTTTTTGATAAGCATGAATTAAACCGCCTAAGATCAGTGTCTGACAGCCCAAAATAATTCTCAGTCTATGTAATAGAATGCTGAGGTCAAATTGTTTATCTAAAGGCATAATGAAGTTTGTATTTTCCGGAGTGTCTGATATTCTTAGCACAATAAGGTAAAGAAAGCTGCTTTGTTGTTATACGTTAGGCCAAAGCCATACACATTGTTTTCTGATGGGCTGAAGTGTGATAAGACTGAAGCAGAGGCTCCAATTGTTCATGAGACATGTCAGAAGAAAGGTATGTTTGAAATCAAACTGCAATTCTTATTAAATCTCAGGACCAAATCTGAGCTTTTTAATAAAGATTTGACAATGGCCACTAAGAAGGAATTTGGTACAAGTAGGAATTAATTCATTATATTAATTTTTGGTTGTGCACGTATGACAATAAAATTGTTACTGATCTACCGAATTTGGTCCCAAGAACAGGTTTTAAGTATTATATCTCTGTTTTGTAGGGCATTTTTTGGTAGGGGGTGGGGGAAAATGGGGTTAGAGTTTGTAATTTCTCCCACTCATTTGTTCTTCTTCTGATCATGTCTTCTTTATTACTTACTGTTTTACTTTTGTCTCAGTCCCTTTCTTGCTTATTATGTGATTTGGGCTTTCAGGTGTAACCCAAAAGTCCTTACTATTCCAATGACGCACACTTCCAGTCATCCTTCCTAGCAAATTCCCATTGACTAAGCCAGAAGGAGGACAAGTGGTAGTGACGTCAAGGTGGCTCTACCTCTTGAGGTTCCTCCCACAGAATACAAGGAACATAACAACATTTAAAGTTATAGAATACAAGGAACATAGAGAACATTTAGTACCTAAAAGTTAAAGTATAAACAGCTGTAAAACGAAAAAACACAAAAGCACAGGCTGAAATATTAACGGTCTAGTCTTAATAGAAGTGATACCATTTTCAGTAAACATTTCTCACAGGGTGAATGTGTGAAAACCATGCAAAGTGCAATGTCTGCGTAAGCACTGAGAAAGTATTAACATCTTAATTATTATTAAATATACAATTATTAAGATATTTAAGAATAATTCAGAAGACCTGGGGCCTCACGTATAAATGGTACATATTCACAGAAATGTTTCCATGTTCAAATCGCGATGTATAAAACCTAAACTTTGCGTAAAGCCATGCACATTTCCACGGTAGCTCATACCCTGGCATACGCAAATTCTCTGCTTGGTTTTGCAGACTGGCGGCACCCAGAGTCAAAGCAATGCTACTGTTCCTGTGTGGTTTATCTTTCTTTTTCAGATTCACATTCCTGATACAGTTTTATAAATACACTGAAATTAGCCACATATTGTTGATTAGTTTAATGCATCTGATTGTAATTATCCATCCATCCATCCATTATCCAACCCGCTATATCCTAACTACAGGGTCACGGGGTTCTGATGGAGCCAATCCCAGCCAACACATAGCAGAAGGCAGGAAACAAACCCCGGGCAGGGTGCCAGCCCACCGCAGTGATACTTATAAGTACAATCACCTCACTGTAAACTTGCGATACAGTTATAATATTGCACAACCTGTGCCACTTTATAAAGCGTGTATTTACATATGATGACAATATCATTTTTAAGATGAAATGCAGCAAAATATGTTAATTATATTATACAGATAAAACTTTAACTTCATTTAAATAATCTATATTGTATTAAAGGACATGATGTTGCTACACTAGCCTCACACTGTATGCTTCACTGGCTCAGGTGTGAAGGATAGAGTAATTAAACATATACAGTACTATGAAGATATTTCAATGTTCCTTAAAAGTTTTGAAGAATCGACGTTATAAGCTTACAGATGGCTTAACATCTATTAAAGAGCTGATTGTGTGGCGATTGGGTATTTGGAGAAAGAAAAGGAAACACAGGAATTGGAGGTTAGTACGTTTGAAAGAGACCGTACTGCTGCAATAAACTATTAATCAAAGGTCACACACAATCACTGCGCCACTGTGTTCCCATGTTTAATAACGTGCTTTAAATCCTATCATCATGAAAATTATATCACGTATACGTCTCAGTATTTTAGTTATTCAGAGAGCTGTAATATCATGAATGTAATGGATTCTGTGTCCTGTCAGAGGAAGAGAAAGCCTGTTTAAGAAGCACGTAGTGATTCACACACATAGAGCACATAGAAGATCAAATACAAAACAAAGCATTTAACGTGCTACTTTAATTACGATGGGATTTGAGAAACTGGTTAATTAAACAATTTTAAGATGAAGTTTATGATGTTCTACTTTAATGACAAAATAAACTATGTGATTAAAGTGAAAATTTCGAGATTAAAGTTGACATTTTGTGCTTTTTCCCTATTGTTTGCCTTTTTTTTTTCTCTGTACCCTAATAAGCTTTCATATGACACTCAGACAGTGGGCTACAACTCACCTTTTCACTACGACTTTGATATGTGACTTCTTTTTTATTTCCGGCACTGTGAAACTTTGTGAACTTGAGCTTTCGAGTTTCTCTGACACGCTATGTCACTCGATCAACTTCCTTTTCTTGTTTTTACCACTGTTTAAACCAATAAATAGTATGTTTTTCCTTGCCTCCACTTGGTATTCGCTGAATGTTCTGGTTTTGCCATTGTTTTTTCACAGAATGCTGAGCTTAAGGGCTATTTATATTGATTTGCATATTCAAAGAGGCATAATTCTGGGAAGAGTTGGGGTGGGACAGCAGGTGCGTGCACGTGCGTTACTTTTCACGCTGACCGGGATTTATGCAGTGGAAGAACGTGGAAGTTTGCGTACACACAGATTCCTGCATCTGGATTTTTCTGTACGTACGCACATTCCCGCTTTTGTACTTACGCCATGTTATAGTGTGAATTCTACGCACGCCGTTATGCATGAGGCCCCTGAGCTGATGTATACAACTGTCCATGCAAATAATGGAAATACAAATCAATGTATCCTGCAGAAATGTAATAATTTTGCATTTATCTGCTGTTATATTTAAGGGAAGCAACTATCTTTTTGTGTATAATTATATTGGTTTTGTCTTTTATATATATCTTCTGTCAGCAATAAAAATGAACAGTTGTGTCTAAAATCTAAATTAATTGGTTAAGTGATGGTTGCTGCCTTGTAATTCATGCTCTCAGTACAGGCTCCAGTCTCCCCACAACCCTATAGAAGACAAAATAATCAGGATAAGGATTAATGAATGCTTAACTACTTGTTAAAGTTAACTTGATCTACTTGGGAGTACAGGGTAACCTGATTAAAGGGCCGTTGAGAATTGCAGCGACCTCGGAGCTTTTGCTGCTACTGAACGTATCCCTCAGGATCTGTTGAATATGCCAGGGAGACGACACAGCCCATGTAGGTCAGAAGAAAAATGATCAGGAGGAGAATGAAAAGGCAGAAGAATGATAAGGCAGTTCGCCTTTGGGTGTCATGAGAGTTATAACACCCATGGGATGTCTTGAGAGGATATTATGGCAAAAATGGAAGACAGGGAGCTTTGTACCTTAAACATAATATTATTTCATAAGTTTCCCTTTCTGAAAGGGTACCTTACTCTGGAAATTAGTGAAGAAATTTTAACAGTTAAAACTAACATAATTAAAAGCGTCCAATGAGCCTGGATTCAAATATTTTATAGCCAGTCTGGTCTCTTGGTGAATAGAGAAGCACACAGCAAGGGCTATGTATTTATTTGTCTGGTTCAAAGGTTCTTTCAAGCTTTCTATTACCACCTCAGCCAAGCACTTTAAATCACAGAGTCAATTTTCCCAATATAATAATATGCAGGTCATTTTCTGCCCCTGAAGTGCACAATGTGAGAGTCTAGTCCTGAAGTACTGGATTGAAGACAAGATTGTAAGAGAATAGACAAGAGCAGATTATGTTTCAATGGTGCTTATTTGTTAAAGATCTGTCCTGCTTAGACAATGGCAAACAGGTACACACTGCTGTAAAGTGTAAGTATCACAAGTATAACAAAGATCTACTTTTTAAAAAGTATGTTAAAACTGTCATAATACTACTTATGTTTCCCTTGTAATAAAATGTCATTGTGGTATCAGTGAGAACTCAGTATATAAGATGTAGGGCATTATGCTGTGAGAGAACCTTTATTGCAATAGGCTTGTATTTTCCAATTCACTGGAGTACGGATGATTATAAACATTTGTAAATATGTATAACTAAATGTCACTTTAGAATAATTTAAATTAGTTTGTTGTGTTAAAGAAGTGACATATTACAAAACGGTGACAGCACCCAACCTTTAAGACTTTCCCTCTACATATTTCAATGGATTACTAAGTGTCCCTGGGCAGAAAGCCAGCATCTGCATTTAAATAGAGATATTTAAAATGTATAATATGCGAGAGCTAGCAAGGATCCATTATAATTAGTAGAAAGTCGGGGGTTTATTCAGTACTCTTATCCACATTAAAGCAGTTGTCAGGAAAGGTGTATTTTAAGCGACAGTCAGTAACAAATATGCATTTCACACTTGTCAATACTGTAATGTGACTGCAGTGTGGTATTAAACAGACATTATTCATGTATAGATAATAAAAGAAAACATATACACTATGTAATGGATTGTCAGAGCAGACTGGCATTGCAAATTCTTTAGCCAAGTGAACAAAAATGCAAGCCTCAGCATCTATTGTTAAGATTCTCATTACTGAAAATTGTTGATTTAATTAAATGTAACAATGACAGACCGTTTCACAAATGATAAATGTCCTCCTTTGTGTTTGTCTATTGCAAATGTTTCTCTTTGCAAATATAAATAAATAAAATGCTTGTAAGTTTTTATTTGCTCATTATTTTTGCTATTAATTTATGACTGCCAAATATTCTGACTTAGGCTCCAGTGTTTTTATGAAACTTACGCATTATGCTGGGCGCTCCCCAGGGTCCTAAGAATGTAGAGCCAATTTTAATTTTAATTTGCGTTTTGTTTTATTTTCCACTGCTATTTGAAATTCTATCAAAATAGATATTTCCATGAGTTTTTGAAGCAACATGTCAGGCATCAAGTGTCTGGCAAAATCATGATCCCAAAGGAGAGCTAAATAAGAATCTCAACCCCACTAAAAGCTTGAATTTTACAGTTATTTTGAAATTTGCAGTTTCAGAAAATATATTTTATAGAATTGCAGAAGATTGAGTGGGATGTAGCAAAGGCTAAACAAATGGATGGACTTTTACTTACCCGACGTTTAGGTTGTCTGTCACTTGCATTTCTCACAGCTGGGTAAGGCTATTGCTGAAATTCTGAGAGTCATAACAGAGACGGGACATTTTCACACTACACTCCTTCTGGCAATGCAAAAATAGATGTACACTTTTCCCGACTGTTGTTTGTCAACACGTACATAAATATAAAACTCTTACCACAATCCATTAGACTCCTGACATTAACATTAAACACCTCTCCTTGGATTGCTGTAAAGCTAGAATCGTGCTTTTGTGCATTATAAGTTCTTTAGACAGGCAGACTTATATAATTAACAAAATATGCAACCAGTTACCACATACAACATGAAAAATGGTATGGCTGTAATCTTAAATAACTTTGAATTTGTCCTTGTTGGCTGAACCCTGAAATCTTACTCTAGTTCTGTAGAATATAGAGTTACTTATATAGAATTATATCTTATTAGATGTTTTATTCCTGGCTGGTGTTCAAATTGCTTCTTTATGTCCTTTTTGTCCATTTTTACTTCTTTTGTTTATGTTAATAGCGTTACTGGTGTTAGTTATTTGCATTATTCTGGGTTTCTTTTTAGTTTGATATATTGTTAAATTTTTTTGTGTTTGTGCTTGTTCTGTTATGTTCTGTGTGTCTTGTGGGTGGCTCTCAATGTATTCATCAGCCCAATAAAACCTGAGGAAAACTCAGTCCCTTGTGGTTCATTGACTATGCTGTTGTTGGTGAGTGTCTTTTGTGATTTTTCTATGCTTTGTGAATTACTAGATGTTATCTATTAACACTAGAATTACCAGAGCCTACGAAATACTCGTAGATCCGTCCCACCTTTCTAACTTCTCCGTCAGCGTCCTTTGTCCTGTAAATGTATGGATAAGCACCAAACAGCAAGCAGCCTACTATCACATCCCCCCACCCCACACAGTTTGCTCAGCTCAAGTCTGTTTACCTGCGTGTCAGTTGCTTAGAGTTGTTTAGAGTGAGAAGTCAAGCAAAATGACACCTTTTATAAATACTATATCGTTATTTGGAACACTTGCATTTCATGTGTGTTTCGTGTCTAATGTAAACACATCGTTAAAACAAAAACGTTTTTCATGTTTTAGTAATAATTGACAGAATGTAGACTTGAAGTGTATAATGTGTGAAGCCTGAAGTCCAAATATCAAAGAAACACTTTCACAAAAGGTACAAATATAACAGAGCAAGTGCACTTTTATTCAAAAATATAACTGCAGAAAAAAAAGCTGCGTTAGCTGTTCTTTATATTTTTGGTTTTGTTTTGTTATTAAATCTTATTTTTATAAAGATTTTACGCTTACCTTGTTTTTGCATATGCTGAAGGTTATGATTACCCTCCTTTTGTGGAGCCCTTATGATATTTTGTTAACATTACTAGTTGTTACCAGTCCCTCAATTTTGGGCCTGCTCCAGCTGAAGTCAGCAGGTTTCCTTGAGACCTGGCCAAAGTTAAGATTGTCTCTGCTAGGCAGACTAGGTAGAATTCCTTGTCCTGTTCCCTAAGTTCTTTTGAAGGCCTTATCTATTTTGCCTTGGAGGAAATTTCATATTATAACACTGGATTTTTGAACTACTGTATGTCTTGTGTTTTTCAACTATTCTTTAGATTTATGTATTGGGACATTGTGAGCCTTGGATTATTCCTTTAATGTTTAATCACACCATACACTAATATGCAATCGCCAAATGAAAGCCTCAGCACCTTGTACTTCTAACAAGCATCATGCTGAATGGCTACTTAAATATGACACATTTGTACTTGTGTATGAGAGTGCCTACTAGTGATGAGCAAAACAATTTACGTAAAACTGTATTTGTAGCAGATTTCACTATCTCATCTTGCAAAACAATTTGAAATCAGATCAATATTGTGAAATAAATGTGTTATGATTCAAGGGCCCTTCTGTAGAGAAGAGGGAATGAGGGTCATAAAGGATCCACAAGCCTGAATTGTGTTTGTACTGGTAAGTTTGCCAGTTATGATGACAGTCTTGGCAATTGGAATCCTAAAGATGCATTGAAGACAGGAGTGAAACAGGAAAGGGCAGTTGCTAGATAATGTGAGTGGAGGCAAGTGTATTTCTGTGTACAGCTGAATTTTCCAGTATAGTAATGGGCATGGTGTGGTGTGTTTTGGTGAAACCTGGAATGGAATGGAAACACATTCTTAAAAAAGTGCCCAGTACACCACTGCAGTAATGTGAACTAGGGGAATAAAACAGAATCGATTTAACTGGTGTGCAGGTGATTATCAGCATTTTGCAACACAAGAAAACAATGCAGAAAATAAAGGAGTGTGAATACATGTTTTGGTTGGATTATCCCTTTCTACTCCAAAACTTGGCGAGTGTGTTGGTGTTTCCCAGTTGTAAAATTGCCAGCAAAACGAATGGGGCTGCATGATAAGATTCTGGTTGTTCTGTCACCATCAACACAGGCTACCTTTTATGCTTATGGGTTAAATAGAGAGCTAACCACACTCAGTTTTGTTTATATAGCTGCTAAAGGGAAAGTTTTCACTCATGCAACGCAGATTTAATCTTTTTAGAGAAAATATGGAATGCAAAAAAACAAAGAAACAAACTTGACAATATAGCCTAACTACTACATGGTCTCAGAAATATTGTATGTCAAATATGTATTTTTCCAAGTAAGTCTTGCAGTTAATCATTGACATAATCAAATGTCCACCTCATCATTCCAATATTGTCAAACCGCTTTTTTGCATTAAACCTTTCTGCATCTCATGGCTGCAGGTAATAGTTCCGCTCTCGTGTCTTCAGTTTTTTATATACAGAATAGGTTTAACAATGATGACTCCACTCAAACCATCTTGGAGCAGATGCAAGCTGATGAATTTTCAGACGTTTCCTACTGTGAATGATCTGAAGTGTGCACATCTGCAGCTGGCATGTTGCTGATATTCTTGGTTGTCAATTAGGGCACTTCTATCTGATGAATTATTTTTTATTAGATTTAGAATAAATATTGATACACAGTCACATCAGATTACAATTGATTGTGAAATTAATTTGAAACAAAAAACATCGTGTTGAAGCCACAAATCGCTTTTAAATGCAGTCTAAATGTAGCCTTAGTAGCCTGTAGCAATAAAGACTCAAATGCACCCAGCATTGGCTTTTCAAGTAATTTTTACCAATGTTGTATTATTATAGTAATGCTCCAGGTGTGATGGTAGAGGCCTGTGGCTCCATGAGTTTTTTTTTTAAAAACAGTGTGCTATCGTTGCATAGGTGTGTGTGCCATACTGGAGTATGGTGTGAAGAGTGAGCTGATTACTGAATTAGTCAGCTGTTCCACATCGGTACTCCACGGGTTGCAGGTAATTAGAATGTCGCACCCACAGAACTATAAGGGGGGAGTTGGAGCAGAAAAGGACAAAAGAAAGAATGATGAGAGACAAAGAAAATGGGAGGTTAAATTGAAAGTGAAAGTAAAACGAAAAGGCAGAATCAGATGGGAGCCTGTGTCGATGAAAAGTGGAGGCAGTGATTGGGTTTGTGCGCCCTGTGAAGGAGCATGTGACCGATGTTTGAGGGGGCTGAGATCACTTCTGTAGAGCATACCAGGAACACATGTGACCTATCCCACCATGAGGGCTCCCGAGTAAGGCTGAGGTGTGGTGGTGAGAGACAAGGAAGCATGGCTCAGTGTGGAGCCCCACAGAAGCCTAGAATGGGAGGCAGGGGCCTGTGCCTAGATTTAAGGGTGGACTGTGCTTGTAAGTGAGCGTCTCTGCCTGCTGCAGAAGAACTGGATGGGTGAAGTGGCAGAGATCCTATTTTAGAAGAAAGCACAGTGACACATCGATTTTAGGGAAGAATTTCTGCCTGAGTTTTAACCTGTTTGATTGGATTATTTTTTGCTTATTTAATTAACTTTTTAACTTTAGAAAAGACTCTGAATATTTATTTATTTGAAGATTGCCGTGCACTGTCTTGTAATTTGTAGTTGGATTTTGTGAAAAATAAAATTTTGCACCTATCCCTTGCCTGTTATGTGTCCTCATTGCTTTGCTCATCTCATTATGACTATCAACAATCCCAGGTTCAAGAGGGTTATGGCATCTGCAGCCAACCTAGACCATCATTTCAGGACTGAGGGGGTTATTTACCCCTTGCCACCCATAGTTGGGCCTATGGGTACAGGTATTCCTGAGGTATCCCTAATGGTCAAGATCCCCTATGCAACACATACTCTGCCTACCTCTATTTGCACCCCTGCTGCCAACTCACTTGCACAAGTTCAATAGGAGAAAAACTTTCAGTTAAAATGTCCTCATTTGGGACATTTTCACTTTTCAATATTTACAAGCAGAGAACTCTGTTTTCTGTTCTTCATTGAGGGGCAGGGTTAGGCGAAATGAAACATCATTAACTTCACTCTACCACAAATCAGCATGACAGGCACAGGCCATGCTGAGTGTAAAGCAGGTGAAATTAAAAGAAACCCTGTAAGAGTGACATAGTATCTATCTTTCTATCTATCTATCTACTTTTGAACTTGAATTTTACGATATTTTCTCGCAAAACCAGCAATGAGCGCCAAGCAATTCATAACACCACAACGTTTTTTAATTTTTCAGAGATCCCCCAATTATTTAGATTTTGAGGCACTTTTGAATTATTTAGTTATGTTAAAAATGATTCTATTAAAAAAAAAAAACATTTTAGAAACTTACCTGATCTAAACTGTGTTACATTATACTATGAAGTAAAAACTGGGTGAGTTGTACTTTGGTTTAAAGTTTCATTTTCACTGACACCGTTCACAGAGTACAGTAAATGGTTTAGGGTTTCACATTTACACACCAAGTAAAACGACGGATACATATTCAAAAATCAAGTGGCATAATGAGCTAATGAGACTACTCTTGGCGTACTAATAAAAAGTAACAGAAATAGAATGAAAATAACATGGATTTGCATTCAAGGAATAAAGAGATAATCCTATTCCAGTAGGGTAAGTAAGGTAAACCTCCTCACACTTACAAACAGAAGGCTATGTAGACACCTAAACCATCCATTTTCTAACCCGCTGAATCCGAATAGGGTCACGGGGGTCTGCTGGAGCCAATCCCAGCCAACACAGGAACCAATCCTGGGCAGGGTGCCAACCCACCGCAGGACACACACATCCACACACTAGGGCCAATGTAGAATCGCCAATCCACCTAACCTGCATGTCTTTGGATTGTGGGAGGAAACCGGAGTGCCCGGAGGAAACCCACGCAGACACGGGGAGAACATGCAAACTCCACGCAGGGAGGACCCGGGAAGCGAACCCGGGTCTCCTAACTGCGAGGCAGCAGCGCTACCACTGAGCCACCGTGCCACCCAGACACCTAAACTGTGCATATTATTATCTGCTTTACACCCTAATCTTGCAGTGCTCTGCTGGGCTAATTCAGTTCAGACAAGGGATATGACACAAAAGAACAGGCAGGTCTGTACTTAGGACATAAGCTGAGTTAAGCCCGTGACTTAATTGCTCAAAAGTCATGGCACTTTCATGACTTTTGAAGTTGTGTCTGGACTATGACACTAAACTTTCTTCAGCAGGTCCAAAAATCTTAGGTATGCACTACTTGACAGGTCATCCATTGGCGAGTCACCATGGTTCCACCTCTCTTCTTTATATTAAATCCACCACCCAACCAAATTCAGTATATATTGTCTTACTCTGATTGGCCATTAGAAATTGTTTCTAATTGTCTATTAATTTCTTATTTATGAAGCCTTTGAGTGCTAATCCTTTTTTTTTCTGGCTCAATCTTTAAAATGTCAATCTAAAGGAATCTCATCAAATTAAATGTTAAAAGTCCAGAGCAGAGCATAAATGTGAAACAGCAAAATCGGTCAGCACATCAAGTAATTAATGTTTTCAAAATTCATATAAGCACTACTACATTTGATCTATCGGAATGCTTTCAGTTTAATATTGAATCACATACTTGAAGAAGCCTGGGAGCCTCTTCTCCTCCCTTTGTAGAAAACTATGTCATAAAAAACATGCCCTAGAGAGTTCACTGGATATTCCCCAGAGGTTTCCCAATTCAAGATGTTTTAGAGTTGCCAATTAGCATAGCCTGTATATCTGGGACACTGCTTGCAAGATGTGCTGTTTCATAAAATTTGGACACTGCTCAGGAAAAACAGTAAATTGCTGTCTAATTCACCTTGGTGGGAAATGTACTCTCCCTTGTTTTTAAAGCTGTCTCATTGCTGTGATGGCTCACTTCTTTGTGTTCCATTGTGAAGACTGGAGAGCAAATGGTAATGGACTCATTATATAGAGGAGTGACGACTGACAACACAGCTCAGCAGAAATTATTCAGAAGAACATGCTTAGTGCTTTCAACATCAAAATGACAGCACAAAACAATGAATCAAATAAATAATATGATATTTTGTCTTATCTTTATTATCTTGGAGTATTCAAAGCAATTATTGAAACCAAAAGAATTTAAGAAATGTTTCAAATCAAAGACTATACTTCGATCTTGTTTGGTTAGATGATAGTGAAGTTTCTTCAATATCTCACCAAAATGTTTTCTTAAAAGACTATGCTTCATCCACCTATTTAGTTTATTTGCATCATTTGTCTTTGGTTTTGGTTCATTATTAATTTTTATTAATGAGTATTTATATTGGGCGGCACGGTGGCGCAGTGGTAGCGCTGCTGCCTCCCAGTTAGGGGACCTGGGTTCGCTTCCCGGGTCTTCCCTGCATGGAGTTTGCATGTTCTCCCCATGTCTGTGTGGGTTTCCTCCCACAGTCCAAAGACATGCCGGTTAGGTGGATTGGCGATTCTAAATTGGCCCTAGTGTGTCCTGTGGTGGGTTGGCACCCTGCCCAGGATTGATTCCTGCCTTGTTGGCTGGGATTGGCTCCAGCAGACCCCCATGACCCTGTGTTCAGATTCAGCAGGTTGGAAAATGGATGGATGGAGTATTTATATTTGATTATTTTGACTAATTGCAGTTTTTGGTGATTATTTTTAATGGATGCCACCATTTTATCTGATTGTTTTTGTCATATATTGATCCATGTAGAGGACAGAGTAAAAAAAGGTTATATATATGTATGGGTTTTGTGTAGCAGTACTAAAAAAACAGTGCTGCTCATCAGTGAGAAAAACAAAGCATAACAAAAAAGTTACCCAAAAGTATGCAATAGTCTAATCTTCTGTTTCGATAATTACTTATATAATGGTAACACATTATACTTTTTTAGTTCTAGTATTAATACAAATCAATCCCAGACTATGCATATACTGTACTTCTATTCACATCAACATCACTTACCTCTCTGTATATGCTGCTGGGCTAATGCACCAGTGGAGGATTCTTCTTCTTCTTCTCGTGCCCTTAAAACCAAAAGTTTCTAATGCCATTCCAGTGGCGAGCACAGGCTCTGTCAGGTGGCCGCCGTGAGGTCCTCCATAGTGCATGCTTTGTCCATGAATCGGCAGATCAGGAGGTGTTCCAAATAAATAAACCAAGAAAGGTTACCAATGGAGGATGAGGCTATATTACATAGAAGAGACGTCTTCAATATTTTTTCCTATTTATAGTATACTACACTCCATCCATTCATCCATTATCCAACCTGCTATATCCTAACTACAGGGTCACAGGGGTCTGCTGGAGCCAATCCCAGCCAACACAGGGCGCAAGGCAGGAAACAAACCCCAGGCAGGTTGCCAGCCCATCGCAGGGCACACACACATACACATACCCACACCAAGCACAATTTAGGATTGCCAATGCACCTAACCTGCATGTCTTTGGACTGTGGGAGGAAACCAGAGCACCCGGAGGAAACCCACGCAGACACAGGGAGAACATGCAAACTCCACGCAGGAAGGACCTGGGAAGCGAACCCGGGACTCCTAACTGCGAGGCGGTAGTGTCTGGGTATCCATTTTGTGTAAACTTTACAATACACCAAGTCATCATGCACTATGGCATGTGCAGATCCATAGCTGATATCAACATAATCCGGCAGTCTTCAATCTGAAGGCATTCACTATGTCAGTGTGGGCTTGTGAGCATGATGTTGATACTCGACCAGATTGAGCTTTGTCAGTTTCACTTGTTCTTCTCACTTTACACTTTTTAACCCATTCATTAACTTTTTGTTGCGTCATCCTGTTTTCACTTCTGTACTGGGACAACATCCTTCGGTGAATTTCAACAGGCTTCACTCCCTCTACGCAAAGAAATCTCACTACGGTGTCCTGTTCAACAATCGTACAATTCTGCAACAGAATGTCCCCGTTCATTTGATCTTTGCTTCAACTAGACTAATATCAGAGCATTGCACTGAGTGTGTCTTAACTACCCATAATCCATTGCGAGCATTTATTGAGTCAGCTTCTACCCATTGCAGTTAAAGCATCATTTTCAAATTGTGTTTATTTTTTGATTTACCATTGCATTATACAGAGCTGTTTATCACTGGCAAGCCTGTCTTACAAACCTTGAGCTTGTAGTAAAGTGTAGGCATCCACCTCCAAACAGGGGTTTCATGTTAACCCTATGGTCCCCACAAATGCAGACCCCTGTGTTGGCTTTGGGTTCACCAATAATAGCACAAGACACGGTTTATTACAGCTTGTTTTACAGGCCATTCCAGCTGCCTACTTACTGTGTTTCAAACTGTATAAGGTACAGGTCTCAATTTACAAAAATTTGGCACCGACTTACTTGCAACATAGCCTGAACCCCTTTCACAACACCCAATTTAATGTTAAAAACACAAGCAAGTTGCTGCAGCAGTGCCTCAGCTTAATCTCTGACTCGACAAAATCTAAACCCTCTTAGCTTAAGATACGGGAGCCATTTCTACCCTATTAGCACGTATCAGTTTCTGTGACCACTAAGAGCATCAAAGAACTTTGCTGACCTTTATTTTCTACTTGCACTATTAACATACCTAATATCCTTAAATCTTCACCAGTATACATTTTCAGTTTCTTTGGTGGAATAATGCAAATTCCTCAATTAGAAGCTGTAATGCATATTCCATCAGATAAGATCTGATCTTGTGGAGTTGATATAGTGAATCTGCATGAACGAAAGATACTTGGAATGTGGTCAGTGAAGGATAGCAACACCTCAACAAGTTTTCCAAACACTAGGAACTGAAAGCATAATAAACCACTTTATCTTGTGTGCTTTAAAAAGTGTTCTAAATATAATAAAAGCACAAACAATCCTTCCATGCAGTTGACAGCAGCTGCTCATTTTATAAATATAAATGTGAACTGTTACTTAAAATGCTTATATTATTAACTTTTAAATTGTAAATTAGATGGTGTTAGATAGCCAATTGAAACATCTGCTCTGGAATTTAATATTCCGGTGACATACAAATTTTTGATGATCACATATTTGTGTAGAGATATAAATTCTATAACCAATTTTAAAAATTGAGCTATCTTTCCCATATAGCCAGCATCTTTATTTAAAAACTCTATTACGTAACTGCAGCACCTATTCTTAATATTATTGATACATTCTTATTGATATAGTGAGTTCCTGATCCCTTAAAGTGGCATTTGTCTAACCATTATTGAAGAATTTTACTGCCATTTGACTAATTGGTAACATATTTTCGGCCCTGCACAATGCTGAGCATGGGAGCAGTGACAAAATGAAAGAATATGTGGCACCTACAGTAGATGTTACTGTCGGTTCTACAGTTGGATTCCATCTCATGCACCCTGTGTATCCCGTTTGCACCTTTAACTAATTGGCATGGGTCACTTCAGTAAAGCCTGCTTTCTTGTCACGTTCCACAAACATGCAGTGCGGTTCATTGGCAATTCTGTATTGGAAGTATGTGCGAGTGTGGCTTGTGATAGGCTGACAGTTCATCTAGGTTGTGATCATATCTACTGATCTTTACTACTAGAAAAAAGTATAGCTGGACAGATTTACATAATGTAAAACTGAGTCCCGGAATATCTATGGATTGATTTATATAATGTAAAATTGAGCCCCAGTATATTTGTGGAGCTGGAGACTAGCACAGGAACAAGAAGAATGAGGCGTGGACCTGCAGTGAACAGGTTGTCAGTACTTACCAGCGGTCTGACATAACATTTTCCACCTATGGAGGCGTATTATACTCATAGAATTCATCCATTACATTTATTTAAGACTAAAGTACTAAATTGGAAACCGTGGGAGTGGACAACAAAATCCAACTATGACATAATATAGGCAGACAGACATCTGTAAAATTTTTCATGGTATGGCCTAAAGTGAAAGGTTCTAAAAATCAAATGCTAAGTCATAATTATGGAAATCATATTTGAGTCAAGAAAATTACACAAAATTAAAGGCACAGTGTCAAGTCAAGTGAAATCAAATTTATTGGCCGTTTCAGCTATTCACAAGTATACAAACAAAACACGGTTTCTCACAAATCTGGTGTAATTAAAACATTCAAATACCACAGTATACACACAAAATGCCAAGTGTGTAATGCGAAAACATGCCATATCACCACAGAATCTAACAATAAACAAATAAAGTCATAATAAATAAAGACAGCAGATGACAAGCCCAGATATGACAAGTAACCTTTACCAGTTAATGCTACTGAACCATGTGCTCCACATGTCTGCGTAGATTTCCACTGGGAGCTGTGGTTTCCTCCCATAGTCCAAAGATTTGTAGGTGATAGACACTGCTAAACTGGCCCGTGTGTGTGTGTGTGTGTTCATCCTGTGATGGACTGACACCCCATTTGAATGTTCCTGCCTTGGGGCTGTTTCTGTCTTGGATGGGCTCCCCTGAGACCCTGCTTTGGATAAGCAAATTTAGGAAATGGATGTGAAACTAAAGAAAGCTGAAAACTGAAAGAAATTCTTCTAAATATGCAATTCCTTCAACAAGTTTATATGTACAAGTCAGAAACTTTGTTAAGAGGAACCTGCCTAACTTTCAAAATTTTCCAACAGCATCCATATTTGAATGTTTTAACTAAGGAAAATATTGGTCATATATTAGGCAAAGCAAATGAAAGATATTTATACATTGATAACTTTGGCAAGGGAATGGAACCCGTTTATTCATAATATGCATTAAAATGTAGTATTTCATGTGTAAATTGTGCGTTATACACATCCTTTTAGATTAAAAAATCTAAATTATATCGAGAAGTAGACCTTAATTGGGAACAAAGCCATCTAGCACTAGCCTTGGCAGTTCAGAAGCTTTGGGAAGGTCTTAAATTAAGGCTATTTTGGAGTAAGATATTTTCCTGTCTATTGAATAATTTCAGACTAACAGGATCGCTCAACGTAACCTCAAATTCGACTAAATTACATAGTGGTAAGCTCTTAGGGATTTCCTGTACTGCATTGTTAGTGTGTCAATTGATTTTGCTTAACTTGAAGAATACCAAAGCACCTTCTATAACTCAATGCTACTGTTTATAAATTTGTTTATAAAAATTAAAATATCTTTGTATAAAGAGTGCAATGTTTTGTTTTGTTTTTTTTGAAATTTTGAAAAAATGTGCTACTGTAAAATAAGTTTTCCATGTTCCTGCCTTTGTTTCTCTTTTAATTATTAGGATGTATAATTTTATAAAGATTGTATTTTATATACAGTATCTCTTGAAACTGGGTGGAGTTTTATGATTTAATATATTTTAAGTTTTTTTAAGTGTTGCGCTAATTTTATTTTGGGCTGAGTTTTACAAATTGTTATATAGCTTTTATAGCATTGTCTGATTCTTATTTTATTGTAATGCATATATTTTGAAATCAATAAAAAATAAAAAGTACAAGGTGCACCATGCCACCGCTGCTAAATCATACCTGTAAAAATCTGAAAAATCAGTAGTCTACACATCTTTTAATTCAATTGAGTGATTTTAATTTTCTTCAGAACTATTACGACTAATAAGATGTATCACTCAGCACCTGGTTTTTGTTTCATTTTTTCATTGTACTGCAGCACAGGTTGAAGATTAAAGTAATTCAGAGCATTTCATTAGTCATCCTGAGAAAAAAGAAATGACTCACAGCAAATTCAAAGGTATCAAAAATCAAAAGTGCATAACAATGCCCAGGAAATAATGAGCCAATCTTCCCATCCAAAAAACTATTAATCCTAGCCAATTACAAACAAGCAAATCTAAGAAACGGAAAACACTGAGCCTAGTTTTATAAAGCGTAAGGGGAGACAGGCTCACAAGGAATATGAAACAAAGAAATACACTATTGTCATTCTTGATGTTTATTTATGTCAATTAAAAATGTCTTTTTTAGTTCTGACAGCAAAACATCAAACACATTAAAAGAAGCCGATGAATTATCCATTGGACTGTTTAAATTTCTTGTTCAACATTTATTAGATATCTGTGTTCTTGTGTACTGTTTAATCAACAAGGCTACAATTTCAAAATGCTGTAACTGACAAAATATTCCATTGTAAATATTGTCTTTATGGAAGACTCATTTTGTAATAAAACTAAAAGAGTCAATGAATAGGCTAGAACAACATACAGCCTTTACTTCAATATCAATACAGAAGAATTAAATAAGGATGCATTTTATTTCTGGGGATCATTAACATATAACAAGAAGACACAACTATTTCTTTCGACCAGGTTTCTGAGTCTGTGTCATATGAAATTGTTTTGAAGAAGGGACTATATCAAACAATGGCATATCAGACTCCTCTCTTACCTTAGAACAAGATTTATGGATATCTAAATTGCAAGATATCCCTGTATAAACACAAGTAATTACAATGCCATTGACAGTCTTTGTTGTGCTCATTCTGAAGCAGCCAGAATGATTAAAATGAATCCCCATCGACTTCTCCATTAAAATTGCTAGCAGAAGCGATCCTTTGACCTTTCTCATTGATTGAACACAACAATCACAATTCAATTGTAATGCAAAGAGAACATTTGTTATAATGTACATGAGATGCATGAACCATTTCCTCTGTGTCCTGGATAATCAATGAGGTGACTCATATCAAGAGATGAAGAAAGTATCCAGCACCTGAAAATGAGTCTCTGCTCTCCTTAATTCACAAAGGTTGTGCTATACATTTGATTAAGCAAATACTTTGTAATTATTAATTCCCATTTCAAAGCCGCAGACGTGATATAAACCCCCGTGTGAGATGATACCACTTAAATGCAGAGTTTTCTTTGACCCTGGTATCAGTCATTTGCAACATTTTCTGACTGACAGTAAAAATAAAGGCAGTCAGCGACATCCCTTGTCAGATTTGCACTCCCAGTGTACTAATCATGAAATTCCAAAATGCTTTGCTGCAACAGAGATTTTTTTCGATACAGCCTGAAGCCATACCACCTTGGACTCTGATCCTATCACATCTGTGATACTGCCAGTTGTTAAAAGTAGAAGTGCCAAAAACAATAGGGTACTGTAGCCCAATGACTTCAAAGCTGAAATCAATAATAATATTTCTAATCAAAATAAGTAAAGATAAACTAAACATGAAGGCTGTATTTAAAATATTACAGAAAGTAAATGTGGCCAAGATGGCTGGACCCAGTCAGGCACACACACAAACAGAAAAGTAAGAAGTTTGCCTGCGTCAGACACACACAAACTGAACGGCCACTTGCAGATCATGTTGTCAGGGCAGAGATACCAACACTCCAAAATTCAAAAGTAACAGATAATCTATTTTAAGCCCACCACAGTGAAAAGCCTCAGTAAGAAGGATATTGAATAGAAGCTTAAAAAAACACATAATTAAAGAGCCTATCATTTCTTATGTTACATTATGAAGAGTACAGAAAGAAAAAATGGGCCAGTTAGGGCTGTCTATTTACCTATTATGTCTCTTTTCATATCTTTCAGGTAAATGGGAGAGTCGAAAGGAGTCTGGAAATACTGGTGGCAATAGATGATTGGATGAAATAATAAAGCTATCCATATTAAGGGACGGATCATGTGATTTATTAGATGAGGTCATGATAATAGAAAAGCAGCAAAGAAAATGAATTGTATTATCGATTGCTCACTCCATGGACTGAGACATTTGTGCATATCTATGTACAAATAAAGAATTGTTCTACATTCTCATCTGGTCTCCATGAATGATTTCGTTGAAAACAAAGGAAAGTGTTTTCCACAACAACGCCACCGCTAAATAATTTCAAAGATGTATTGTCCTTACCCAGTTAGTTCAGGTTGACTTTATTAAAAATTAGTATGTCTTTCAGCTTTCAACAATTTACTATTGATAGTTAGATAGATAGATTGATAGTTAGATAGATAGATAGATAGATAGATAGATAGATAGATAGATAGATACTTTGCACAGCTACCTTAAGTTTATTCAACTGAAAATTGGCATGTTTGTGAACTTTACATACTATGCTTTTAATTAACGATAATTTTGTAGGATGTTGTAAAATTTAGACCGAGTGGTGGCTCTGAGGCTAGGGATCTGCATTAGCAATCGGAAGGTTGCCGGTTTGAATCCAGTAAATGCCAAAAGGGACTCTGCTCTGTTGGGCCCTTGAGCAAGGCCCTTAACCTGCAATTGCTGAGCGCTTTGTGTAGTGAGAAAAGCGCTATATAAATGCAAAGAATTATTATTATTAATTACCAGGCTCATTTATGCTTAAACAAAGCAAACTGTTAGGATACAGGCATAATTTTTTTTCTTCTAACAAATTTTGTCTGTTATTTTTTAGTACATAAGGGATTCTCCCAGTATGCTTGGTTTTGCAGAGTAATGCCTTTGAAATTTTTATTGTAAAGTTTTGATTTTACTACAGCCATGTTTGGCTTCATAGTAGTCACTGCCCGTTTGTGGTCTAGTTGCAACAATTTGATATGTGGTTGCTGGGGGCAAAGCCTCCAGTCATCTCACCAGCTGGTGTCACCTATACAACGCTTTAAATGTTGACACTATGTGCTATTTGCCATTTGATAAAAAAGAGGCGTATTAAATGTGATTTAGGTTTGATTCAAGACAAAAGATAATTAACAATTCAATTCTGACTTCAGGCTTAATAAGCATTTTGGTTAGTCAGCAGGATTAAAAGTCTTTTCTGTTTTTAATCGTAGTAAATAACATTACTTTGAAATTCGCAGCGCACAAGTCAATCTCATTGGCATAAAATCATTTACGAATGTCATTCAGCAATGTTACTAAGTAGACAGGTTCCCCAAATCAGGCAATATATTTTTCTAACATTTTCCAATGGAGATAAGGGAGCTTAGGTTGAGTGGATTTTGGGGATTATTTTCCATAATGTTTGTGTGGTTTCTCAGGTAATGTTCTTAGTAATAATGTCCTAATTATAATAATTTGTTTTAGTTTGTATTAAGTGATTACCTATTTTTGCAGTGGGCCCGGGATTTGTTCCTGTCTTGCGCCCTATGTTGGCAGGTATTGGCTCCAGCGGACCCCCGTGACCCTGTGTTAGGATATAGCGGGTTGGAGAATGACTGACTAACTGATTACCTATTTTGTAGAGGTATTGCAGAGATTTATGTGGTGTCAGGTGAAATTAAAGGCCGCACCTAGCAGTCATCTTTGAAGGTGCAGAAAGTGGCTCTGGGCTGGCTTGTTTATGATAACCTGGTAAATAAGATGATAAGGACATGCTTTACCTCTCTGTGTTACTCTAGGTGACTATGTAATATACAGTATTCACTATACTGCTGTAATTAGTTACATGACAATCTTATTCAATAATGATGTTACTGAACAGCTGGTTATCAAATGAAGAGATGATTTCTGATGATTTGCTAGCTTAATTAACAAGCTGACATAAAATTTCCAAAAATGAAGGTTTGTGTTCTGGGTTTATTTAATAGATAGGAAGTTATCATGAAATATGAGAGTATGAATTTTGTTCAGTTAACATCCAGTAACTTGGTTTGTGAAGACTGTTAAAGTTTATTAACTAAAATAAGCTTGGGTTAGGGTCAGTGAAATAAGTTAAATTAATCTAATTTATTAAAATGTTTTTAGAATAACTAATTTGACTACTGTTAGATTAACCACAGTGAACCAAGTTTAAATGACAGTTCATTCATGTCAAATTTTTAGACGTAATTGAAGTTTCTTTGAGTGGAGAATGTGTGAGTGTCTGTGATGGACTTTTCCTTGTCCTGTGTTAGTCTCTGTCTTTAGGCTGACACTGCCAGAACAGGTTTGGTATTCTAATAACCCTGAACCGGATTAAGTAGTTAAGGATGGATGGATGGATAGATGGACTGAGTCTCTGCTTCTATGTAACTGACACTTTGTGTTTTAAACTCTTTTCTGTTTCATACAACAGTGCTCGTCCATCATGAGTAGTACATCAGAAATAAAAATGGTGCCTTGTGAGGAAAGGAGCAGAGTAACATTCTAAATTCCTAGAGAACAGGCAATCTAGTTTACACTAAGGCGGACTGGCTCCTCTGACTAACCGAGTGAGGCCAATGAAGACCGGCACAAGGCCAATGCAATGACACCAGACTGGTAGGTGACAGTAGACAACTCACAACAGAAATTTGTAAGACACAGCTACACAGAAGACCGGAGAGCTTGGGAGTTTGCAGGTCCAACACATTTATTGTGTCGATCTCTTTCAATTTTATAGTCAATCAAGTCTTCTAATACAGTTGAGGAGGGAAATTAAGGAGAAAGTACACTGAAGATAGAATCCATGAATCATTAGCATCTAGAACAAACTACCAAATTATGTACTTGAAGAATTAACCCTGACAACGTTTAAAAAGTATTGGGATGAGGCACTGGGACAACGTAGTTCTCAAGTAATCAAATGTGCTTGATGGTGTGACTGTTCTCCTCTCCTTTAGTAAACATTTTTCTTATGTACACATCTGTGATACATTTCTTCATATTTATATTAAAATGGCTAATAAAAATATCTCATTCTGAATCTACATATGTTGATAAGAATTGTTATGTGTGTGCATTTTAAAGTTAATATATTATTGAAATGTTCTTCAAGTTACTTATGTTTTTGTAAGTCCAACAAGATGGATGATTAACTAGATATGGAATAATATTTAGAAACATTAGCAATACATTCAAAACATATTTTTTTCGAAAACTGGCCATCACATTAATCATAAAAATAATGAACGTATACACCTTCTTCTGATTGTTCAGTAGTACACTACAGTTTTGAAAACATCAAAACTACTTTATGACCTTTTCCCTAGATATTCATCTGATCAGTCCTAAAGTTTAATAGTATGTATATTGTACAGACTATATTTATAAAGTGGCATTGTCTTCTGTAGTTACAAATTATTAAAAAAATAAAACCATGGCATGTCATCAGGTTGTTTTAGAAGTGTCAAAGTGATGTTTAACATTTCTCCTTATATTTGATTGCCTTTCAGATCAAAGTACCAAATATACATTAAAATAAGTTAATATCTAGCAGATGGCCACATAAAAATAATTAAGTAATGAAACACAGAATGTTTGCTAATTGTATTATGTCCTCTTTTATGTGCTGGAAGAGAAACACTGAAAAAAGAAATATACTTGTTTTTTTGAAAAGGAGTTTTAACTTAGTTAATTAACATCATGGACTGTATGAATACATTTAACAAGATCTGTCTTCAATGTGTTGCTAGTACTGAAAATTCAAAAGTGTTTACGATTGTATAGAAATGGGCGCACACATGTCCACACATTGAGGGGTCTTTGCCACCTCAGCCTTACCCTCTTGCACCCAGAGCTGTTAGTCAAAACATTCTGAATTAACAGCATATTATACAGCCATTACACAACTTTCAACTAAGGCCACATTTGTGATTTACATTAGATTGGGTCTTATTCTTTGCATGTCCTACCTTGGAAAATTAAAAATGCAATTATTCTGAAAAACAATAGTGAAGCTGCCTAAAAATCCATGTTGAGGGTTTATTCTACTTCTGAAACAGTGAATATCCAGCTGGGAGGGCTGTGGTTTTTGAAGTAAGCGCCTGTTTGATTTCCGATGACTTACATTGTAGTCAGAGTATCTCTTTATGTAAACACTTGAGATCTCCTGGGTTATTGTCATTCATTGTAAATAGTAACACATCATGCTTTGTCTATGTTTTTTGTTTGAATAATTGGTTTTATTTCAAGTTTGAACATTTTTTCTGCAAACATGAAATCTCTCTGTAAAGATGTTCAGACCGGATGTGAAATATATTTTTTGATTTGATGTATTTTATTAATCCCAAGAGGAAATTGTGTTTTTGGTTGACCTTTATATATATATACAGTATACATACAAAGAAATATTGAATTATTAGTAAAGGCATCACAGTGTCTAAAGACATGCAGTTACACTCACCTGTACTGTCCCATTGTTTCAGGCAGATGTTGTGATGTTGTGAGAGTAGCTTGCTGGTCTTCCAGCTATGGTTATTTCCAGCTTTATGCCAAATGTTCTTCTAATAGACTTGGGTTCCTTTCATCTTCCATGAATGCCTTTGCCTGTTTTTTTAATTCCAAAATAAAGTATGAATTCAAATTGCAGATCTTATTAAAATTTAAGACAAAAATAAAGACATTGTAGGAGGAAGAGCTTTCAGCCCCTAAACATCAGGATGATCAATAAGCAAAACCCAATCACTCTCAATATGGAACTCAAGGCAAAAAAAATCATATTCAGTTTGATCTTTAATCTTTCCTTTCTTTCTGTCATAGTTGCATCATTTGGAGGTATTTGTTGTTACTACTAATTATTAACCCTGACCTGGTATCAGATGTAAGAGTGTATGGGAGACCATTTCACCACCAGTGATGAATCCAGTGCCGCTAACAAAATCATAAAACAGTTACTGCCCTGTAGTTTATTGCAGAATTTTCAATCAGGGTCAGCCATTAGGCATAAGTTAAATAAATATTGCACCACTGAAGCTATTTTAATTTACCACTGGTGAGCATTTGTCACACTTTTACAGTATCCTTTTTATAGATTCAAATCATATTTATCACCTCACCTATTTTTTACGTGCTATTTGTTGGGAGGTAGTACTTATCTTGGAAGCATTAGGTGCATGGCAGAAACCAACCAGAGAAATGGTACGTGCTCGTGGTATGCTCACACACACCCATATTTGCTATTTTAGAGTAGTCAGTCAGCCTAACACTCTTCAGCTCAAATCAGATCAAATTTCAATGTTATATGTAACACTATTTAGAGGCACTATGGCCTTTTTCTGGTTTCTTCTCACATTCCACAGACATGCTTCTTTGGTTAATTGGCTTGTTTTCAGTACTACATATCTTATTTATGGCCCCATCGTCACGAAATTTGGTAGGCGGCTTCCCTGTGCTAACCAAAACTGATGTACATACTTATTTCGGTGGTATGACACCACTGTCAGCCGCCATATTGAACTTTCCAACTGTCTTTGTTGCCCTCACTGACTCACTCATCACTAATTTTCCAACTTCCCGTGTAGGTAGAAGGCTGAAATTTGGCAGGCTCATTCCTTACAGCTTAATTACAAAAGTTAAGCAGGTTTCATTTAGAAATTCTACGCGTTAAGGTCATAACGGTCGACAATGTCCACCATGTTAAACTTTCTTATTTATGGCCCCATCTTCACGAAATTTGGTAGACGGCTTCCCTGCACTAACCGAAACCGATGTACGCACTTATTTCAGTGGTATGACGCCAATGTCGGCTGCCATATTGAACTTTCCAATGGTCCTTGTTACCTATTAGGTTAATCTTCAAGAAATTTGGTACACGGGTTCCCAACGCTAACTGAATCCTACTTATGTACTGTGGAGCCAACCCGGACACAGACAGGCGGACATGTTGTAATCACCACCACACGTTTTATTTACACTATTTACAATTATTAAACTGGTCACACAGACCCCAGCCAATGGTCTCTAAGAATCAGTCACGTGCACAAAAACCCCCCAAATACTCCTGGCCACAATACCTCTCTTCGGGCCACCTCCACAGCTCTCCTGTGCTTTGTCCTTCCGCCACCCGACTCCAGCCCTGAATGAATGGAGACGGCCCCTTTTATCCAGTTCCCGGATGAGCACCAGGTGTTTCCAGCATTCCTCCCTTGGCCACACCCCAGCGTGGCGGAAGTGCCGGCTGTCCTCCCGGCAGCTCTCCGGGTGCCGTCCTAAATCTTCCCCCCGGCACTTCCTGGTGTGGCGGAAGTGCTGGGGCAACAGGTCCCCAAGGCATTGGGGCGCCTCCTGGCGGTGACCACGGGCCCCTACAGGGTGGAGCTTCCATGCCCTGAACCTGTGGCCCTCAAAGCAACCAGGAAGGCAGCCCCCACGTGATCCCAGATTGGCGCATGCCCACTTCCGGTCTTCCAAGGCATCCTGGCCGGGTTGTCGCCCCTGGCATACGCGACAGTACATATATACGTCCATAGCCTGCAGCTCGGTCGCCATGTGAGGCAGCTTTGGGACCCCATCCCTACGCCTCCCACGTTGTTGGCTGCCTGCCTATATAAGGCCGTCCATCATTATGGTCTCTTCATTCCCTTCCTTGCTTCGCCACAGTATTCACATCTCCCTGCTGATAACTGCAGCCTTTTTATTTAATCCACCGCTTCTCTGCTGTTTCATTGTTCATTTATTACGATTATTGTTATTGTGTAGGTATTTTAGACTTACTTTACATTGTTCAGGTACCCATTTCCTTAATCATTCCAACCGTACCCCCATTAACATGTCTATCGAGGTGATCACCATCCATCAAAGAACTGTCACTTACCGAGTTGTTTCCATGCCCAGAGATGGCACCTACCTTTTCCATTCTCTTTGTTACATATTGCACGGCCATATCAGGCTCACTCTTGATATCCGGAGGAACATTGTGTCTTATGTATTGAATGACTGGGACAGGTTCAAGGTGTGGACTGATGACGGTACAGGAGATAATTATACTACACAGGAGCACTATAAGAGTGAAATGCTTAAGCCCTTCACCTATGCATCTGCATGTAAGTTGATGGCTGCCGCTGAATTGTTCGGTTGTCGCTTTCAAGTGTACCGAAATGGCCAAATATTTTACACTTTTGGACAACCGCCAATGCCTCTTAAACATCTTAGATTGTCTGGTGACGATTTGAGTAGTGGACACTTTGATGTTTTTGAATGTTTAAACTCTCAAAAGCTGGATGCGAAATTATCGATGAAACCGGTTGTATGCTTACAATGCTTGACAGATGCCGAATGTCACTTCAACACAAGTCCTGCAAATACTAACGTGATTGAAACAAACCATGAAACTCAAACCGATTATGACAGCAGCAATCCAAGCTGTGAGATTTGAGACAAGATTACTTTTCACATGGCCAACTGTACGTTGTATGAGTACAAGAGTAAGCTCAGCGCACAGCTTGGTCATATTACAACTGGAGGGCCGAACTCACAATGTGGCATACAAAGAGATCCTTAACAAATAATTATTGGTATATTTTCCCTTAGTTTAAAAAGGTTTACTTTTCTTCTTAATAAAAATTTTAAGGCAGTACTTTGCCGCTGCGAAGAGCGGGTATTTTGCTAGTATTTAATAAAGGGCCACATGAGAGGTCAGGCATCAAAGTAAAAGAAGATGGAGTTCAGGGTGTAGTGTGTAGAAGGGTGCAGAATTGGCTAAAACACAGGAAGCAGAGGGTTATGATGTAAGGGACCCTATCAGAATTGACTAATGTTAAGAGTGGTGTCCCATAGGGGTCTGTGCTAGGGCTGCTGCTATTTTTAATATATATAAATGACTTGGATAGGAATATTGTATCAGTATCATGCTGGTTAAGATTGAAGATGATACCGACCTAGGTGGGTTGGCAAATAATCTAGAATCTGTTGAATCATTACATTAGTCTGTAGGCTACCAAAATGACATAGCAGCACTAGCAAACATCAAAGAAAAGTGACTAGGCCGATTCTGGGGGCTACAGAGGATGAATTATGAGGACGGATTAAAAAAGCTGAGCCTTTTCAGTTTAAGCAAAAGAAGATTAAGAGAAGACATGACTGAAGTGTTTAAAAATATGAAGTGAATTATTACAGTGGATTGAGACTATTATTTTAAAATGACTTCATCAAGAACACAGTGACACAGTTGGAAACTCGTAGTTAAGAACATAAGAATTAGGAAGATTTTCTTTACACAGAAGACACTTGGAATAAACTACCAAGTAGCTTAGATAGTAAGACTTTACGGACTTTCAAAACCTGACTTGATGTTATTTTAGAAGAATTAAGTGGATAGGAATGGCGGGCTTTGTTGGGCTGAATGGCCTGTTCTCATCTAGAGTGTTCTTATGTTTTAACACATGCAGACAAAGGCTTCATCCCTGGCTCAGATTTCTTTTCTTTTTGTTTAATTAGTCTTCTTTTTCTGAACTTCTCCCAACCTTTTTAAACATGGATTCTTCTAATCACAGGGCTAACAACACTAAAACATGCCACCAAAAAATTTTAACTGATACAACAATAGTACATTTCACATATACTGTACAACCCTGGAATTTTACTGGTTAACTATCCTAGAAATTTAGATGAATTCATTCTTTCAAGAATATCTCAAAAAATTTTTTTTGATATAATGGACCAGGAGATGGATGAGACAAAATCATACTTGAAAGTGCACACAGGGGACATTGACTAGTCAAAATAACTGAACATGTTAAGTAAGCTCAATACAGAAGGAAGTAAGTAAAAACAAAAAAGAGTGAGACACTCAAGAGTTCCAAAAGCTATTAATTTATCCACACAATAACTACCATCCCAAAAGATTTATGGTGTTCTGAAGCTAATATTGGGCAACCAGGAAGTGCACAACACTGACATTTATACTTTTGTGGTCATGTCATGTGCCTTGGCGTCTTGTAGGCATTAAGCAGCAATGGGGATAGAAACATAAACAAATACCACCAACAATAGTGGCACCCACAGAAAATATAACATATAAAATATTTTTAGGTTCTTTAAAACAACCTTAAATCCTTAAAGAAATTATGGAAAAGGGATTGGGGGGGAAAAAAGCAAGGAAATTGGCAATTCCAGCCCAGGGAATCATAAAGTGGCAGAAATCTTTAAAGGTTGGGGTTTTACAAAACAAAAAAATGTTGCAATAATGATCATGTGCATCACTTGTTTACTCATTTATTTTTTCATGAATTATAAAGATGCATTTGAGACTCACAGAATATGGTGGATTAGAAGTTGAAAAACAGCAGAGTAGCTAACAAGCTAAGAGCTGAATATAATCTGTTAGTGTTCTACCAGATGAACTCCACCTCCAACCACTTCATTTCACTGCTGCCTCAACACACCATTCTCCTTCTCCTGGTGTAAAATGGCATCTATGGAGCACACATTGGATGGTAAGTATGCTCAATAGTTTCCTCCTACATTTAGATGGAGAATCGTTTCCTCATTTCCAAATTTGTCCAAATTCTAGACGCTTCTCAGACACTCTGTCTAATGTCATAGAAAAACAAAACAAAAACCCTTTTCAAAAATGATCAAGACAGCCTTTCAGAAGCTGTTGTGTGCATCAGTTGTGAATCGGTTCATTGAAAATAATATATGAACATCGTACGTGAGTATGTCATGGTGTTTTTCTGAATTTACCTGGCTATTTTCAAGCTTTGTTCACACATACATTGATAGGTTTTGAAATGGTAAATTGAATAGTCATATCTATTGGTAAATTCTTGGGACAGTCTGCATGTGTAGAAGTGGTTAATTAATGTAGAAAACCGTTCTTCAACGTAAATTAACATTGATTAAAATTTATACACATTAGTGACTCTCACAATTTCTTTGAACTCATCAAGTCATCTTAGTTCAATATATTCAATAAAAGTAGATAAATCAAAAGACCAAATGAGAACTATTGAACAAAGTTGGTCGTCAAGTTCATTACTAATGCATTTCATTAGCTATGTGTTAGAGCAGCCCATCTGCAGCAATGAAGGGTATACTTGGAAATATGTACAGCATGTTGCAAAAAAAATGAAATCGCAGTGGGTCTTTTTATTTGAAATAAGCACATTCAGTTTCGTCTGTTTGTATTTCCCTTCATTTGTTGTTTAAAAGATATTTACCAAATTCTAACAAATTTCAGGAGTGCTATTCACTACTTGATTTAAATGAAAATTAAAAGTGAAATCATTTTTCCTCCTTAAGGCAAGATCAATTAATCAGTCAGAACAAGTGAATAAAAACATTAAGTATTTAATTATTTACAGACAGAAGACGTTTGCACTTCATTTCAAAATACAGCAATTAAAGCAAAAAAGACTGAGACATAAAGTGATCCGCTCCACATGGAGCATTAGCTTGTCATAATAAAATCAGCCTGTGTCTTTTTATAAATAAAACTACCTTTCTTTCTGTGCTCATAAAGTATTAATCTTGGCATTTTAGGAAATTTCAAAAACTCAAAGGGGGGTTTTACCAAAAGACAGAGTTAAACAGAAAACAATTCCTGTTCCAATTGACATTGCCATTCATGCATTTGTTTAATGTGAAAATATTGTAATTTACAACTGAAATGTACAAAGTGAAATCTGTCAGATGTGTCCGAGAGCTGAGCACATGCGCTTGTTCTTCTTTGTGTTCTTTTTGTATTGTTCGTCTGGCTATTTTTCATTGCCCAAGATTCATGCAACATTTTTACGTTGTGACTATGTGTATGTGTGATCATGTGAGTTAGTCACAGGGCCTTGTAAAAGCAGACCTGAAACTTTACTAAGTTCACCAGCTTTTATGATCCTACTGGAAAAGGCAGACTTGTTTTTTATGCTGCTTTAAATTATGCAGCTTGTGAGAAGAAAAAGCAGAAGGAGCACAGAGGTTTGGGGTCCCAAGTGAGAAAATCCCTGTTCAGTGAATTAAAGAGTGTGCTGTAATGAAAGGGCTTTGGGTCAGCACATTTGCAGTTGTCAGTGAGTCCATAGACATGGATTATTATTATTATTTGGTCATGTTTTTACACTCTGGTAGGCTAAAGAGGCAGGAGATGGGCAGAGTTTAGTCGAGGACACTGGTCTTCATCCAGCATGCCCAGTTTCAGACTGTAGAGAACAAACAGATATGTGAGTTCTGGTGCCATCTTAGACACAGTCCCCTTGTATTCCCATTGAATCTGTCCCTGTTAAAATGGATGAACAGTACACATTGAAACAGTGAAGATCCTTTGTTTTTAAAGCCCTGTGCTATTTTTCCTTCATGTGCCTTCCTGTCACTGCTTTAAGTAGTGTTATGTTTATGCCAGGGTTCCTCCCCATCTTATGTTTAAATTTCTTTTTTATGTTTTTTAGTTTTTTCATTTTTACCCTATAATTTATGTTATTCTAGCTTTTATTTATATTATTTGTCTAATTATGTATTTTCTGTTTATTTAGTTTCTATGTAATTATGTTCTTGGACTTTTCTTGCATTACATGAGTTGATCCCCAAGAGACAGGAGCACTCTTCCATCACTGCTACGGGTCCATTATGAGTCAATAAAGGTAGGATGGGAAGTGAAGTCACCGATTCTGTTCATAACTTTTATGGACAGAATTTCTAGGCGCAGCCAGGGTGTTGAAGGGGTCCGGTTTGGTGAACTCAGATTTGGGTCACTGCTTTTTGCAGATGATGTTGTCCTGTTTGCTTCATCAGGCCGTGATCTTCAGCTCTCTCTGAATCTGTTCACAGCTGAGTGTGAAGTGGCTGGGATGGGAATCAGCACCTCCAAATCCGAGACCATGGTCCTCAGCCGGAAAAGGGTGGAGTGCCCTCTCAGGGTTGGGGGAGAGATCCTGCCCCAAGTGGAGGAGTTCAAGTATCTCTGGATCTTGTTCACGTGTGAGGGAAGAATGGAGCGTGAAATCGACAGGGGGATCGGTGCAGCATCCGCAGTGATGCGGGCTCTGCATCGGTCTGTCGTGGTGAAAAAGGAGCTGAGCCGTAAGGCAAAGCTCTCAATTTACCAGTCAATCTACATTCCTATCCTCACCTATGGTCATGAGCTATGGGTATTGACCGAAAGAACGAGATCGCAAATACATGCGGCTGAAATGAGTTTCCTCCGCAGGGTGTCTGGGCTTTTCCTTAAAGATAGGGTGAGAAGCTCAGTCATCCAGGAGGGGCTCAGTGTAGAACCGCTGCTCCTCCGCATCGAGAGGAGTCAGATGAGGTGGCTCGAGCATCTGATTAGGAAGCCTCCCTGGTGAGGTGTTCCTGGCACGTCCAACCGGGAGGAGGCCCCGGGGAAGACCCAGGACACGCTGGAGGGACTATGTCTCCCAGCTGGCCTGGGAACGCCTTGGGATTCTCCCAGAAGAGCTGGAAGAAGTGGCTGAGTAGAGGGAAGTCTGGGCTTCTCTGCTTAAGCTGCTGCCCCCGCGACCGACCTCGGATAAGTGGAAGAGGATGGATGGATGGATGGATGGATGGATGGGAATTGAAGTCTCTTTGCGGTTCATTTGAGTTTGCTGTGGTGGATTTTGGTGAGGCTCAAAAATATTGGTGTTTTCTGAATCTCGACTTATCTTGCTCTGTTCATTGGGATAAGCTTGTTAAATACTTCTACTCAATCATTTCTTTAGTGCTTTACTGGTTTAACACTTATTTCTGAATTTTGGACTATGATTCTTCTTTCACCCTAGTTTTGATAAAAGATTGGTTTGACTTCTGGATTTTGACCCTTGTTTACAGATTTCAATCCCATAACTTTCTTTTAAACATAATACCAAGCAGCTGTTTTGTAGGTATTTTCTTTGTCAGTCAATTCACAACAATAATAAGAAGCAAACACATGTGAGGATATTTTTGAATTTAAACATGGAAGGCAGACTAGACACGGGGTAGGTATGTTTTATGATGTGCAGGATTCATTTCATTTTCTAAAATGAAATTATTGTGCATTATTTTCTATCCATTCTTGCTATTCCATTTCTCACACTCACTTTATCAATTTACAGGAAGTCAGGAAGACAAAAGCTTTGTCTGGCAGTAGCTGATGTCAGGCAGGAAGCAATACTGAATTGGATGTCAGTCCATAGCAGGGCACACACACACACATTCCTACAATTATTCTCACTGGGCCAATCAACCTCACTGTGTGTCTTTTGCTATACAGGGCTCAGACCTGATCTTCTTCTAAATATATAAGTACTTGATCTGTTCCAGTATTTAAAATATATGTTGAAAACTTATTATTTTGTAATGTATTCATTTTTTATTTTTTCTTTATATCATCTCTATACCTCAAGTATATCTAACACTGGGGCTCCAACTACCAAATCTTGTTGACAATGACTTATTGATGGCTTGGCTAACTCTGTCTAAAACTGGGAGAACCGTCCTTCTGGTATTCTGGATAAATGCCTCTTCCAAGCCCAACACCTTCCCTAATCTTACAAGCACCTTACATGATTATGAGGCATACTGGTCTTCATTGATGATAACCTTATCCCATTGGTATGGCCACAAGAATTGTCCTTGCCAATTCACTGTTCACCAGGATTTCTTAATGCCCAATAGTAATGATAATAATAATAATATAATAATAATAATAATACATTTCATTTATATAGTGCCTTCCCTTTGCCTTAAACCACCTGCAGCTTAGATCCCAACTGAGTTCTCTGTAGCTGTAGGTACATATTTTTAAATTTTCATCTGTTTTTTTAAATCTTTTTAGCAAGTATTATTTTGTGCTTTGTATATTTGTATATATGCACAGAAATTTGTGCTTGTAAACTGGAGATTCACTATTTAAAATTAAATTAAAACACCTTTATGTTTCTTCTTTAAGCCTCTGTTTTATTTTGCAGATTACTACTTGAATATTTATTTTTAAAGTTCTATTATTAATAGAAAGCTATCACATCTAAGAAAGTTGATAATTACCATTTGCAGAAAGAAGTTAAAATCTCAAGAGAAAATCAAACTTGGAAATGTTGAGAATTCCTTTGGGTGTTACATGAGTAGCTCAAGTTATCACATTTTTGAAAAGAACATGAAATTCATATCCAAAAACATTTTTACACATATAACTGAAGTTCCCAAAAGCGTGCACCTCTGTGTGTTGAACCTTATGTTTGGTCATTCCCTGAGCCAGGTTTCCTACTTGCTGTAGCATGGCAAGAGCACTTTCTCAGACGTCAGTCACCTAAGGCTTTTATGGCTTTAATTGTTGCCATACTCTAAACAAACACACTGAGCTATACTCAATATTGACTCATATGTGTTCCAAGTTTGAGTTTCTTGTTAGATTTTCAAGTTTTTGATGTTTTTGTTTCTTCAATAACTCCATTTTTGTCCAACTCCACCACCATTCATTTTTTAGCTACAGTCCATTCTGTAATCTTTTGGTAGATTTTGTGGTCATTCTTGAATGTTGCTGCTTTTGCTCCACCACATTACTAATTTTAGCATGCTCTCAGTACCCTTGTGCCCTTTAGCTGCCCCTTACATTATTTAACTTATCATTAAACAACCCCCTGTTGTCCCGTCATATTGGTAAATGACCTTTAGATCTGCACGTTTGAACTGAAGACAAACAGCAAGTGCACAAAAGGGTGCCACACAATGAGCTCATGGGGCCTTGATATTGTAGTGTTCAGGTTTTCAAAATTATTTAATTTCTCAGGGCGTCATCTAAAATGTGAAACGCACTTAGTCAGGTTCCAAAGCTCTTGGTAATACAGAGCAATGACAAATATACAATATTCAAATAGTTTTATGGGTTGGTTACAGTAAATGATCAGATTTAGTGAATAGTCTTTTCAGTCACCAAGCATATACTAAAGCACATTACTGTATACTCTTATCATTTGTTAACAGCAAAAACAATTACGACTTGAGACTCTGCTCATATTTGGGTTGAATTAAGTAGTCGGTGAGCCAGGAAAGCTGAGAAGGACATTGTGGTATGTACAAAAAAATGAACTAAAAACAATTCCAGGTGGAGAAGGCAAGAAAACTACATGTGCTGTAGCAAATATCCAGTCCTTCTATTGTGAGAGGCTTCAAATTGGTATTGAATCGATAATGGATATTGAATTTGGAGTTTTCTAGTTTTAAAGTCCACCTTTATTTCAGTTATGTTTGAGTAATATGGCGAGACCTATCCTATCAGATAGTTTTTATATTAGGAGCCGCTGAGAAGGTTTCTTTTAATGGTTAGGCAAGAGAGTAGTTTGATTTGTTGCTAAGTCTTTGAAACTTTAGGCCATTACATGATTTACCAGAACAAAACAGTAATGCAAATTCATAGTATAAACCAAATCAAAACAAGAAGTTGTACCTAACTAATTCTTTTTGATTGCTTGCACAATAATCTCTCACAGGATCTTCTAGAGAATATTCCAGAAATTTTCTTAATATGATCAGCCATCTTATATATCATCAGATGCCTTGCCACCATACAACATGATAGATAGATAGATAGATAGATAGATAGATAGATAGATAGATAGATAGATAGATAGATAGATAGATAGATAGATAGATAGATAGATAGATAGATAGATAGATAGATAGATAGATAGATAGAACTTTATTTGTCACCAGGGGAAATTTGGCTGTTTATACAAGCTCTTCAAATAAATAAATACATTATCTCTTTTTCCAGAACAATAGTCTATTGTATATTCTCTCAGAGCATGTGGCCATTGCACTCATAAAACTAAAGTTAGCCTGATGGCTATAAAAACAGAAGGGTCAGCTGTAATTCAGATGAAGGTTATAAGTGGAGATCACAGAAATGGTGGAAAACAGAATCTCTTAATACGGTCCAGAATGTAAGCCATAAAGAGCAATTGCAGTTCCTGAGAAAGATTTAATTTAATTCAATTTATTTTTGCTCAACACTGTTCAATGAGTTAAGTTTCAGGTCATTTAATATATTTATTGTTATAAATTATTAACAGTAAATCATTATTCCATAACGTCATTTATACACTTAAATTAGATTAAACACACAGTAAAACAAAAGCAATTGCTAGGTTTAATAAAATGTAATCCCGGCAATATCAGTTTTGTTAACCTTTTAGCTGAGCTAAAGGAAATTGACAACAGAGGAGAGGAAAATAAAACATTCAGTTCACAGAATTCCTAGTCAGTTAGAGCAGCTACTGTCAGTTATAACAGACAAAGTCACAACTCTGACAATTATATAACAATCTAAGTAGGTGCTGTATAGTATAATAAGAAGTAGAATAAACCCTTTTACAAACCCTTTAACAAAGAATATTTATAAGAAAAACAGGCCACATATGTGCCAGTAAAAGTTCAGAATGATTGCTTATGATTAATGAGCTCCATCCATCCTTGATCAAAACCTGTTCTAGTTGAGGATTGCTATGGTCCAAACCAATCTTTGCAGCATCAGGCATATGGCAAGAACCCAACTGTAACTACAATGAGCACCAGTACATTACAGGGTACACTCGGTCCATATTGCTGCAGTTTGGATGTTGTAGTAAACCCAGTGTACTGAGATAAAAGCTCATGTGAACACAAAGAATTATGCACAATCTACACAAACAGTAGCTGGGAAGGAATTGAAATCTGCCCCTCTGGATGTGTTAGCAAGCATCACTGACCATGGAACTACCACTTTCTTTTCTGCCAGAGTTGAAAATTGGCAGACCACAGGGACAATGAAGAAAGTGGGACCAAGAGATGAGAGAGAAACATGTTGTCAACAAACAGGCCATAATCAAGTCAGAAACTTAAAAAAATACTAAATAAGCAAAGCCAAAATGAATACCAAAAATCAAAGTCACAATAACAGGCTACAATCATAACTCCTGCAGAAACATTTTAAAACTATCTAATTGCAAAATGTTTTTAGACATAAATTAAAAAATTTAGATGCTGTTAACAGTGCATCATATGTCATATATAACGACCAAACAATCATAGCGAGTAGAAGTCTTACACAATATGGCAGCAGCCATGCAAAATGATCACAAAATATTGGTGTAAGCAGGACACAAAATGACATCACTAGTATAATAATAAAAATCAAACAAATAGCTGAAAGGCAAAATATTATAGCACAAAATATGCAAAATGTTATCTGCTTCTTCCAACACATTATAACCTTAACATCTTCAGGGAGGTCTGAAACTTGAAAGTACCCCTTATGAGAGGGGCCCAGGCATCATAGTGGAATCATCACTATCAAGAAAGCTAATAGGATGTTAGCTTATATATCATGAGGTGTGGAGTACAAGTCAAAGGAAGTTATGTTTAAGTTATATAACTCACTATTGATGCTTCACCCAGAGTACTGTTTTCAGTTTTGGTCACCACATAATAAAAAATACAGCAGTGGCAGAGAAAGTCTAGAGGAGAATGACTAGGCTGATTCCATATTTAAGAAGTATGAGTATAAGAAAGAAATTATGTACTTGAACCTTTTCAGTTTAAGCAAACAGAGATTAAGATGGGACATGACTGAAGTGTTTAAAATTATCAAAAAAATGATTACAGTAAATCTCAGATGGTAGTCTAAAACAAATTTTGCAAGAAGAATGCGAGGACACAATTGGACTGATTTTGCACTAATATTCAGAAGGGTTCTCTCAAAAAAAGAACCATAGGTACATGGAATAAATTACCAAGAAATAGGGACCTTCAAATCTTGACTTGATGTTAATTTGGGCAATCAAGATAAATAGGTTGGAGGAGCTAATTGAGCTGAATGGCCTGTTCTCATCACAACTTTTCTAATGTTCTGAAAGAAATGCCTTCCCACTCAGCGGCCCCATAAACATTTGTGATCTTTTATGTGTGACTAACAAAGAAAGTACTATAGTTATGGTAGCCAGATTTTCTTAAATCAGGTAGGCGATGGATGAGTGGAAGATGGTGGGCGATGCTCAAGTAGGTGGTACAGACTGAAGCAGGTAGGCATGGTTTGGTGTTGAGTTTGCCGGCTCAGGAGAGGCTAGTTCTCTGCTGCAAGATTATAATGATTCAAATGTATAATTCCTTTATTTTTCCTTACTCTTAAATTCTCTTCTGTAACATTCAAATTAGAATGTCCAAACTTGCATTTCATTCATATTAAGGCTACTTTCACATATGACAACTGCACAGGGCTCCAAGAAGACCGTATGCCACAACTGAGATTATATTTGTGACATTATTAGTGCTTTATGCACTAATAAAATTAAAAAGTAGGTCTCCTTACAAAAAGCAAAGTAATTTCCACACCATCCATAATTTTATGGTATTATCAGTCAATTATTTTTTAGTTGAAGTTGCCAGACCGATTGTCCTCTGTCTTAGGGCTGTTTTTCTTCCATGAAGTGATCTTTTATGGGTAGAAACATGGCTATCGGGCCATTGCGTATGTTATCATAGGTTAGAGCTTCACAATCACAGGACATCATATTGATAAACCATTGCCTATTTTGAACAGAATTAATGTGGTTGCTGTTTAAGTGCCAAAATGCTAGCAAGCTCCTGTGTTCAATATGTGCACAGTGACAAAGATGTGGAGATGGTACAGTGGTAAGTCTTCTTGGTTTTGATCCTGGATCTGGTTGTTGTCTTGGGAGATTTGTATGTTCTCCTTGTGACTGCTTAGGTTTTCCTCCCATATCCAAAAAAAAAAATGCAGGTTGGGTTAATAGGCAATTAAAAATATGCTGCCTCACAGTAAGGAGACCTGGGTTCGTTTCCTGGGTCCTCCCTGCGTGGAGTTTGCATGTTCTCCCTATGTCTGCGTGGGTTTCCTCCGGGTGCAACGGTTTCCTCCCACAGTCCAAAGACATGCAGGTTAGGTGCATTGGCGATTCTAAATTGTCCCTAGTGTGTGCTTGGTGTTGGTGTGTATGCCCTGCGGTGGGCTGACACCCTGCCCGGGGTTTGTTCCTGCCTTGCGCCCTGTGCTGGCTGGGATTGGCTCCAGCAGATCCCCATGGCCCTGTGTTAAGATATAGCGGCTTAGACAATGACTGACTGACTGGCTGACTTTCTTATGAGACTGAGCCCTAGAAAGGATTAGGTTCTTCATTCAGATTTGGTTCCCACCTTTGCTTCTTCATGACCCTATTCTGAATAAGCAGATGTGGAAGATCAAAGGATGGATGTTACCTAAATAGAAGTAGATAACTGATCTATATTTATATAATGAGGCATTTGGACTTCCTGGCTATAATTTCATCTCCCTAAATCATCCATTGACCCATCCTTCCATTTCCTGGCCCTACTTTTTCCATTCCAAGAACATCATTGGATGTATGTTAGAAGCATTGGATGTGAAACCACTCTAAGATATCACACACTTCCACGTGTGTCTACAACAGAACTGCTGGTTCACAATATAGCCACATCTTTGGGGATGTGAGAGGATAATCAGACTCCTGCTAATGCAGTCCATGTGTTAAATTCAGACCAGGCCAGGGCTAAGTTGTTAGCACAGATTAATAAAAATAAAGAAAAAAATAAATAAAGCTGATGTTGGCTGTGCCTAATTAAAAAGTGGCCTGCAGACACAAACACGGAACAATTAGTTTGCGAGAATGTAGTGCCTATCCAGATGGAAGGTACAGTTCCTTGAACAGATTAAATTAAACATCAAAAAGAGTTAACCACGCCTAGCAGCAATGTTATGCATGCAGTTAGGCACTTGTTCTCAGCAAGCTTCCCCATAAAGAGTGTGAAGCAGACAGTTTGTCTATGAAAATTATAAATGATGACAGATCTCATTTCATTCTGCTGGTGTTTAATAAACAGCACATGAAAAGACTATTGGACTTATCTAAAATGCAGTTGGAAAACAAAGGAGCATTTTAATTGCTTTAATCATCATTTGCTTTGACTTTGTTATTGGTTAAAAAAAATAACAGTTAACAGGAACTGTCTGCCTAAGGAAATTGCACGGTACTTCCAGCTGGAGATCTCTTTAAGACGCAGAAGCACTTTAGAGTGCGGTGACACATTTCCAATGTTTGTGTGTGAGAAACAGGTTAGAAAACACCTAGAGACGCAGGACAATCATTGGCATGGCCGGCAGCGGGTTTTTTAGAAAACACTTTTGCTGAGTAACACTAAATCAATGCAGCAGTTGCTCTCCGAGTATCGCTTTTCAATAATATAGTAGAAAATAAAAGTAAAATACCCCCTCCCCCCCACCATAACAATGCCTCATTATTAATGTACATGCCATGCTTGGATAATTTAAAAGTTAGTTTTGTAAAAGAGAGATTATAATTACCAGCAACATTAATTTCTCAGCTGCTTGACAAATTGTGCCGTGCGATTGTTTTTTGGTTTTCTTCATAAAAATCAAGAAAATCTATTGCCTTTGTTTCACCGAACTGAAGATTAATTTTGCTGCCAACACTTTTATTTATTTACAATGCTTTTAATTTTTCAGTACGGCATAAAAAAAAAGAGTTGTACCTTTAATCTATGCTAAAAGGAAATCATGTGTTTCCTGCCTTATTTATCCTGCTTACTTAACAAGTGTTCCTGTACAATTAGAATTGTTAATAGATTTAGAAACAAAAGCACTTTGAAGGAAGAAAACTGCTGACTTTATTTCAGTTGGGAAAAGCACTCTTGAGAGACTATTGCAGTACTGCTAATGTTTTCTGGAAAATGCCTCCATGAAACACTTTGAGACTACTCATTAAAAAATGCCACGCAGATGGCATAAATCAGGGATAGTAAAAATTATATTGTTGAGACACTAAATTAAATGCTTACTGTTGCACAGCAATTGGGCCTAAACATTGTAATTTTACTTTCTCCAAGTTAAATGTATGCACAGTTTTTACAATCCATAAACAGATCTTGAATAAAAGTTAATAAATGTCAAAATTTGCATTTTAAAAAAAATCTGGCTGCATTTTAGCAAAGATCAATCTATGAACCTTTCAACATTTTGTCAAATGAAATGCTAATTGTACCTTTAGGAATTTCCGAGACAGTGACAAGAAATTAAATGTTCACTTCTTTTGAATTAGGAAATCAACATGGGTTGCATATTTACTTTCCCATATACAACCAAGGCAAATGTGACCGAGGACGGAAGAAATCAATGTCCCACCAGAAATTCTCATCAAGACGCTACAAAGAAGTTTAACAAAGGGAGGTGAAAGAATTGTAATTGCCGACAGGATATAGAGGAAATTTTTATCTTTCTCTTTTAATATTAAGAAATCGTTTGAAGAGTAACAATAAGCCTCTTTCATGCCTCTGATTGACTTTGAGGGGAGCATGGTGGTGCTTAGCACTGCAGTCTCTTAGCTCCAGAGTTCTTAGTTAGAATTGAAGCCCAATTGCAATGCGTGTGGAGTGTGCATGTGTCCATCTCAGCTTTTCTCTCAGTGGTCCAGTTTTTCATTCCACATCCTTGATATACGCATCTCAGATTAATTTTGCAACTGTAAATTGTTTGAGTGAGTGTGAATGTGTGTAGGAGTGTACCCTGCACCAGGCAGGCACCCCATCCATTGTTTTTTGCTGGTCGTGCAATTGACCGCTGAGTCTCCATTGGCCATGTGAATGTGTGCACCCTACAAATGAGCCCATCCAGACAGCATTCCAACTTTGCAAAATATGTTGCAGGCTTGGATGCCAGTTCTCCATGACCCTGAATCAGATATATGGAGTAGAAAATGGATGAAGTTAGTGTCCCCTTCAATGATCTGGAATTCCATCCAGTGTTCGTTTCCTGGCTTGTGTACAGTACTGCTAGAATAACCTCCAGGACCCCCGGCCCTGTATTAGAATTAAAAAGTCAGTCAGTCATTTTCCAACCTGCCATATCCAAACACAGGGTCTGCTGGAGCCAATCCCAGGCAGCACATGGTGCAAGGCAGGAACAAATCCCGGGCAACTGCAGGAATTTATGGTCTTTAGCACTTCATCAGTCTCACTTAGTCTAAAGAATAGAATTATAAATGAAGGGAAAACCCCATTTAATAATAAAACACTAACTGTTTAACTTCACCTGTCTATACTACCAGGGGCCATTTTGGGCACTGACATCAAATCCCCAATGATGAGAGGAGCCAGGACTAATCAAATGCTTCTGCAAGTCCTCAGTTAATTCATCTAAATGTTGAACTCACTATTTCCAATATCAAGTGGGTGCGGGTTTCCCTGGTTATTCCTGTTTTCTAGATGTGCATGTCAGGTCAGCTCAGCTGGAGACTGCATTCTAATCCAGTGAGTGAATATCAATGAGTGCATGAGTCCAGTCAAAAAGAATGCTGGGACAGATTCTGTGGTCTGTTGGAGAAAGGTAACTAAGTAAATGAATGACCAGTGCCCATATTTATCAAGCATCTCAGAGTAGGAAAAGGGTTCTAACTGGCTGAAAAATCTCAAAGTGGCACAAATTTGGACTTACACTTAAGAGTATGATTAATAGCATCTAATCAGTTTTTCCTAATTTAGGAAGTTACTCCTAACTTTAGCAGGAGGTAGGAGAGCTCATGAGCTGTCCTTACTCACTAGGTGCTGCCAGAAGATGCTGTTTGGGTAGAGATTGGCATTACACATTTCAGGAAAGGCAGAATGTTTTGGAAACACAGCAATGAACTTGTAAAAAGATATGGGTTTGACATATCTGGAATAATATTTGTAGCAGATCTTGTATGTCTCACGATCGTTCCATCTATGTGGAGAAGCCATGTGCTGTTAGTTGAAATGAAAGTGTTGGTAAAAATTACATTTTTTGACAACAGGGAAAATGCAACTTTGCAAGAGCAATGATTTGGTTATGTCACAACCAACCATTTCTCAAAATTTGCACCAAACTTTAAATGGCTTTATAATTTGTGAGGTAATACGATTTCTGCATTTAACCACCACTGATGAGGTAATGATAAACCAAGCTGCATTCAAGCAAATCAACATATACATGAATGTCAGTGGCCAAAGTGTTGATAAGCACATATATGTGAATCGCAAGCGATGTCCTAGTATCAAACACAAGGTGGTCATGGATGCAAACTGTATTGTAGTAGGCAGCATATTACCATGAAGATAGGAATGGCTGGACGGAAGACTAACAACAAGAATGTTGCACAGGTACACTGAGCTCTGCATTCCCAAACCCTAGGACATTTGTTTTACACTTTACATTTATGTGTAGGTTCAAGAAGGTTGGTGGAGACTTTTGGGACATTAAATAAATAGAGATTTACAGAAGCGGGGCATGGCATATGAGTATGATCATGTAAGATGATCAGCAACACTGTAAGAGTGAATGCGACTTCAGAAATAGTACCAGAATAGCAATATTTAGTTTCAGTATAAATGTTACTTTTTGGTGCATTTCCCATGATTATAACAGCAGGAAGATGGTTCTTCTGAAAGTATGGCTGTGGGTCATTTATTGTTAAATAAACATGCCCTTTATCAGGTTTTACTCGCATTTTGCATGTCTGTGTCTCGGTCTTTCCATCTCGGTGCTCATTACAGCATTACTGCAAAGTGGGAACAATTATGTGCAGCACAATGTCCTACTTTATTATGTCTTTCTTCATCTTTTTCTTACTACTTTGAAAATTTTTATTATTATTATTATTGTTAAGAAACCTTTGTGGTAGTATCAGAAAGCATCATCCTAAATTCTATGGAAATTGCAAAACATCTTGATGAGTAACATTTTGCAGCTCATGGTCCTGTAAAATTATAATGTCATTAATTCCCAAATGCGAACTACTCATCTCTGGGATTAGGTGTATGGTGCTTCATAAGTGCAGTACTTCTTATATCCTGCTCTGGGGTGGGACAAATTCTTATTCTAGTCAGACTTTTAGTGCAATTTCTAGGTGTAATTCTTAGATGCTTGATAAATATGGGCACAGGTGTATATTTTGTTTTCTGAACTATAATGAGAATGCAAATTATTACATTTAAAATAAACACCAAAAAACCTGGCACCAAAGGATATCTCTGTCTATCAGAAAGGCAGGTCCTCATTTTTCCAAGTTTTGATACCATTTCAAAGAATTGTCAGTTTGGCCTTAATTATTTATTATACCTTATTAACTTCACCCAAGATCCACACTGGCAAAAAGTCTTTATACCCCAAAGAGTATATACGTCTGGTTTAAAACCTAACCTTCGCTTTCTAGGGTCAGGGTCAAAATGCCCTCTGGTCATATCTAAGACTGTTTCATTCCTGCTGAGCCAGGCCTGTTCTCTTTTCAAGACAGAGGTGTTTCATTTATGCCATGTGGGATATCTATACTGTGTGATCACAAGGGGTGCCACTGAGCCCCAACACCCAGACAATTACACCCACATAGTCATGGGTTCAGATAAAGGTTGTTTATTTGCACTGTACTATCATTAAATAAATAATCACAACCCAAAGTATAGTCACCGTAACTGATTAAAGCTTCTTTCTTCTCCCTCCACTCCTCTGGTGAGTTTCATCCTCTGTCTCCCAACACTGACTCACCCTAAGTGAGGTGCAATGGTTCCTTTTATGTTGGACGCAGGAGTACTTATGAAGTCACAACATAGCAATGCGGAAGCACTTTTGGGTAACATGGAATTTCCCCAGAAAAAGGACACCTTCTCCCAGCAGCACCCTCTGGTGACATACAGGGTTTCTGGCAGGTTTGCCCTTCCGAACTACAGGTTCCATGAAATCCTGCAGGAGTCCAAACTGGAACCATACCAGAGTAGCACTGCTATCTTTTGCCCAGCAGGATAAACTTTGCCCTATAACCTGTCTTCCCCTGTCCGTTCATTATACAATTGCCCCAAATGGGACAAGAACCTAGAGCTGTCCCATTTGGATTGTACCTCCACTTATATAGTCCATCTATTATAGCCTCCTGGCTGGATAAGACACTCTCCATTACAGATGGGATGCCAATCCACCCTTTCAAGCATTTACAACTGCTACCTACTACCCAAAGTCCTGTATCACCTTTCTGTCATTCTGGGGACCTCAGCGTTTTTAAGTCCCTCCTTCCAACATATTTTTCCATATAGAGGTGCATTATGTGAAATGAAAATGTATCCCAAATATCAATTTTGTTCTGCTGAACATTCCATTTTTTATCTAAGAGAAATTCTTCTATGTTATCATTTCAAAGCCAACAGTGAGAATCTAATAGTTTCCATAAGATAAAAACTGAAAATCTGCCTTCAAAGGAAAAAAAAAGGAAAAATTAAATAGTAACATTTGTAGGGATTCTAAGTCAGTTTATTTTTTTATTTTAAGCTGGTTTTTATTTTAATAGAATTATTATTAAGCAGTGTTATACGACAATTACACTCTGGTTATACAGTGGCATGTGTACAAGGCATGAGTAACAATACTAAAACCTCTAATATAGATACAAAGTATTCAGAAGAGGAAGCGTCCCATTTCTGACATCTCCTCGGAATATCCAATTACAAACCTCTTTTGCCTGTTAAGTAAGAAAATGGGAACATCTGAAGGAGTACAACTAAATTCCTCTGGAATGCTACCGAAATATTAAATCGCTATATATTTAATATGTCATGTGATTACACGCAAACTACTGGGACTAGAACCTCAATCGTTGTCTTGCTTGAAAGTTTATGACCTAATATGTTCTGGAAATTCAAAAACTTTGAGGTAGCAGGAACCCCAGCAAACTGACGTATGCTCAAGGGTTAATTTCGGCAAAATGATAGGCAAACAGAGTGACATGGCAGAAAGAAAAAGAACATCAGTCACATCTGTTGAGCATCAAGAAGATCACAGAGGCTGATGATTGACTAAGAACATCATAATAGAAAGAAAAACGCAGAGATGAAATGAAGCACCATCAAGTGTAGGATACAGAATTTACGAACAACAAAGGCGGATGTATTTCACTAACATGATAAAGAGAGAGGGAAGGTGAAGTAGAAGTGGGATAACAGTAGAGAACCCCACCCGTCCATGAATGCAGACATATTCTTAAATATAAAATAGTGTAATATCATTAATGCAATTACTAATAATTAACTTAATTCTTTATTCCAGAGTTGTACAATTACAGAATGCTAGGAACTGCTGTCTCCAAGTTTTAAGCACCCAGGCGTGATTCCTTGTCTTGTCTGTGCTCCCAGTTTCCTCCCATATCCTAAAGAGTGGCATGTTAGGTTGGTTGCTGACTTCAAATTGGCCCAGCATGATTGGTTACGCCTGTAATGGACTCCCCATTAAAGGTTGGGTCTTGCCTTTGACCCGATTCTGCCAGGGTCAGCTCTGCCTTCCCACTTTCAGGATCTTTGGCAGACTAAATGTATTATGGTTACTTTTGTGTAATTTTTTTCACATTTTGTTTTATTTATTTCTGTTGTTTTTGTTCACACTGTTGATGACATCATCCTGTATATCCTATAACATTTAATAGCCAATGATGTGTTCCTGTTACTACTTGTGTCTATTGATAATGTTGCTTATTTAAGAAAAGCAAAAAGAGTCATTTGACATTTTTCCATACTTTATATAAAGTAACTAAACACTGATTTCGGTTTTAGGCCTTGAAGGTTACGGTTTCTATTCAGATAATACCTTAATCTCTGTCATTTGGAAAAAATACCAATTTGCTTATTCCTTGGAAAGATGTGTGTGCTGGTCATGCTGAAATGTACAAAGCAAGGTCTAATAACGAGCACAGGGTACAGCTAATTAAATTTGTAACATTGGTCCATTTGCAGACGATTATGTGAAAAACAGGTAGGTTACATGAGTTTTCTGCTGTCTGGTATGGTGCTGCCTGTTTATAAACATGCATATCTTGAAATATATACAGTAGTAGTTGATCTGTTAAGCTGTACGTGACGTTTCCCTACAGTGACTTCTTGTAGTCCTTTTGTGCAAAGTTCATCTTAACTTGCTTAATTATATCTTGAACTGTATTGGTGTACTTTTCTGATTTACAAAAAGTGTCAGAAGATCACAAGGTCTGGTCTTTATGTCTGTCTATGACAGAAGTATTTTCTTCCAAGAAGGATTCCAGAGAGATGGCAAATAGTCTCAAATGAACTCAAAATATAACCAAAGGTATGCTACTGGGATGTTCTGAGACCTAATTGTGCATTAAAAATAATGTTCAAATAGAAAGTTTCAAAAGTAAGAGTTCTGGTTTGCTCAAATTATGTAAATTACCGGTAAAAGTCAGTTAAATACAATTTCTACTTGCTGTGTAGTAATTATATGTGTTACAATAACAGAAAAAAACAGTAATTCAAGTTCAGACCAATATCTAAGCTGAAAATAAAATTATTGGCAGCAAACCACAATCTGCAAACAGATGCAAAGCACATTCTCTGCAGTCACTACCTAATTTTAGGGTTGTCCTTTCCTCAACAGCTTTGCAGACCTACTAGACATAATTTCATTTTTTTTAAAGCCCTTTAATATATGTTTTGCCTATTGTCTTACAGCACACTGTAAGTCAAAACAGAAGTGCGAGATTGAGGAAACAAAACACAGCTTTTGTAGTTGTTTTAAAATTGTCAAACAGTTGTTCTGTATTTTTTAACACTTAATTGCAAGCGGTCTCGCAAGGCAGTTTACAAATCTCACTGCACAAGACAACAAGGTCAAGTACAGTGCCAAGAAAGAATACATCAAAAGGAAATGCACAGAACTTCTACCTCATAGCTCGAGGAAGCTGGGGTTGAGCCCTGGTCCTGTCACTACCTGTGGAGAGTTACCATATTCTGGGTTTTTTCCTCTACATATGCATGTACAGCATATTAGTTTTCTTCCCAAGACCAACAATTTGTATACGGTTAAATCACTTTCATTTAACTTATCATGGTAAGGAGTGTGGTAGCAAATCGGCAAACTGCCACCCTATCCCTAACAATGTCTCTGAACTCCACCTTGGGAATTTCCAGTTATTGCCACATAGACTCAATCCCTTCAGCAATTCCAAGATTTGACCCAGGTTTTCTCCTAGTGGGCTGTGACCAGAGCACATCCTAATTGCTGCCCAAAGCACCTCAACTGGTTCCTCACTAGTGGTTCTAAACCAAGTTCTTTCTTTACAGCTAAGTTCCACACTCCATTGTGTAGAGTTTGACTAGCAACCTTCTATGAACTTCAATTCAAGCAATAGTTCAAGTAAAGACCAATGTATAAGCTGAAAATAACATTACATTTCAAATAATTTTTTTTTTTTTTTTCAAATTTATTCATGTTACAGGTTAAAAATTACATAAATAACCAAATAATCCAAAGATAAAATGATTAAAAGCACTAGCGGGAATTTATCTGTTAAAACTCTCATTAGCCATGGTGCTTCCAACTCTAACCTCTTCTCTGCACATCCTCAGCAAGAGCAATTGTCCCCCAGGCAAGCGCAGTCATCCCTCAAACCCATCTTGCGTTCCCAACACCATCATATGGCCTTCAGTGGGAAGCCCTGCTCCTTTCTCCAGCAATCATCCCTTGGTCTTCAGCAGGAGCAGTTGGAGCGGATGGTCACTCCTGCTCCAGGAGCGCCTTCCACTCACTCCTCTTGGGTTCACTTCCCAACCACTTTCATCTACACTGTTGCACCAGGTCTGCTACAATCCCACCTCTCTTCATTTATCTTTCTTTATTTTAACTTCCTTTTCAGTCTTCAATCTTTCTTTTACTTTCTTTCAATCCCATTTTCCTCACCTCAGGCTCCTTTATACACAAGCGGGTACAGGTAACTTAATTGTAAAACCCAGAGCACTAACAAGGAAGCCATCTGAACCGTGCATGTCTGCACGTTAGTGCATGTCCAGCCAATGTCCTCATCAACACTGCTGGGCCGCTCGTCCACACGCCTACATCTATATCTAAAACTGGCATACTGCCATGGACCCATTGCTCATATTTCCACACTGGGAACTCACCTCTTAATTTCATTCACCGTAGGAAACAACACTGGGAAAACAGGGGGGCAGCCACCCACCTGGTACACAAAGATTCTTGGCCATTGTGGAAGGCACAGAGGGGTAGCAGTTTTCTTCCTGTTTTTTTTTCTTTGGGGATTTATTTTGGTGTATTTCAGGCTCCTTGACTATAAAACATCGTCAAAATTCCTGCATTTATATTGCAAAAGTGTTACATTATTGTGATAGATATTAACTGGACATCTCCTCCTTTCACAAATGTCTTCTGGGTGTAGAAAAGTGGTGAAAATATACATATCAGTATAAATTATGACTTGATATTTAAAGATCAATTAATTATACACTTCAAAGATTTTGCTTTATCTGCAGGCTTCATACCAATAACTGGAAATTAATTCCTCAAGCTTTTTTCAATGTATTATTTATTAAGAAAATGACTGTGTAGTAGTATCACTGAGACCAAAAAAGCTTACGCATTTTTTTCTTACCATTGATTGCCAGCTTCTACTACTTTACTACTTCTGGCAATTTATAGAAACAAATATCTCAAACTGTATTAAAGGAATATTCATAGAAGATATTTTATGCTTCATTTTAACTTACCTTGTTTATAAATATAGTGACAGGAATAGCAGCCTAAAATATTGTAAGACTCCTTTAACTCATATCATCACCATGTTCACACCTAGCTGGCCTTGCTTTTGAATTACTACAATAAACTGTCACCCAGGTGTAGTTCTTTAGCACTTTGAAGTAACACTGGAAAATCCCCAGGATACAGCATGTCTTCTTCTGCCAGCTCTTAGAGTTTTGCTAATTTTCAGACTCGGGCACAGAACAAAACAACAAAACTAAATAATCGTTAGTGCCTGCTCTTACTTAACATAATCAAAATATATTCATTATAAAAACTCTTCTTGATTATCTTTTTATTGCTTTGTGATAGTTTTAACTACTGTATGAAATTAAGGAAGTTATATATTATTAAATAAAGACAGAACAATGTTCTTTTAATTCATTCCTGGCAAAACTGTTAAAGATGTATCACAATCCAATAATGCAATTTCAGTATTGTCTTCATAAATCAAGGCTATGTAGTAACTAACTGAAAAGTAAGCGTACAAAAAGAAAAAATAACCTTGATTAAAAAGCTGTGCTCAAAAGCCAGTTATTTTAACAGATAATAAAATAAAATGTGTAGATTATTTATGACATTTAAATGTTATAAGTAGCTCAATTGGGCTGACTGTGTATCACATTTTACAGATTAAATTCTCCTGCAGGTCTAACATATTGCTAATGCTCAGGGAAACCCCAGACTTTTATATTCCACAATACATTATTTTTTACCTTCTACTAGTACTATTCATTTTCTGTGCAGCACACCCATTGTTTTAGAGTGACCATCTCTTTCATTGCCTTATCTTTATCCCCATACCACATATCACCTGTATTCCCTATTAAAGAAATAAAACACATAAAATATCTTTGTATATATTACTTATCCCATGTAGTTTGTAGTGAAAATTTTGAAACTTATGTTTTCATGGAGAATGGAGATAACAAATTTTCTGCTAGAATAGCCATCTATAGAAAACAATGCTGAATTATAAAATCAAATGAAAAATCTCAAGCTACTTGTCTTATACAATCTGCATGCCGTATGCTCACAACATTTTACTGGAATATTGTGAAATAAATATATTTACAAAAATTACAGTAGTGCATACAGAAATGTGTTCACATGGCAACAACCTTTTGAATCAAAGACAGGATTTTTGACCAATGAATGAAGGGACGGGTTTTCAATTCATGAATTCATGGTCATGAAATTACAATTTTTTTTCAGCCATCACTGCAAACCAAATGAGATAAGTAACATATAAAAATATGATTTTGGTTGGAGTATTTCTTTACAAAACGTTCATAGCAGAGTTTGTTTCCAAACTGAGGAGCACCACCTGTCTTACTGGGCCTATGTGTATTTATCTAGCTGAGTCGTGGTTCTATGCTTTAGACCAAGGGTCATCAATCACAGTCATGGAGGGCCACAGTGGCTACAGGTTTTTGTTCTGATCTGGATTCGAAATCAGAAAGCAATTCTTGCCAATAATTTAATTTCATGGCTTGTTAGTGCTTTAACCCTGCTATGTCAGGTAATTCTCATATCCTAGATTTTATTCCCCTTTCTAAGGATGTCATCCAAATGATTTGAAGTCTAAAATGGATGAGTAATTCTCAGTCCTTCACTTTTTTTCTTTTCACTTTCCTTCCAAGTATTTAATTAAACCCAGTAGTGCATGATAAATACACACAGGTGTAAATGGTAACAAGCTAAATGGAGAAATGCTGGTCTCTTTTGTCATTTGCATTTTATTAGTAATTAGGAGCAATTAAAAACCAAGAATACAGCTGTTTAAGACTAAAAGAAGTGTAAGGATTCAAAATCTTAACGAGCAAAACAACTAAAGTGTTACTTGAGAAATAAGTGCATCTTATTAACAAATTGGGTTGGAGCAAAAACCTACAGCCACTGCGGCCCTCCAGGACCGTGACTGCTTTAGACTCCCTTCTGTTTGAAATAATCCATGCTTTCTCTTACTCCATTTTAATTCATCTTGAAATAACAATTGCAGTGATTTTGCCATTTCTTAAAGACTGACTTTGACTTTAAAAACATTTTTAAAACTCTCTCCCATTATTCTTTCTGTGCTCAGCATATACAGTAATCACAAAGTCGTCAGTCCACTCCATTTAGTTATGCCACGCAGTAAGTCACATGTGGAGGTCTTATGATGCAACACTACAGCGGCTCTTGTTATAGCATTACCTGAGCAATTACTAGCTGCTAGTTCCAGCGTCTAAATTGTCTTCTTCTTGTTGACAATTTATGTTCTTTCAAATACACTAGTGGGCCAGGAACCCACAGTAGTAAATAGTTCTTCTCTCTACTGTCCTAGGTTAAAATTCCACCCTTGGCACTGCCTTGTTGAATATCCACATTCTTCACATCTCATCTTTTTATTTTTTTTTAATAGTTCTCTACTTTCCTATCACATCTCAAAGACATCTAATTTTGATTGCCTAACAACTCTAACTTGGCTTATTATGTGGGAGTGTGGGTGTGTGTATGACATTTGTGATAATTGGAATTTTATCTGAATCTAGTTTAATATCTTCTGCTTAATGTTTCTGGGAAATTTAAACTCCCCCTTTGGACCTAAACTGAAATAAAGCAGTTATGAAAAAAATAGCTTAAATGAAAAAAAGTTTTGGATTTTAAAGTCTTAAATACTTAGTTACTTACACTTATATACTCACTTTGGCACCTGTTGTCGTTGTGACCATTGTTTTATGCTCACTGCTTAAGACTAATCTTACAATCATGTCAAATTAAATTATTATGAAAAAATAGATTACTTTTAAAGGTATCCAAATGTATAGTGCATTCAGAAAATATTCAGACTCTTAGCACTTTTTAAACATTTTGTTATTTGTAGCCTTATGCTAAATTTACTTAAATTCTTTAATTCCCTCATTAAGCAACACTTAATACCCTAGAATGACAAGATGTTAATTTTTTTTTTGCAAATTAATTTAAAAAGTCACAAAAATGAAATATCACATTGAGACAGGTATTCAAATAATTTACTCATATTTAGTTGAAGCAGCAGTGGCAGCTGCTCCCCGCGTGGAGTTTGCATGTTCTCCCCGTGTCTGCATAGGTTTCCTCCGGGTGCTCTGGCTTCCTACCACAGTCCAAAGGCATGCAGGTTAGGTGCGTTGGCAATCCGAAATTGTCCCCAGTGTGTGCTTGGTGTGCGGGTGTGAGTGTGTGTGTGTGTGCCCTGCGGTGGGCTGGCGCCCTACCCAGGGTTTGTTTCCTGTCTTACACCCTGTGGTGGCTGGGATTGGCTTCAGCAGACCCCCGTGACCCTGTAGTTAGGATATAGTGGGTTGGATAATTGGTGGAAGGATAGTTGAAGCAGATTTGGCAGCAATTCCAGCCTGGTATAACATTACAAGCTTCTCACACCTTGAATTGAGGATTTATTGCCACTCATCTCTGTAGATCCACTCACACTCTGTTAGGTTGGATGGAGACTATCAGTGGACAGCTATTTTCAGGTTTCTCCAGAGATGCTTGATTGGGTTTAAGCCCAGGCACTGGTTGGGCCACTCAAGAACATTCACAGAGTTGTCCCTAACCAACTTTTTTGATGTCTTTGCTTTGTGCTTAGGGTCATTGTCCTGTCTGAATGTAAACCTTCAGCCCAGTTTGAGGTTCAGAGCATTCTGGAGCAGGTTCTTTATTAAGAATGTCTCTGGCCTTTACTCTATTCAGCTTTCCCTCAACCCTGACTAGTCCTCCAGTCCCTGCTGTTGTTAAACAACCCCACAGCATGTTGGTGCCACCACAATGCTTGACCATTGGGTTGGTATTGTGTGGATACCTGGCTTCCTTCAGATGTGACACTTGTTTATAGCTCAGCCAGAGTGACAATCTAATTTTTAGTTACCTTTCTTAAAAAGTTTCTTCTTCCTGGCTTGTTCATGCCCTGCGGTGGGCTAGCGCCCTGCCCAGGGTTTTTTTCCAGCCTTGCTCCCTGTGTTGGCTGGGATTGGCTCCAGCAGACCCCCGTGACCCTTGTTCAGTTTCACCAGGAGACTGTGACGATGTGGGTTCTGGCTCCACACTCCCTTTGATGTTGGAAGCACTTGAACCCAACACCGTCGATAATGTTGCCGAATGAGCTAGTCAATGGAGGCAAATTACTGAGCAAGGGGAAGGTAGAAAGTGCAAAAGTGCTTTTATTTAAAACAGTCAACAAAAACAAAGTTCATAAATAGTGCAGTTCTTCAAATTCATTAAATAAATAATCCATAAAAAGAACGTGGAGTAAAACCAATAAATAGAAAAAACAATCCTTAAAAACGAGAGGTTAAAATCTTTTTAGGAAGCAGTCTTAAAACCATCAACAAATACGGTGCTCTTCTGTTAGCGTCTCACCTGCTTATCCCGTATGGGCCAAGCAGCAGGCAAGACGCTCTCTACAGCTGCCCTCCTCAAACACACGCAAGACTGGAGACCTCCCGATCCCTGGCTTCGGTTTGGCTCTCATCCCAGCCTCGAGACTTGGACTCCTTGGTCTCCAGGACGCTCACACCAAGGACTGCCACTCCAAGCCTCCCGACTTCCGCTGCCTTTCTGCGGCCTTCTGCGGCTCGTCGCTTTCACCTTGGTCACTCCCGCTACCTGCTCGCTCAGCGGGAGCGACATCAACACAAACACGTGGGTGTCGGCCTAACACCCAGCTTCCATGCAGCTGTCCACGAGCGCATTCGCCGCACGTCCGCTCGCTCTTGCGCTCTCTCCCTCTCACCGACCTGCTTCCTCTCCTGCTCCCGGTAACCTCCGTCCTCTCCTTTCCTTTCTCTCTCCCTAAAACCGACTCGTGCTTCTTTTAAAAACGTGAGGGGCCATCACAGCTGCAGCATTAGCCACGGGAACAATCACGAATGTGGGCAGTTCCTCACCTGTGCACACGGTGAGAAACGCCCACATCGACGACTGCCCCGCGGCTCGCTACAACAACGCCCCTCACGAAGCCGCCTCGGGTGCGATGTTTAAAATCAATGGCCTTTTCTCCACGAGCTGTGGACCCATAACACCACAGAGACCAGCTCCAGGAATAGTTGTTTTTATTCCAAACACCTTAAATTTAAATCCACATTATGGTGGATTCTGTGCTCTCAGAAACTTTCAATGCTGCAGACTTTTTTTTCTGTAGCCTTCTGCAGATCTTTGCATCTGCACAATCATGTCTTCAAGCTCTGCGGGCAATTTCTTCAACCTCATGGCATGGTTTTTGGTCTGATACCCATTGCCAACTGATGTCTAATCAATAGAACTGACCTGAAACAAGGTATAGAAACATCTCAGTAATGTTCAATAGAATGGCATACACCCAAGCCAAACTTAAATTGTCACAATGAAGGGTCTGAATCCTTGTGTCAATATGATATTCAAGTTTTATTTTCAAATTTTCAAAAATGTCTAATATTACATTTTGCTTTGTAATTCTGGGGTATTGAGTATTGCTTGATAAGGGAACAATGACTTTTAAGTGTAAGGCTATAACATAACATGTGAGAAAAAGGGGCCTGAATACTTTAAAAAAGTACTTTATAATCCAAGCCAACAAATGGAAGTTAAAAATAAAACTGAAGAGAATTGCTGAAAAAATGTGTGAAGTTATCCTGCACCTGAAATGACTGATTTAGTTGCTTCTGATTCAAGAAAAAAACTTTGAATAAAAGTTTTAAGAAATGCTTTTCTTTTATAGGGCAGCATTTTAATATCTTCCATGATGCCATCTATTTTTTTCTACTTCTTCTTATACTTTAATACTTTCAAGGTTTCTCTGGTGAATATATTTTTCATGTGAGTTGGTCAAAATAATTTAGTTTCATCTTGGCTGTAGATGATAAAATGTGTGCAATCAGGTTTGATCCCATCTAGAACTGACTGATTTGCTCATCTTGCACTCCATTGAATGAGCAGCAATTTTTCCCAGACTCAAAGTTCAAAGGCATTGATTTTCATTACATTTTTTGATGGTTCACTTTCATGGCCATTTATCGTCACTACTAAAACCATAGTTTTATTTCAGTATCATTTTTGTTATAACATAACATATCATTCTTAAACCCATTTACTATAGAGCCTACCCAGCCAGTATTGGGTGTAAAGCAGGGAACAGCACTGGAGTGGGCACCAGCCCATTGCATAACCCACTCATGCAAACAACCAGACCAATTTGGAAATGGCAGTTAAACTGACACACGCACCTTTAGGATGTGAGAGGAAAATCCAGAATACCCAGTAGCAAACCAGCACAGATACTGTAGAAGAAGAATGTGCCATCTCCACACAGATAACTGTCAGAATGTGGGATTCCACCCTGAACACTGGATCCATGAGACAGAAGCACTAACCCTCTATGTGGAACTTTCAGCTGGTGAAGTTGAGAAAAAAAATTGATAAATGTTGACAAAGTAGTGGTAGAATATAGTCAGTTGGGCAGAGCAAGGCAGACGCACATATGGACACAATGGAAGGAAATATTCACAAGAAGGAGAAAAGGAAAAGAGATGCCTGAGGTGAGTTTACAAAATGAGGTAGATGGCTACTAATAAATATAGAGACAGGCAAGAGAAGATAAGAGACATACTGACAGGTGACAAGCAGAGGACAGGACATTTTATTTTTTAAGACACGTGTCCCAAAAACCAAATGGTGTTATACTTCAAGGAATATGCTGTTTGATATGCTGCATGATTTACACAAAAAAGCACTCTCATTGTGAATTTCCCTGCCTTACTAACTAGAAACTCCATAAATTTGTCATGGTCATCAAATTAGTCTTTAAAGTGAGATGAACCCATACAGAATGACCTGCTTAAATGTGTGATAACAAAGGTGTTTCCTGTAACAAGTCCTGAACAGACAAAGAAACATGGGGATCGAGCCTTTGAGAGTGCAAGAGGTGTTGGGAGCCAAGAATTCCCGTGTCTGCATATTTCAGATGGTTGATGATTCAAGTCGTCACAATCAAGAGTGGTGAGTGACACTCAGGTGAAGCTCTTATACTGCAGCTTCTTAATTTATTCCAAGTATCTTTTCTGCACTTTATGAAGAAATGTTTTCTAATGATAGTGTGAAATGTATCCTTAATCAACATCCTTTTGTGGTCTTCTTGAAAAATGCAATTAAAGTAACAGCTGGCATCTAGCATACTAATTCCCTTCATGATTTTAAACTCTTCAGTCAAATCTTCATTTGCTTAACCTAAAAAGACTGAGCTCCTTCAGTCTTCACAGTTTAAATCCTGCATTCCTGGAATTAGCCTTCTCTGGACTTTATCTAGTGCTGTTATATCTTTTTCTATCATGAAGATCAAAGGAACACACAGTATTCTTGATTAAGCCTCACTAATGGTTATGTCACTTAAGCATACAGCTCCAGTAAAGCACAATCTTTTAAGTGGCTAACCATTTAGCCCAAGTTTAGCAAATAATACATCATATCTGTAAACTTTAAATACACTTGTAAAAATGTATGATGCAGTTAACAATTCCTAACTTGTATTGTAGCTTGAAAGATTCTGCATATTATTAATATATATTATAATATTATCATAATTGTCGCCTTTAAATGTTACTTGAGAAAACTTTGCATCATGCAAAACTGTCTCACTACAAATTAGACAATTCACACAATATTAGATGATAAAATAGACCATTTCCATTTGCCTTTACACATATATGGTGTGGAATTGGTAAGTAATCAGTCAAAAGAGATTTGATTTTAATTGATCAGAACCAATAAACAATTTGAAACAGGCACTTTGTATGAAAACAGTAGTTTTTAGCAGAACGTTCATCATTCTGGCGCATGTCAGTGCAGTGTCTTTTTCCTACCTAAGATACCTCCCCTTCTTCACTAGTCAGTCCACCCTATTGGTCAATGATGCTCTTTGTCTTGACTGCTCATCAGTTCTGCTGGAGATCTTCATTTGCACACACAGGCTTACTGCAAGCGAGCTGCTAAGCGGTGGTGGCTCATTGTCTTTGGACTTCTGTTAGTGCTGTGTGGCACGTGAGCATTGTGTACTTGTCTTAGCATTATTATTGGCAAAAACTGACAAATAAGAAAAACACAGGTGGGATAATTTTCTTTTTGGTATACCATCACTAAATTTAAATCAAATCAGTCCAAGTGTTCTTGAAATTTTAGGGTATTTGGTTTCTCTACTGATGGAGTTTACCCTTAAATATTGACATATCAAAATGTCCTTTCTTAGCAGATACCTACTGCCCTAGATGTACAATCCTGCCAAATTTCATCTTTTTAAATAAACAGAAAATATTGTCGGTCAGGAAATAAATGTCAGGAGAAGTGAGGAGAAAAAGGAAGGTTCGGCAGAAGGAAGTTGTGAGTAGAGAGTCAGGAGACAATAAGCAGGAGTATTTGCAGTACAGAGAAAAAAGGAACATGAGTGGCAGGAGATAAACTGATTGGTAGGGAAAGCTTTCTTTTATTGGTTTGGAGGTGTGCTCTGTAACCCTGGTGACAGAGTAAAAGAAAGGACACAGTTTGTTACGGAAAAAAGACTCCAAGTAAAAAGTAGAAAACTCCAGTACCTCTGAGTTGTGTTTCCTTATTACGCTGGTCGCTACAATAATTGTATGAATTAACTAGGGGGCTCTGCCCCTTGCTTGCTTTGCTTACCAACCCCCAGACGGGCACTATGTATGTGCCAGCCACTTTGCATCTCTGCCACTCGTGTATAGGTAAGCTGATGTACAATTTAAACAGATTGTTATTTTCATGGGAACTGTTACATATGCATAATAGAACTAACTATTTTACATTACAGAGAGTAATTAACCATAGCTAAAAATAGTAAAACATAATAAATTGAAATAAAATTATGTTTCATGTTGCGTTACAATTACCGCTGAAAATTCGTCACATCTTGGTTTATTATAACTGCAACCATGATCTTTCAGATTCATATAGAAATTCAAGAAAACTTCTTTGTCCTTGTTTTGCAGATAAATTTTGTGTAAAGTACGATACTTTTGGATGTATGGATTTGTATCCATTATTGGCTGTAGAATTTCTAATACGTCTGATCGTTTTAACTCTTTCGATTCTATGTTGCATCACTTCATAAATATGTGATCATAAATATAAACCTGACTGAATTGTGGTTTCTTTGAAATTAAACTTGTAGTAGGTTTAATTGTTGTGGGACCACAGATTCTCATAGCGTATGGTCCAGAATCATGTGAATCTACATTTTGAATGATGCAAACACGAACAGATTATTGTAGATTCGGCTATTTTGCCTTTAGTGTTTGTGGATTTCACTTTCACCAAACAACAAATCTTTTAATTCTCGCAGATACGCCTCTTCATTGGGAAGAAACACTACTTTTCCCTGATGGCCACACAAATTAGATGACCTACAAGTCTCTGACTTAAACTTTAAAGTTGAACAATATCTACATACTTCTGTCATATCACATATGTCCATATATTCAATCTCTTTTCGCTGTTCCGTTATTTTACCGAGTAATAATTTCTGTTTGTTTGCGCTAATGTGATCTTTACTATCATTTTTTTGAGACTTTCGAATTTTAGTACTTTCATAATCTCTAACCTGCTCTGCATGTGTATTGCGCCAACATTTTTGAACCCTGTTTACGATGTTCTACTTTGTCTTTTACTCTTTGTCTTTTATTTCCGACCCTGCTTGGCCCTGCTAAGTTTTGAAAACCACTTGGTCCGGGCTGATTATTACTTTCCTGTCTGACAAAAGCATTCACACGAATGAGAGTTGAGTGGACCATGGGCGTGTTAGAAAATGGTTGAAAGGAGGGCATGACTTGAAAAAATCTCATGACAAAAGTCTTGTCTTTTTTTGCCTTGTCACAGGATTTTTTCATATGATAGAGAGATTAATTTTGTTAATACTATATTATATTTTGTTTTGTAAATAAATATGACTATTCATTAATCTACAGTATATCATTCATTTAAAAATAGCTGCTCTTTTACCTGTCTTTTCTCTTATCTGTCACTGCCTTGGTCCCAACCCCTGATGGATAATCAAGGTTTTACGGTACATATCTCTATATATATATAAAATCCAACGTCTGTCTGTCCGGTTTTCATGAGTGAACTACTTAACGGATTTACATTGGGTTCTTTGCTATAATTTGCTTCAACATTTCGGGTGATTTTGTGACTTCTCTGATTGCACTATGTATCATAGTTCGCTTGCAGGAATGGTTTATTCGCGCAAATCTGAGACCGAGGGGAGGGGGAAGCATTCTGTCAGGAATGGAGAGCCAGGCCGGGCCCTCATTCACATGATAGCCTCTGTTCGAGTCGGTCTACTTCATGCCACATTTTGGAACATACCTTGCCTCCGGTTAGCTAGCAATACTTGTTTGTTTTGTCCTCTGTCGCTACTACGTGCTCAGAGCCATGGGGGACAGCTAGTATATATATATAAATCATCATGTCTCATGAGAATGCCAAATGAAGTACTTTCAGAAACTGTGACATCTGATCTAACATCTCTTGCCAGATGGTAACCCAAAACAAAAGTAAAATGGAGTTCATGCACATGCTGCATGCAGTTGTGCAGACTGAAGTGTATAATCCAATACTAATGGGTTTTTTTATACGTGATCCAGAGCAGATCACAAAATCATCTGAAGAAGTGAAGACCTTTCATAATATTTTCAGAACTATTATATAAAATTAAATGGTGCCCAAATATATATTTATACCCAGTATAAAAGGTATGTTTAGTATTTAGGATCTGTTTTACTCATTCCTTATTAGTTAAAACAGGAAGAATTCTGCTTGAACTAAAATAAATAAATACATAGAACTGTAGTTTTAACACAAGCTCCCAATAATGCAGTGAAGATTCTTTTCACGTACCTTTGATCTGCTATTGTTGCACCGCAGCCCCCATAGCTATTAGGTCTTCCTAAGCCACTACAAATAATGCTTTCTTCTGTTGTTTTTTTCTTCTTTTTTTCTCACTGCTTAGGCTTGAGAGTATATTAAAGAATAGTAAATAAAATGGATTTTCTTATCTTTCCAACCGGCTTTTGAAGAAGTCCCATTTTGAACATGTTGTTTTCCAAAGTTTTTAACTAGGACTTACCCCTTTATTTATTTGTACAGCATAGGCAATTTGTTTGACTGGTATGATCTATAAAATCCCAGCACACATTGCAAGATGTAAATTTTGCTGTCAGGAAAAGACACTTCCAGCTGTCGACTTCTGTGCATGAGCTTTTACCTGCAGCTGTCATGCTTTTCTCTTGAGAGATATTCACATCTTGCAGCACATTTTAAGGCCTTTCATTTCTGTAATGGCATTTTTTACATGGTTTGGAAGATGACCCCATGGAATACAAAAAGATAAACTGGAATGACAAAAATTCTGGAAAGAGGGACACTTAGAATGACGCATAGAAATAACATCTAACGTTCCATACTGGTGAACAAGTTAAAAATCCATCACATTTGATGAAAAGCAGTTTACTTTATTATATTTTCTCCATGAATAGTGCAGTTTGAAAAGTTCCAGTTTTTTTTTAACTGCTCTTGACATAATAAATAGTGAAAAGACATTAAACCATCACACAGGAAATTTTGTTTTGAATTAATAAGAATATGACTTTGTTAAAAACAAAACCCTTGTGTCATATTCTATATGGATTATAAAAAACATAGCATGGTTGCATTGTGGGTATCATTGCCTTGTCCCAATGCTACAACTACTGTTTATTTTCACTCTGAATTGAACAGGCATGTTCCAGGCAATCCTCCTCATGTGGCCCCATTCAGGCTGACAATGGGTTTAGTAATCGTTGCCTTTAAGTGATCACACAGCTACTCTGGAGAATCAGTCTACACCCAAAGAATGATCATTCTGGAGGTGTGAATGAGAGTGACTGTTGTCTTGTGAGGAGAGAGACAGAATTCTGTGGAAGATAATGTTGACCATGGATTTACTTCTTATCACTTATTCAGTACTGGTGTCTACCTTTATTACGCGTGTTACCAGCTGAACTAGAAGTATTGCTTATGACATTGCTTCACACAGCTCAGTACAGCTGACAGTACAGACTGTCGCTCAGGTGTGTACAGAGACATTCTACATTCAAACTAAAACAGAGCAAAGAAATAAGAGTCCACACTTAGAAGATTATATCTTAAAACATGTACTTGAATTGTTAGCTACCCCTGCATCTTTACTTATTGAGCTCAGGATAATATTGAGCAGTAATATTGTATAAATATTTGGAGAAACACTAGAGAAAAGGTATAGCAGTCATTAATGGACTTATTTCCATTCAGTAGAATAATTAGAAGCATTATTAGATGTCATATTAAAATAATTGATTCTGTAAGTGTTGTGTTGTAGTTAGTTTACTGATTAAAAGTACTATTATAATAAATACAACATTTTGATGTATTAGAGGACATGGTCTGAGATGGTATAATTGAAATAGTTGGCAGAAATCATAAATAAATTTTAATCAAAGCAAAGAGCAAGAGCAATGTCAAATGTTGGCAAATGAATGCTAGCAATCTACCTGAAATTTTGAAAGCATTGCCAAACGGTTACTCAGCAGATTCAGTTTTAGGCTTTGATAACACCTAGCATTGATTTCTATATTGTTCCGATAGGACAACCTGGACTTTTTGTTTTCCTCCCTTCTGTTGTCAACTGACTGCATTTTATTTATTAATGGTCTGTTAACATTTCTTTGTTAATTTCATGTTATATATATATATATATATACAGTATATGTTGTGGCAGATGACTGGGGTCCTTGCCCCACCGGGACGTCTGGAGAAGGGAAGGACCGAGAAAGGGTCAGCATCTCCCCTGAGGCCAGAGATCTGAAAGATGAGCCACTGGTGCAGAGTGTGTGCAAGTGTGTGTCATGAGAGCGAGTGTGCTTCACGCTGCTGTGGGTCATCACACAAAGATTTTCACAGGTGCCTGCCTTGCAATATGGCCAGAAATCCTGCTGACTATGCCAGATGTAAAGATCAGCCCTGACACAGACAGGCATAGGACACAGATTCAAAGCACACAAGCTCTTTTTGTTTTCTTTCCGCTCATGGAGAACATCTTCTCCATTCCCACGAGCCCACAACACAGTCCCAAACACAAGCACAATACTTTTACTTTTCTACTTCTTTTCCTCCTCCACTCCTCCCGGGAGGCTTCGTCTACCTCTTCCAGAGTCTGGCTCCTGGAGTGGTGGCTGCTGGCTCTTTTTATGGCCCATCTGGAAATGCTCTAGGTGTTTGATAACCTATTTCTGGCAGAACCTCTGGGTGTGGCAGAGGAGTTGCTCTGTAGGGCTCAGCAGCAGCTGCAACACCCCAGAGCAGCGCTAACGGATCCCAACAGGGCTACGCAAACACCAACTCCCATGAAGCCCTGCTGCAACCCAGGGGAGCTGCCATCTAATGCTCTGGGGTAGGTACTGTCCTGACCAGGCTTGCTCCCCCGGTCCATACAAGGGAAAGGCAACCTGGCTGGGGAAGGGCCCCAGCCGTCTGCCAGTATGTATATATATATATATATATATATATATATATATATATATATATATATATATATATATGTCACACAAGTGTGAATAGGAGGCAGCTGAAGGGCTTGGAGATGAATGGTAATACATCTGCCCAGGGGGTGACGGGGTGTACTAACACTCTTTCTAAGTTCCCTGCAGACCTTTCCCGGGAAATCCCACCAGGAGCCACTGCCTTGACTCAGGACACCCCATTTCCATTCCCGGCCCGAGGACGACATCACTTCCGGCCCCAGCCCCGAAGATGACATCACTTCCAGTCCCGGCCCCGAGGACGTCATCACTTCCCCCAGACTTCCTATAAAGCCTCACAGCTTTTACCTAGAAGGGAGTTCTGTTTTGGACTCTGTCTTGTAAACTTGACTCAATCTAAAAACCATTTACTTTTTGCAGCCAGGATACTGAATTATACTGGTGCCTGCCCCAAACCTTGCCATGTCTCTTGTCTCTTCATATATATATATATATATATATAGTAAGCTGGTGGGGTGATCGCACCCTCAGAGGACACAGACGCCCCTAGTAAAACCCCTGAAACACAGTCTACCTTCACATTGCTTCTTACCCTTCTCACTTGCACTATAACGCATGATAAACCTCTCGCACGGTACTCCACCTACTTAAAAGCCTTGTGCAGTGGCTGACAGCTTTGAAATTGATTGTTTGTTTTTTTTTCTCTCTATATATCTCTGACATTCTCTGCTCCCGATGGAACTGTTATCTCTATCATGTTATGGAGCACGTTTAAACTTTTGAAAAAGAGACAAATGTTCGTTTGAAGTGTTTGAATAAAGTTTATTTATTCTCCACAACCTCCTTTGTTTCTGTGCAAATCTGTGACCCAAGCATGGCAAGTGGTACCAGGAGTGGTTGCACAGATGAATGCTGAGGAGTTATTTCAAATTGCTCAGAATGTTCCACTTCCTTACGATCCGGAGGATGACCTGCCCCCTGTTCCTGATCTGAATGTCCTGGTTCATAACCGTCGACAGTACATCCCTTTATGTCCGCTCCCTGAAAATTCTAAAAATGTGCTGACGAAGATGGATCCTTCCGATGACCCAGAGCTGTTCCTTTTACCCTTTGAGCAAGTGGCGACTTTATTGGGATGGGACAAACGACACTGGGCCATTATCGTTGCACCTTTTTTGTCTGGGGATGCTCTACATTCCTTACGGAATGTGCCTCACAATAAGCTCGGCGATTATGATTTCCTGAAGGAACAAGTTGTGTTACGTAAGACTGTGACTTTTATGGCTAAAGGTTTTGCACTTAACTTCCGGAAACTAAACATGGACAGCACCATCTGTGCGCAAATTCAAGATTTGATCCATAAAGTGCACTGCTGGTTTGAGGGAGACGTTATGGAGCGAATTGTGGAGAAGGTTGTCATAAATATATTACTGGCCGAGATACCTGCAGTTCTTCGAGATGAGTTTCTGCGTCATGATGTTGAATCATTATCGTTTGTGTCGAGACGATTGGAAGGTTCTCAGACCGCTTGAAAAAAGAGAGGTGGGTTTGGTGCTGTTTCACAACTTACGAAGGAGCGTGTGATGATGCGGGTTCAGCTCCATGCTCCCATCCGCTGTTCGGGAGCCCTTGAACCCAACACCATCGGTAATGTTACCGATGAGCTAGACAGTGAGGCAATAACAATGGAGCAAGGGGATGGTGTATAAAAGTGCAAAAGTGCTTTTATTTATAATCCAACAAAACAACAAAAACAAAGTGTTCAATTAAAGTGCAGTGCTTCAATGACTTCATTAAATAAACAATCCATAAAATAAATGTGGAGGTTTAAAAATCAAAATAGAAAAACAATCCTGTAAAACTGAAGTTAAAACGTTGCTGGAAGCAGTCTTAAAACAATGACAAGCCCAGTACTTCTTTTACACTAGCGTCTCACCTGTGTCTCCCATTTGGGCCCTGCAGCAGGCGAGACGCTTTCTCTGCAGCTGTCCTTCATTCATACATCAATACGGGTCTGGAGGCCTCTTGATCCCTGGCTTCGGTTGCGCACTCATCCCAGGCCCGAGAGTTGGTTCACATTCAACGGCCAGGACGCACACGCTGGGGAAATCCACCACCAAGCCTCCCGAGTCCCGCTGCCTTTCCGGCCTTACACAGCCAGTCGCCCTTCACTGGTCACTCCCACTACTCGATCACTCAGCAGGAGTGACCACTACTACAACTCCTGGGTATTGACCTAACACCCAGGCTTCCATACAGCTGCCTGCGAGCGCTTGCTCGCTCACCCACACCGGCTCTCTTTCTCCTATGTCCTGCTTTCTCCAGCCACCTCCATTCTGCTTTCTCTCTTCCTTGTTCTTTTTTGTTCCTCTCTTTTCCTAGCCGACTCACGCTTCTATATATTGAGAGGACATAGCAGCTGCAGCACATTAGCAGCCCCAGGAACAATCACGGATGTGGGCAGTCTCTCACCTGTGCACTTAGGTGTGAAACGCCCAAACCGCAGATCGCCCTGAGACCCACTACAGCCAACATGCCCGCTCGCTAAGCCGCGACCGCGGTGATTATTTATTTAAAAAGTGGCTCTTTACGTGAGCTGTGATCCCGCTATACCACAGAGTGTCCAGGACATTCTCGTCACTTTGATCGACGGCTAGAGCAAAGACAAGCTGCAGGACCTGACAATCGAATGGGGTTAGGAAGGCCTCCGTGGAATCCGGTTGTTGATAAGATGCCTATTTCTGTGGAGACAGGAGCAGGCCCGGGAGGCCGTGGACGTCGCAGAGGATATCTTGGCAGTGGAGCTGACCAAAGATGTTTCAGGTGTGATCAACCCGGTCACTTGGCGAGAGAATGTCACTTGTCTCCAGCTCAATCAATGGAAATTGGATTGGCTGAGGTTTGTTGCTCAAATATTCCCTATTCTTCGGATAAAAAAGATGGCTTGTTGATCCCGGTGAAGTTGGGGGGCCGAGAGATCTCAGCATTATTGGACTCGGGCAGTGAACTTTGTGTTGTCAGACGAGACTGTCTTGATGACAGATGCCTTAGTGACACTGAGACTGTAAAGATACACTGTGTACATGGTGATGTTGAAGACTATGAAACATTATTTCTTCCTTTGACTTATAAGGGTCGCCACTTTAAAGTTTGGTCTGCCGTTTCAACTCCTGCCCCTGGCCATTACTCATAGGCGGAGGAATGCCCTTTTTCCTAAACTAATTAATAAATGTCAGGCACCAGTTGTCCAGATGCCTATTAAACTCAGTGTCTGAAGAAGAAGTAAACGAAGACGAAGAAATGGTTAGCGGTCGGGGAAAATCTAAAGCCCCAATTAGATATTGAACCCGATCTCTCCAGCGAGACTGAGGGCACCCCCCACAATTTTCCAGAGAGGCAGGCTGGTCCATCTACATCTTCTCTGATTGCAAACGCCTCCGAACACAAACCGAGTATTACCGAACAGCCAGATTTTGTGCGTTTGCAGCATACTGATACCTCATTAGAATATGCATTTAAACAGACTCTTATTACCAAGAGCGTGATTCCAGGGGCTTGAAAACGCCGCACTTTCTAGAAAAGGACAGTTGTCTTTTCAGAGTGATCTCAGATCATTTAATGGGGGAATTTATTGAACAACTAGTTGTACCTGAAGTACATAGGGAAACTTTTTTACATCTGTCCCACTTTCATATCTTGGGAGGGCACCTGAGTGCTGATAAGACCAGAGAGCGGTTATCAAAACAATTTTATTGGCTGAATATGGGAAATGATGTTGAACGATTCTGTACTTCATGTCCTGACTGCCAAATCGTCTCCGTTTATAAACCTCCTCGGGCTCCCCTTTGTCCTATGCCTATTTTAGAAGTTCCCTTTCAGCGGGTGGGATTAGATATTGCAGACCCTTTACCTAAGACTAAAAATGGGTACCAATAATTGCTAGTGTTGGTTAACTATGCAACACGATAGCCAGAGGTGATTGCCCTGAAAAAGGCCAACTCCTCCGCTGTAGCCAAAGCTCTGTGTGATATTTTTACTCGTATTGGCATCCCTAGAGAAATTTTAACTGATCAGGGCACAACTTTTACTTCTCGCGTGATGAAACAATTGTGTGACAGCTTTGCTATTAAGAAATTGAGTACCATTGTTTACCATCAACAAACGAATGGTTTGACTGAGCGATTTAACAAAACTTTGAAACAGATGATCAGGTGAGTCGCTCATAATGATCCCACAAACTGGGACTCTGTCCTGCCTTTTGTTATGTACGCGGTGCAAGAATCACCACAGGTGTCCACTGGCTTGAGTCCGTTCGAGTTGTTATTTGGCAGGCGGCTGTGAGGCATCCTGGATGTTGTACGAGAGGAATGGATAGGAAATGAAACAACAGCCCAAGGACCAAGCTTTGCAGATTGGGTAATTTCGTTGCAAGACAGAATTTCTATGCTTTCTTCGATTGCTGTGGAGGAAACTCAGAAGCGTCTTTACGATAGACGCAGTAAGCTTCGTGAATTTAAACCTGGTGATCGTGCTTTGGTACTGGTTCTGTCCGACCCACACAAATTCCTAGCTAAATGGCAGGGCCCCGCCATTAATTAGGAACATATGAGTCCGGTAAATTACAAGGTTAGAATACCAGGCCGGCTCAAACCATTCCATATTTTAAACATTAATCTCTTGAAAGAATGATACGACCAACAGGGGGTTTAAACTTCCGTAGCTGCTGTTTCTCAGACTGATGTTGCCATTGGTAACGATTTGACCGACTCACAAAAGACAGAACTGCTATCTTTGGTTGAACGGAACACTGATGTCTTTTAAGACTTACCAGGCAAGACTAACATTGCAGAACATAAAATCACTACTGAACCCGATGTTTGCGTACAGATGCAGCCGTTTTGGATTCCGGAAGCGCGATGAAATATTGTGCACGAAGAAGTAAAGAAGATGCTGGCATTAGGTGTAATTCAAAGTGACTGGTGGAGCCCGGTCGAATTAGTCCCAAAGCAAGACGGTTTGGTTCACTCCTGTATCAATTTCAGATGCCTGAATAAGGTCTCTAAATCTGATGCTTATCCAATGCCCCATGTTGACGAACTGTTGGAAAAACTGGGTTAGGCGAGCTATATCTCCACGCTAGATCTCACGAAAGGTTATTGGCAGGTGCCTCTAGAGGCTGGCAGTTGTGAGAAAACAGCATTCGCGACTCCTGATGGACTTTATGAATTTACAAGACTCCTGTTTAGTCTTCATGGGGCACCTCTAACTTTCCAGCGTATGATGGATCAGATCCTGCGTCCTCATTTTGAATATTCCGGGGAGTACCTTGATGCCAATTAAGGACATTCACAGAGTTGTCCTGAAGCCACTCCTTTGATATCTTGGCTGTGTGCTTAGGGTCGTTGTCCTGCTGAAAGATGAACCATTGCCCCAGTCTGAGGTCAAGAGCACTCTGGAGCAAGTTTTCATCCAGGATGTCTCTGTACATTGCTGCAGTCATCTTTCCCTTTATCCTGACTAGTCTCCCAGTTCCTGCCACTGAAAAACATCCCACAGCATGATGCTACCACCACCATGCTTCACTGTAGGGATGATATTGGCTTGGTGATGAGCGGTGCCTAGTTTCCTCCAAAGCGTGACACCTGACATTCACACCAAAGAGTTTAATCTTTGTCTCATCAGACCAGAGAATTTTGTTTCTCATGGTCTTTGAGTCCTTTAGGTGCCTTTTGGCAAACTCCAGGCAGGCTGCCATGTGCCTTTTACTAAGAAGTGGCTTCCGTCTGGCCACTCTACCATACAGGCCTGATTGGTGGATTGCTACAAAGATGGTTGTCCTTCTGGAAGTTTCTCCTCTCTCCACAGAGGACCTCTGGAGCTCTGACAGAGTGACCATCAGGTTCTTGGTCACCTCCCTGACTAAGGCCCTTCTCCCCCGATCGCTCAGTTTAGATGGCCGGCCAGCTCTAGGAAGACTCCTGGTGGTTTCAAACTTCTTCCAAATACGGATGATGGAGGCCACTGTGCTCATTGGGACTTTCAAAGCAGCAGAAATTTTTCTGCAACCTTCCCCAGATTTGTGCCTCGAGACAATCCTGTCTCAGAGGTCTACAGACAATTCCTTTCACTTCATGCTGGGTTTGTGCTCTGACATGAACTGTCAACTGTGGGACCTTATATAGACAAGTGTGTGCCTTTCCAAATCATGTCCAATCAACTGAATTTACCACAGGTGGACTCCAATTAAGCTGCAGAAACATCTCAAGGATGATCAGGGAAACAGGATGCACCTGAGCTCAGTTTTGAGCTTCATGGCAAAGGCTGTGAATTCTTATGTACATGTGCTTTCTCAATTTTTTTATTTTTAATAAATTTGCAAAAATCTGAAGTAAACTTTTGACGTTGTCATTATGGGGTGTTGTGTGTAGAATTCTGAGGAAAAAAATTCATTTAATCCATTTTGGAATAAGGCTGTAACATAACAAAATGTGGAAAAAGTGATGCTCTGTGAATACTATATATATATATATATATATATATATATATATATATATATTGTGGAAGACTGCCGGCTTCGAGGCGTCCGCACCCCAGGCCGACAGGAGGAGCTCTCCAGACAGCGGGATCGTGCTCGAGGTCCAGCAGGGCCTTATGGACTCTGTGGTGTTTATTCACAGCCCTGCTGGATACCTTGGGCGCCACCAGGAGTCGCTGTGGGGGGACTTATCGGCTCTGTTGTGCCTTATGACCCGGGAGTACGTCACGGTCACGTGACAGGAAGGTATGGCGTGCTCCCGGGTTGAAGTAATGGACTGATTGCCCTGACCGGAAGGAGTAGGGAACTGTGGACTCCTGGGACAGGAACACCTCCGGGTCAGGGCTATAAAGGGCGCTGCCTCAGTCCAGACACTGAGCTGTGCTGGGTGGGAGAGGAGCAAAGTGTCTGGGCGAGGAGGAGAGGTTATTGTGTGGATAGTGTTTATTAGAGTGTGTTTATTTGTAGTGTGGAAGGTGCTTGGTGCACTGTGGGAAAAATAAAAGGTCTTAGACTGTTACCTGGTGTCAGGAGTCGTACCTGAGGGGTTCGAGGGTGCACTACTGCCCCTACTGCCACACTGGCGTAGCCGGCAGGATTCTCTGGCCGTCTGTTGGCAGAGGACCTGCATTACAAACAAATTTTGTGTGGGCAGACAACCCTCGGGGGATTCCCCATCTTTTCACGGAGGTGCAAACACCACCCGCTACCGAAAAAGCTGCAACTGTGCGCGCCATCCCGTTCTGCAGGACTATGGGAAAGAAAACAGGGAAAAAGAAGCTCAGTCCCAGCCGCCTGCAGGGCATGACGGACGCCGCGATGTCCTGGACCCTCCTGACCGGGAGGCGAGGAAGACAAAGCGCTGATCCGGGCCAAACAAGCTCGGGCCGCGAAGGACCCGGCACACGGACAAATCCCGGGCGCAGCGTACTCCTTAGACGGTCCGGGGGTGCCGCATTCCGTTACGGAGGCGGCTGCAGGTAAACCGCCCGACGTCCCGTCTTTGTTGTTTTCCTATTTTGCAGACGTCCGCCGGGAGGATTGCAGCGGCGTCTTGGATGACGGCCTCATGCCTCGGCAAAATGGCCGCGGCTCCCAGAAGGCAAGTCGCGGTGAAAGGCGGCTAGAGACAGCCGCGGTTGGGGACAACAGACTGGTCACCCGGGGGTGTCGGGCGGTGGAGGAAATCCGAGTCCGCCCGGCGAGGCGGTCGTCCCCTAACGGGTCCGAGCCTCCTCGAAGGGAGGGAAAGGCGGCGCGCGCCCGAAAGGAAAAGCCGCCGACAAAGAGGGGCGGGTTGTGGCTGGCGAGTCTGCAGCGGTAAAGGAGAAGGCAGATCGCAGCCCGGCGTAGTAGCCAGCCGTCCCTCTGAGGACTCCAACTCCCAGGAGCCTTTGCGCGACCCAGCGGAACACGTGCCTGGAGGCGGCGTGCTCATTGGTTCGGCGGAGGGTAGCGAAATCGGGCGCAAACAACTCCGGCCGTAAACATTAACTGTCTGGACTTCACGGGGCTCGAGGAATACCTGCGCACCCCTACGGTGTTTCTTACAGGACTTACAACAGCTGAAGGAACGTGTGGAGGACTTGGGGCGGCGGCTGCAGCCCGTTAAAGGGTCTACAGGACTACGTGCAGCGGCTGGGCGGGAACCTCCGGAGATGATCGATGCGGGAGTACAGGTGAGTCCCTCCGTCGTAGAGTGTAAGGGACACAGTGCGATCGGGCACCGCTGAGAATGAGTAGCGTGTCAAAGCACTGTGTGCCCGACAAGGACTGGGGCATGATGACCGAATGGTCGGGACTGGAGCAAGCGGCCGGGGCATGCGCGTGGCGTGGCTTTCGAGCAATACGGCTCCGAGGACCCGACCGGTCTCAAGTCGCGGGTTAACGCCCGGTGATAGGAGTGCGGGGCGCCGCTCGTGCCGGTGCAGCTGGTTGGTGCTGTACATCGGGCGAGTCGGTACTAATGGCGCCGGAACCTAATAAGCGTAGGGCAACGGGTGTGCAGACAGCAAAGAGGCTCTCTCTTTCCATAGAGAGCCTCAGGCTGGCGCAAGCCCAAATCAAGCGGGAGATCCCCAAAAGGAAAGGTGGGTCTCCCGACAGGATGGAAAGAAGGCTTGAGGCGCCAGGCGCATGATGACTTCCTGGCAGGTGAAGGCGGAGGCGACGCTGGCGGAGTTCCCGAGATGTTTTGGTCCCGCAGAGGGAACAGCCAGAGGACTCCGTCGGTGCTATAATTTGACCGACTCACAAAAGACAGAACTGCTATCTTTGGTTGAACGGAACACTGATGTCTTTTAAGACTTACCAGGCAAGACTAACATTGCAGAACATAAAATCACTACTGAACCCGATGTTTGCGTACAGATGCAGCCGTTTTGGATTCCGGAAGCGCGATGAAATATTGTGCACGAAGAAGTAAAGAAGATGCTGGCATTAGGTGTAATTCAAAGTGACTGGTGGAGCCCGGTCGAATTAGTCCCAAAGCAAGACGGTTTGGTTCACTCCTGTATCAATTTCAGATGCCTGAATAAGGTCTCTAAATCTGATGCTTATCCAATGCCCCATGTTGACGAACTGTTGGAAAACTGGGTTAGGCGAGCTATATCTCCGCTAGATCTCACGAAAAGTTATTGGCTGGTGCCTCTAGAGGCTGGCAGTTGTGAGAAAACAGCATTCGCGACTCCTGATGGACTTTATGAATTTACAAGACTCCTGTTTAGTCTTCATGGGGCACCTCTAACTTTCCAGCGTATGATGGATCAGATCCTGCGTCCTCATTTTGAATATTCCGGGGAGTACCTTGATGCCAATTAAGGACATTCACAGAGTTGTCCTGAAGCCACTCCTTTGATATCTTGGCTGTGTGCTTAGGGTCGTTGTCCTGCTGAAAGATGAACCATTGCCCCAGTCTGAGGTCAAGAGCACTCTGGAGCAAGTTTTCATCCAGGATGTCTCTGTACATTGCTGCAGTCATCTTTCCCTTTATCCTGACTAGTCTCCCAGTTCCTGCCACTGAAAAACATCCCCACAGCATGATGCTACCACCACCATGCTTCACTGTAGGGATGATATTGGCTTGGTGATGAGCGGTGCCTAGTTTCCTCCAAACGTGACACCTGACATTCACACCAAAGAGTTTAATCTTTGTCTCATCAGACCAGAGAATTTTGTTTCTCATGGTCTTTGAGTCCTTTAGGTGCCTTTTGGCAAACTCCAGGCAGGCTGCCATGTGCCTTTTACTAAGAAGTGGCTTCCGTCTGGCCACTCTACCATACAGGCCTGATTGGTGGATTGCTACAAAGATGGTTGTCCTTCTGGAAGTTTCTCCTCTCTCCACAGAGGACCTCTGGAGCTATGACAGAGTGACCATCAGGTTCTTGGTCACCTCCCTGACTAAGGCCCTTCTCCCCCGATCGCTCAGTTTAGATGGCCGGCCAGCTCTAGGAAGACTCCTGGTGGTTTCAAACTTCTTCCAAATACGGATGATGGAGGCCACTGTGCTCATTGGGACTTTCAAAGCAGCAGAAATTTTTCTGCAACCTTCCCCAGATTTGTGCCTCGAGACAATCCTGTCTCAGAGGTCTACAGACAATTCCTTTCACTTCATGCTGGGTTTGTGCTCTGACATGAACTGTCAACTGTGGGACCTTATATAGACAGGTGTGTGCCTTTCCAAATCATGTCCAATCAACTGAATTTACCACAGGTGGACTCCAATTAAGCTGCAGAAACATCTCAAGGATGATCAGGGGAAACAGGATGCACCTGAGCTCAGTTTTGAGCTTCATGGCAAAGGCTGTGAATTCTTATGTACATGTGCTTTCTCAATTTTTTTATTTTTAATAAATTTGCAAAAATCTGAAGTAAACTTTTTTGACGTTGTCATTATGGGGTGTTGTGTGTAGAATTCTGAGGAAAAAAATTCATTTAATCCATTTTGGAATAAGGCTGTAACATAACAAAATGTGGAAAAAGTGATGCTCTGTGAATACTATATATATATATATATATATATATATATATATATATATATATATATATATATATATATATATATATATATATATACTGTATACACACACAGGAAATATATATATACTATGTACTGTATAGTGTATTTTATATATCTATTGAAGACAAAGGGTTATAAAGGGTTGAGGTACGACAGGTGTTTACCATATAATTTGCAGCCGAAATAATAAAGCAAGTTTAACATCTGACAGATGGACATCTTCTTAGATGTTAGTCTATGACTAGACTGGAGATAGATGTTGGTGGTGCTGGATATGAAGTCGGTGAGGCCAAAGGGGTGGACCTAGGAGCCCTGGAACTGGAACAGATGTCACGTGCCCTCGAGTTGTTGGTTTCTGGATCTCCTATAGAATGGAGAGGAGAGGCATTATTACAACACAGCGCCAGCCCTTGACTCGGGGTGAAATTACAAGTTGGCAAACTCTGAAGTTGTCTCCAGCACATGCTTGTGTGACATCATCCATTCACTCATTTTCTTAATCCACTTATCCAGAACTGGATCATGGGGCAACTGGAGTCAATATACCATATATATATATATATATATATATATATATATATATACAAGTAGCATTATATATATATTTGACAAAGTAAATAAAGATAAGGTCAGCTGGCAACAGGAGAAATTAAAATAATTATAGCTGTTTATTGCTGTTTGCAGGCTGCTTTCCATGTCCATGTTGGAATATGTGTGATCATTTCACACTCACATTTGTAATGTCATTTCTTCCTGTCCAGCATGAGGCCCTTTAAAAAGTCAGAATGTAGGTATTTTATTCACGGTAGCCTTGAAGCCAAGTATCACAGCATGACAAAAATGTGGAAGTAACGGCTAAGAAGCATCTGACTTCATTAAATAAAAAGTAAAACTTTTATTACAGCTTAGAAACAACAACCTGAAGCATCCACAGGTATCTATGGGCACTTAGGAGATTAATAGAATACACTGCAAGCAAATTTGCAACAGAGTTCTATTATTTGTACTAATGAAATCATAATTATGCTGCACAGGCTTTCCCTGTGTCAATAATAATATATAGAAAACTGAAGAGCTGTTCAACAATTGCTTCAGTATCGAGTAATTAATAGCACTTTAATTCTGTCTTCTTATAATACACATCATATTATTCATATTACGCTTCCTGAAAAACAAAACAGTCACTGATTTCCATTTGGCAACTTTGCTTTCTGGTTTTAACATCTCTTGATTTACCATACAATTAAAGGTTATTCTCCTAAGCAAAAATACACACTCAAATTCTGCTAGTTTCATTGTTTTAGAAACATAAGCAATTTAAGTTTGGCTGTGTACTGCTGTCTTGTAATGATCTATTTTTTGCCATGTTTTAAACTAAGTATACTGAATGCTTGAAGAGTTTCAATGAAAGAAAAGATGCGTAATTAAAGCATAATAATGATGACAAAGTGAAAAAAACATGAATGAAAGGCAAAGCTTTTAGAAATATTGGTATTTCCGGAAGCTTGCTGTATACGGACAAGTGCAGTATTAATTACTGTACTTACAAATGCATTAAACACCATGTTGCACATGTATGTTCAAAAACACGCTCACTTGCAGTTAAAAACTAATACGATAATATTCTATTGGGAAAAGGCTGTGTTGTCCCATTAATGGTTCTGAAAATGGCAGTTATTTCCACTTTCCCCAGAGATTCGAAATATTCGATTTTGTAAGAATATCCAGTCCCCCCGGTGTTTGGATTAACCTTTCTTCACTTGTCTTCTAATGTTTCTAATTAAACAAAATTGAATCCAGTACTGAATGTGTGGTCTTACTAATGTGATGACGACTTAATGGCAGCTCTATAAATTCATTATTTAAGTTTTTATTTTCTCCTTACATTTTTTTTCAAAATCATCCCCGAGTGTTAGAAGATTTACCTTTGCCACATTTTGTTTGCAGAATGCAAACACATCAGAAACATCTTGATACATTTTAACTCTGACCTTTCAGCTAAATTACACTAAATTAGTTAACGTGCTGTGAATTTACTGTGTAACAGGATACTCTTCTGCCCTGAACACCCACTCACGGCCACCAGTATATCATCCCTTGGATATGTTGTCAGTGTGAAAACACCAAGAAAAACGGCAGTAAAACTGTTGTTTTTTTCCTCTGAGTTACTTTGAGAAAAAGATTTTAACATAACTAATGTCTCCTATGAGCTGCAATTGACACAGCTATTGAGAACAGAAGAGGTCTAAATTTGACTTTAAAAATGCTCATCAACTGTGACGTGATTTGGGGAAACACAGTGACAAACGGCCTACTATTTTCTGTCTTCTAATTTCTGAACATGCAGTACACTCTTAAAATTTAATTTGACAGAGCAGTTCTTCAGAGCAATGCCATAGGGGAATCATTTTTTGGTTCCAAAAAGACCCGTCCACATGAAGGTTCTAGAAAGAACCCTTACTTATTGAGCTCCATGACAGGTTCCATACAGTAAATCACCACAAACAGATGTTAACAGATTTGTGAAATGCCAACAGGTCATGATTTTTAAAGGACTCTTGCTGTGTAGGTCCAGTAACACAGGTTAAGATCAAGTTTTCTTAACTTGTTAGTGTCCTGCAGCCAACCATACATTAAAGATTTCATATTAGAAAGCTTTCAAAGAGAAAAGAACCAGCTTCATATGGAAAGAACCCATCCCAGAATGAAATGGCGCTTTGTCAAGAAATGGTTCTATGAGGAACCACACAACCTAGTCAGTCAGTCATTTTCCAACCTGCTATAACCTAACTACAGGGTCACAGGGGTCTGCTGGAGCCAATTCCAGCCAGCGCAGGACGCAAGGCAGGAACAAATTCCAGGCAGGGCACACACACACACCCAGCACACACTAGGGACAATTTAGGATCATCAATGCACCTAACGTGCATGTCTTTGGACAGTGGGAGGAAACCTGAGCTCCCGGAGAAAACACACGCAGACACAGGGAGAACATGCGAACTCTACACATGGAGGACACAGGAAGCGAACCGAGGTCTCGTTACTGCAAGGCAGCAGCGCTACCACTGCGCCACCAGTAAAGAACCATTTAATTTTAAGAGTGTAGGGAGAAAGAATGTGGTATGTAATGTTTTATGACTATGAAACACTAATAATAACCAATTGTAGTTTTAGATTTTTTCCAGTATAGGTTCATTCACAACGAATCTTCAAAATAAAGAGACAGTGTGTGTATGCATGCAACAGGAATAGCTCAAAAGTGTGAACGATACCAATTTAAAACTTTATGAGAATATTAAGGCACATCTGAGGCCAGTATAGATGTCTTCTTGCTCATCAGTTCTGAGAAGGTAAGAAAAAATATTATCATTTGCATTTTCTCCTTGGTGAAACTTCAAGCCTTTCCTCATAAAATGGTCTCTGCATATTTTTTAAACTTCTGTAATTTAAAGGCTGCTTGTGAATCCTCACAGACGGCGTTTTTTTTTTTCCCAAAGGTGTCTTGTTATTTTAAGTACAGATGGGCACATCCATAAAATTAACTTGAATTAAATATCAAGATTTTAAATGAACCAGGCAATGAAGAGTATGTCTGTTAAAAAGGATAAAAGAAAAATAATACACATACGAAAAAATCTTACATTTCTGTTATGTAATATCAACCATTACTCTGTATATGAAAATACTTTACCTTTTCATTCTATAAGGCAAATAACCTGCTAACAAATAATATATTGTACCAACACAAGCGGCAGACAGTGATGCCAGAGGCTGCATTAGACATCCAGGAAGATCTTTACCAGCAGTCAGGCACCAGTGGTGACATAAAAGAGGATCTAAAAAGATGAGATCACAAAATCAGAGAGAGAAATGGAGAGTGGAGTGGATAACTCACTCAGAATGAGGCAGTGAGAGAGGGAGAGGGAGAGAAACCGAGCAGGAGTGGGGTGGACTGGGAGAAAAAAACGGTAAGTTTTAGGAAGAAAGATCTGTGCAGCGCTTCCTGTTTTGCTTTTCATTGCATTCCCCCCTTTGCCCTAACAGCACATAAGTTCAGATAGGACACTGAAGGGTGGGGAACGGCCTAATTATAAGACATTAACGGATGAGTAGGTCGGAGCTGTCAACTTTATTTGGTGTTTTCTTTTTCTTACAATATGCAGATTGTTCCAACATGGGAAGAAATCCTTTTTCTATTTTTTAAATGATATTATATAAAATCGTGTCCTTAATTAGGAAATGTTCAAACTGTTTTTTATTCTTCTTTTCCCCTGGCTCTCAGAAACATTTCATTTTAAAATTCAACAAGGTAAATTTCTGCAGGAGGTCCTATGAGGCACAATTTCTAGTGTGGAGAGATAAAATGACTGAAAATAGAGGGCTTAAAAAACATTTAAGGTCAAGGTAAAAAAAAATGAATGCCACATCATTTCCTAAGCCTGGTTGCTCCTTAGAAGGGTCCCAGGGGGCTGGAGCCTCTCACAACAAGTATAAGGCACAAGGCAGGAAGAATCCCTGGGCATGGCGCCAGTTCATAGCAGGGCAAACTCACTTACACACATCCGCATTAGAGTCTATTTGCAATCACCAGTCCATCTAACCCACATGTCTTTGGATTGTGGGAGGAAACCACAGCTCCCAGTGGAAATCTACACAGACACGGGGAGAACATGTTTCAGTAGCATTAATTAGTAAAGCCTACTTGTCACATCTGGGCTTCTCATCTGTTGTCTTTATTTATTCTGACTTTATTAATTTATTATTAGATTTTGTGGTGGTATGGCATGTTTTAGCGTTTGCACTGTGGGCATTTATATGTATACTGTGGTACTTGAACGTTTTTAATGTAATTCTGAGATTTGTGAGAAACTGTTTTGTTTGTATACTGGTGAATAGCTGAAACAATAAATAAATTTGATTTCACTTGACCTGATACTGTGCCTTAATTTTCTTGACTCAAATATGATTTTCATAATTATGACTTAGCATTTGATTTTTAGAACCATTCACTTTAGGCCATACTATGAAACATTTGGTTTAACACTCATTTGTACATTTTATAGACGTCTGTCTGCATATACAGTATTATGATGCAGTTGGCTTTTGTTGTCCACTTCCTTTCTGCTAAAATCAGTTCCTCATTTAGGGCTCTGGGCTTACTTATATGTAATGGATGAATGTTATAAGTATAATACTCCTCCATAGGTGGAAAATATTATGTCAGACTGCTGGCAAGTACTGACATCCTGTTCACTGCAGGTCTTTACCTCATTCTTTTGTTTCCAGTTCAACAAATATACTGGGACTCATTTTTATATAATGTAAATCTATCCAGCTGTAGTAAGGATCAGTAGATGTGATCTGGATGACCACATGAACCTGGATGAAATGTCAGCCTGTCACAATCCACAGTCACACATACTGCCAAAACAGAATGGCCAATGAACCGGACTGCATGTTTGTAGAAAGTGACATGAAAGCAGGCTTCACTAAAATGTCCCATTCCAGCAGCTTAAAGATGCAAGTGGGATACACAGGGTACATGAGTTGGAATCCAACTGTAGTCCTACTGTAACATCTAGGTGCCACATATTCTTTCATTTTGTCACAAAAATGGCTCAGCCTTGTGCTATGACTGGAAATATGTCACCAATTATTTAAAAAACAGTAAAATTTCTTCAAAAATGGTGAAATACAAAACCAGATAACCCATAGAAAACCTACACACACGGGGAGAACACGCAAACTCCATGTAAGGAGGATACGGGACACAAACCATGGTTATGTTACTGTGAGGCAGCTACATCTGGGTTCATGTCACAGGAGCCCAGTAGAGACAACCCGTGGAGTTTGTTTCCTGAGCAAAGAGACTCTGGTTTCGTAGGTGCGGAGATATTGATTTACAAAGGAGAAGCACCTTGAACGAGAAGTTGAGATTCTCTGATGTGATCACGTACTAGGGCTCAAAGTGAACAAGCCTGCTGCAAACAGGACACATTGTTGCATTCAGAAGTCTCTCTAGTTATTCAGGCTGATAAGAGTTCTCCTATGGCTCGAATCGCAAAGATAATTTCTTTCTGCACCTCATGTGGGATGTGGTCTCATGTTTGTGCCCTTGAGCCCACCAGAATGACTCGTGTGGTGAGTGTTGCTTCAGCAAACAGAGCCTGGTTATATAATGGCGATGGTATTAAGATCTCTTTTCTGGAGCACAGCTATGCATCTCTCTCCCTCTGCCAGTTTAACAGCTGTGTTCCATGTTCGCCCAGATTGATCACCCAGACATTTTTACAGATGGATATGCTTCACAAAATCATAGATGTGCTGTCACAGCAGTTACATTATACACATTATAAACATTTATAACCTTATGGTCCATGTCCGGGTTAGCTGCAGCACCCTTCTCACTATCTCGATCCTGGAACTATCAATCATTGAGTACTGAGATGAGCCAGGACAATGAGGACACATATCACAGCAGGAGTATCGTGCAAAGTGGGTTGTGCTTTTATTAAACAAAATTAAAACAAGACAAGGGTTCAAACTGTGCAGTGCTTCAATAAATAATATATAAAAATAAGTGGTCATCCATGACAGTAAAATATTGTTAACATGCTGAACGCAGCCCCAATGGGACGTGGCTGCTCCTCTGAAACCCCCTCTTAAACAGTGATTCAATGGGAAACAAATAGTTTTTTTTGTCTCCTCTTTGCTGGATCAGCTGCAAACCTGCTGCTGCTACTGCTGCCATGATCTGCATCTCGTGTGGGGCTTTGAACATTTAAAAGTCTGCACTGTCCTTTTATTTTACAGTCTTGTCTCTCTTCCCCAAGACATCCTCTGCTCCTGTTGGGGCTCCCGCTCTCGAGGCACACCTCTTTGTAGAGGAAGATTGTCTGTTCTTTTGATTGAGGGACAGAGCTGTGGTGTCTGGGTTGATCAGGAGTGTTTGAATAAAGTTTTTTGTCTCTGAAAATCCCTGAGTGTATCTGTGCAACGTTGTGACACAATACATAAATCCATTAATAAAGATTAAAACCATAAAGATACTGGGTTCCTTTTTTGCTCTCTCTCGCTCCATATCCAGCATGTTTGTTCCTCTGTTTCCCCAGCTCACTCCATTGGGTATTCTCAGCTGGTGGAGATGCCAGCAGCTGCAGTGCCACCTTTTGGCTCTCGTCCTGACACTTATAGCTGGCCATCCGTCATCCCCCATGCTCTCTCGGTGTCTTTCAGAACCCTAGGAGTAACTTCCCAATTGACCCTGTTATCGCTGAACTGATCAAGAAAACAGCAAAACACAATCCACTCATGGAGTGCCAATTGCGTACTATCTCACTGGATTACTGACCATCTGCCGCTGTACCTTAGTGCTCTTCTCAGATACCACAATTTTGTCTTCTTTTCAACTCTTTTCCTTTCACAGGTTTCTCTTTTCATTCCGTCCTTTCTCTGCTAAGGCTCTCACCCTTATACCTTAACCTAATTATGACCTGCAGAGAGTCAATGAAGAAATTGAAACCAACTGTGCCCTCAAGTGCAAGCCCCAATCTCCCAATTAAATATCTCAGGTCCGCATGAACACACTCACATCAATGGAGCCCGAGCTGTTCCCATTTTTATTTAAAACTAAGCATCGCCACGGAATTAACATGTCTCATCACAGTCACAATTTATTAATATCAAAAAAATAACCTCAGCAATCACGAATGATGTAAACATAGCATAAACATCTGAAAAGTACAGGACCACCCAAAACTGAATATTTTATTACTAAGTGATCATGTCAGCTCTTCTCACTGGTCAGTTATCTACTGAAATACTCAAAAGTAAGAGAATTTCCAAAAAACATTTCAAGCAAATACTGTAGATATTTTCATTCTAATACTAGATCAACTGGCTGTTGGGCATTGACACACCCTAACAGATTTTATACACGTAGTTACTTAAGTTGTTTATTACACCATCACACAGGGCATTTCACTTAATTTTTTGGAAGCAATTAGATTTTTCTACTATTTTTTGCATGCGTTGAAGATCTACATTTTTAATTTTGAATGTTCAGGTTTACAGAAACAAAATATCGAAAAGCTTCTAATCTCCATTAACAGGGAAATGATGGAAACATTTAAGACTTTGAATGAAATTATCGATGTTCAATTATTTTTCAAAAAGGCAGCTTTCAGAGTTATTTCTTTTGAAAAAAGAAATCATACTTAGTTAAGTCAAACTTCCTGTGAACTGACTTTTTACAAAATCAATAGGGTTCTGTCATATCAGGACTGAAATAAGACTTTCATATTTGGTCATGATTGGTTAATCCATTCAAGAGATGTGCATGTCATAGAAACACATAAATGGATAGATACACAGCTACACGCAGACAGTCATGATGTTATAAATTGTACAATTATGTTTAACAAGACTAAAATGTGTATATCCATCAACAACTCTAATTTTCTGTTTGTGTCCTGTGCGCCTATCTACTAACAGAGAAAGTAATTTGAAAGGCTACCTTTCCTCATCTCATAAAAAGGTCCAAAGAATTGTTACAAAATGAATGCCAGTGAACGTCTCTTTGTGCTTGTTCTGAATTTTTAGCCATTTGTCAGTTCTGAGGAAGTGACAAAAATATAGTCATTTATAAGTCAGATGTAATGCATTTTCCCCTTGGCCAAACCTTAGCTTTCCCACATGAAATTGTTTCTGCTTGTTTTTTATACCTTTCCAGGTTGTATATATGTAGTTTGTCCATTATTTCATTTTAATCAAGTACCTTCTAACCAGGTGTCAGCCTTTCTAAACATTTTAGAGTGTCTCTTTATGTTCTATGGCCTCCTCACCAGAGCTGCATTAAATACGCCATGCGAGGTCCTTTGTGTCAGTTATACACCATCAGAATCCATTTATATAATGTGTAATCCACTTTCATAATAATACATTCCAGCACCCCATCAGGACCTTACAACACTTCCTTAGTCCTAAAATATGCTTAGTTACTTCACACATGGGGCCTCCTTGAGATCAATCCCTTTCATCTCTCCACCCATCCATCACCCGTCCGTCAATTTCTAGACCTATAAAATGCAATTCAGCGTTTAGAAGAATCCTTTTTGGTTTCTGGTGAAATTATATGTGTATTTATCCCATATAGATTTTGTTGTGTTTTGTTATCTAGACCTCTACCTCTCAAAACTTAGCAGCAGCTTTACATCTCAAAGCTTTTAATGTTCTTGACTCCATCATCTTTGCAGAAATCATTTATATATTTAAGGAATAGTAAGGGACCTAACTCTGTCACATGCCATTCAATACAATAAATATCTACATCTAATTAATGAAGACTAGAGAACACAGAGAGAGAAATCAAACCTGAGAAATACGGATTTCCATTATGGATACCAGTCACAGCTATTATGTAATATTTAGCGAGGTCTATAGGGCTATAAGTGAACTAATTGGAAAAACAGCAATCAATAAAAACGTGTAACTGAAGACCAGAGAGAAAAAAAGGCAAAAATCTAAGCAAAGATCTAAACCAGAAGACAAAAATAAATAAAGATTAAAAGTTCAGAGCTGTATTTCAAACGCCAGGAATCACTAAAAGAGCGTTGCAAGATTTGTTAGGGTAAGTCATCCTGGATGAACTGAGACATGATCTTTACATACCACATTCGCAGTGCATCATGGGAAGAATTGTCATGGCAACAAGCAACACAAACCGCACAAAATGGCAGCACCTATTACCACACAATATGGCATCTAAAAAAACATGAAAAAATAAACAACTATTAAACTAAGGCTTTAAACAAAAAAAGTACATGAAAGGAATGGACTCTATGAGGGGGAAGAAAAATCCCTGAAAGGGTGTCAAGATAATTTTTGTGTTAAAGGGAAACAAAGGAAAAATGAAATAAAACATCAATCATAACAACAAGAGGGTCTACTATGGACGATGTGCACAATATAATCGTCACATTTTAATATGATTGCCAAAACAGGCAAAGGATGACAATGAAGAAAGTGACAAAGTGGATCTTCAGGCAATGCTCATCTGTTTTTCTGTTTGAATGGTAGTAAGTCCCACCTGATTAATAAGTGCTCTCATCTACTACACTAGCAATAATTTTACCATTTACTAACTCTATGTTTGCATGTGTGAAAGTGGTTAAGTCAGCTTTATTTTAATTAGTAGGATTTATTTTTATTAATTCTTTAAACGAGCTAAAGGTCTCTACATGCTGTTTATATGTTTGAAATTGCATAGTGCTAATGCAAATCATGTTGTTTACTTGTTTAACTGCTCAATTCAAGTTTACTGTTATTGGATATTTCCTCATTAAAATACTAAAAGGACATTTGGGTGTCATCCTCGCACTTTGAAATTGGTACATACTGCATTTGCATGGGTTTTGAGAATAGTGTAAAAGTAATTAGCAGTATGACTACATTTCCAGAATGTAAACAGAAGCGTAATCCTTTTACTATTTGAGAAACGTAATTGGTAATTTATAATGGATTACTTTCTTTGAGTAATTGCCCCAAATCTAGTGGCCACATGCAGGTGAAAATTCATAGTTCTGCTTGTGACAAATTTGGGCCGAGCTAAACATCGGCTGCACTCAAAGTTATGTTATGTAATATGCTCAACCCCTGTTCCCTCTTCAGACACATGATAAATCATCTCAAAAACAAAGACAAAAATGAGGATGGAACTCCTGTATCTAGGCAAAACCGCTTTGTGACCGGAGACTGGTGGGCAGACAAGCAAAACTTTATATTGAAAAGAAAAAACAATGAGAATTAAAAAGGCTTCAAAACATGCAAACAGTTCATTTCCAGAATTAAATAAAATAATAAGTAAATGTACTAAAGTTCAAACCATTAAAACCAAAATGTCCCTTGCAGTGCAAATGAATGAAGTCAATAAATTCTATAAATAAGTTAAAAACACAAAGGATGGAGAAGATTCTTTTATCTCTCTGTCTCTCTCAGAGGGTCTCCATGACACAGCCTGCCACAAACCAGACCACCTCGCAGACCCAAACTTCACCATGATCGGTTTCTGCAACTCCTGGGGTGCTCCTTGCCTTTCCAAGCATGCTGCTGCATCCTAACCTCCCTCCTCCAACAATCTTTGGAGGTCTCGCCTCATCTTGCCTGCTTCACTACTCAACAGACTTGATCATCGTCACCATAGGGAACTTCCACACAGCTGTCGTTCCTGCTCTTTGTTAAATGGCCATCCTAGCCGATGCTGCCCAGCTCGTCCTTCTTTTCTAACACCTCTCCCACATGCAATCATTCACTGTCCTTGGTTAAGGACAAAACTTTTCTCCAAAGACTACCTCTATATGCTATCCCTTTCTCTTTATCCACTGACTGATGACTCCATTGCTAAAAAGATAATCACTTAGTTAACTAGCACAATTTTTCACATGCACAGCTTGCACTGGCATGAGTTAAAATGGGTTGTGCTACAACCATTAAAATCATTCCATAAATTACCAAAATCCAGATGCAGGAATCTGTGCGTACTCCAACTTCCACGTTCTTCTTCTACATAAATCCCGGTCAGCGTGAAAAGTAACACACATGCACGTGCCAGCTGTCCCACCCCAGTTCCTCCCAGAATTAGTCCTCTTTGAATATGCAAATCAATATAAATAGCCCTTAAGTTCAGCACTCTGTGAAAAGACAACGGCAAAATCACGGGGGAAAATATAAGAATTTCAGTGAATACCAAGTGGAGGCAAAGGAAAAACATACTATTTGTTGATTTAAACTGTGGTATAATCAACAAAAGGAAGCTGAACGAGTCACATAGTGTGTTGGATAAAAACTTGAAAGCTCCAGTTCACAAAGTCACAAAATACCCGAAATAAAAAAGAAGTCACGTATCAAAGTTGCTGTGAAAAGGGGAGTTGTAGAACACCGTCTGAGTGTCATATGAAAGCTTATTAGGGTACAGACAAAGAAAAATAGGCACACAGTGGGAAAATTTAATCACGTAGTTTATTTTGTCATTAAAGTAGAACATCATAAACTTCATCTTAAAATCATTTAATTTACTAGTTTCTCAAATCCCATCATAACTAAAGTAGCACGTTAAATGCTTTGTTTTGTATTTGATCTTCTATGTGCTCTATGTGTGTTAATCACTACATGCTTCTGTTCTTTCTCTTTCTCCGACAGGACACCGAATCCATAACATTCATGATATTACAGCTCTCTGAATAATTAAAATACTGAGATGTATACGTGATATCATTTTCATGATGATTGGAATGAAAGCATGTTTTTAAACATGGGAACACAGTGGCGCAGTGATTGTTCATGTCTCACACAAGATGCTGCTGCACCATGACATTCGATGAAATAATTTATTGTAGCAGTACTGACTCTTTCAAACATACTAACCTCCAATTCCTGTCCTTACTTTTCTTCTTTCAAATACCCAATCGCCACACAATCAGCTCTGTAATAGACGTTAAGCCATCTGTAAGCTTACAACAATGATTCTTCAAACATCGAACATTGAAATATCTTCATAGTACATGTTTAATTATTCTACCCGTCTATCCTTCCAGTGTCGCACCAGCCTCAGCAAATATACAGCGCGAGGCAGGAACAATACGTGAACTTGCTAGCGCTGTGGCATCGTGTCCTCACGTTTAATTATTAACAATACAGATTATTTAAATGAAGTTAAAGTTTTATCTGTATAAAATAATCAACATATTTTGCTGCATTTCACCTAAAAAATGATATTGTCATCATATGTAAATACGCTCTTTATAAAGTGGCACAGGTTGTGCAATATTATAATTGTAGTGCAAGTTTACAGTGAGGTAATTCTACTTATAAGTACAAACAGTTCTACAAGGAGCAATTGATTGAGTACATTTATAGTTCTTGGGATGAAACTCTATCTGAACCACGAGGTCCGTACAGGAAAGGCTTTGGCTGAGGCAGCGTGTGCTTGATGCTGTATAAAGATAATTCTCTTTCTGATCAGCTGCTGCTGTGATTCCCCACTCAGATACAGTGATATAAATACTCTGAGTGGTGCAGTGAGAGTAATATGGAAAAAGATGATCCGCTGTGGCAACTCCTAACGGGAGCAGCTGAATGAAGAAGAAGAAGGTGCAGTGAAAGTAACAACGCTAAATCAGCTATGGTATTTAGAATAGTTTTACCATTTCGTGGACCATTATATTGTTACTGGTTAATTACAATCAGATGCATTAAACTAATAAACAATATGCGGTTAATTTCAGTGTATTTATAAAGCCGCATCAGGAAAAGAAAGGATAACCACACAGGAACAATAGCACTGCTTTGACGCTGGGTACCGCCTTTCTGCAAAACCTAGCGGAGAACTTGCGTACGACAGGGTATGAGGTACTGTGGAAATGTGCGTGGCTTTACGCCAAGTGTAGGTTTTATACATCGCGATTTGGACGTGGAAACGTTCTTACCCAACATTTCTGTGCGTACACACCGTTTATACATGAGGCCCCTGATGTGCACTTCTGCTAAATTTTCCAACATTAATCACATTTCCTTCTGTTTTCCAGTGATGATTTGCTTTAACACTTGTTTAGTCGATTATACCTTTCTGTGTTCCAACATCAGGAATTAAGCAATCACTGAGTGAACAGAAGTCACGATATTTAAAATAAGATTCTCAGGTTAACTTGACACATCACTTTTGTATTATTTTGTACGATCTGACAAGTCCAAAAAAAGTGAATAAAACATGGTGTTTAAAAGTGGGGAGAAAATCATTTTCTCAAAAATATTCAGGCTGCTCTATTTATAACTTTTTATTTGATATACACAGCTGAATGGGTATATTGATTTTTTCACCTTCTGCTAGCATTGAAGTGTAAACAGAAAATATCAGATTGTGCTCTGACTATGTGAAAATATCATTAACTGTGCATTAATACAGAAAACAGATCTTACTAAATTAAAAAGTACATTCACACTTATGTACATTTACATTTATTTAAAGAACACACATAAAATCTGCACTGTATTCAAAAATACTATGCATATACAGTTTGAAGCTGGTAGAGTGGCTTCCTGGCATTATTTTGGCCTTTTGATTACTGAGCCATCGATGTGTGTTTGCAAATCCCCTAAGGGAACTCTAGCTTCTTCTCACAGTTCCAAGAAGTGCTGTTAAAGAGATAAATACAATTAAAAGCCACACTTTGAATGCATGTCTCTGGTAAATACAGACTGGAACTCCGTCTACAAATGGTTCCTAGCTTGTGCCCAGAACTTTAGGGTAAGGCTTACACTCCCTGTTATCCCAGCCAGAAAGACAAGCTGAATGAGAGGATGGATTTGGTGTCATGTACGTCAATAATGTTCAAATATAAATATTTCCTCTCTGCAGTAAAATTAAACAAGATTTTTCAATGGCCTTGCCCTTCTATTCCCTGTTTATACTGAGACATACTCACACAGCGTCAAGCTGGTAAAACAAAACAAAACTGAAAGTCACCTTGATTAAACTAAATGTGGAGAGCAGAAGAATATTACTAAAGAACAAAAAAAGTGGGAGTAAAGAATTCCCATGGTGATTCTTTAAAAGCTTACTATTTAGATGTCTAGAAATACTATTTCAAAGCTTCTTTATTCCATTATATAGGTGTACTCAAGAAGAATAGCTAAAGGCATTTCTTTTTCCTTTTTAGATTTTGTTTATACTGATTTGCATTCAATTGCTTTTAATAAAAGTCATTTCATTATTTTAAGTTGTTGAAGGATAAAGAGGTAAAATATGCACACACTCACAGACACACACATGTATATCATATTCTCTTAAACCTTTCTAACTTGGCACTTTTAAAGCATAAGATGACATAGGGTGCAGTCGTCTCAGGGATATATAAGAAGAATCTCTGGTGTAGAGAGTTTAAAGAGCCACCTCTGTTCCTAGAAGGAATGAGAGTTAAGCTTTAAAGGCTGCCTCTTATCACTTAATCAATAAATCAGAATAGGAGAAGTGAGATTAGATTAGTGAGAACTTTATTTCTCCCCAGGGGGGAATTTGGCTTTTTACAGAAGCTCATTAAATAATTAAATACACATACACCAAAATGACAGAAACAAAGAAAAACTTCTAATTTGGCTGTCACAGTCCCAATCTTAGTGAGGCATTATTCAGACGTATTTCCATTGCTATAAAGGAGCCCCAGTAATGTTTCTTGACACACTTCTGCTGAACGATTCATAGTCAGAAAGTCCTGAATGTTAGTGTGTCATAGATAAGGGTGTGCAACATTGATTATAATGGCACTCAGTTTTGTTTTAACTGTCTTCTTTGCAACTACTTGAAGGGGATCAAGAACCAAGAACTGAACTTGCCCTTATATTTAGCTTGTTGATATGGTCTGCCTATCTTGAATTGATGTTTCACCTCCAAGCACAACACAGCATAGAAATCTCACTCACCATGATAGAGTTATTAAATAGGTGAAGCATGTGACTACCTACATTAAAGGAATTTGGTCTCCTAAGAAAAAACAGCCTGTTCTGCACTTTCTTACATAGCTTCTCTGTTTTATGAGACCACTCCAACCTGTCATTAATGTGGACCCCCCCAAGTACTTGTAGGGGTGCACCACCTCTACCTCCACACACTGAACAGTGACTGGACATGGAGGATCTTTGGTGCGGAGGGAGCCAATCACCAGTTTCTTGGTTTTTCTGATTGTTGACAAGATGCAGGCAACTCTTAGTGCAAGAAGAAGCAAAGATTCCCACTTGTCTCATCCCTCTTATCAATGCACTCCATAAGTGCAAGTAAGGCTCCTTGATTTAAATAATATGAGACAAAATATTGAGGGAGAGTGAGATGCTTGTTGAAAGGCAGCAATATGGTATATTAGTTAGTCACCTAATTGGAGAGGCAGGACAACAATCTTTTCTTCCAAGTGTTGTTTGTTTTTTTTACCAAATATTGGGAAAAAGGTCACATTTTGATCATTTAGATTTTCCTTTGCATTAAGTTGGACATAGGAAAATGCTAGAAAATGTTCTACTTCACTATATCATTATATATCTAAAAAAATATATATATATATAATTTGTCTGCCTGGAACACTACAGCATTGCTATCAAATGATGGAGTAAACAATGTGGACATGAGTTACACTTTGGAAATTGTAGATTGAGTACTGCTAAAATTAAATAGGTTGAAATCTAACAAATCACAAGGACCAGATAATATTTATCTTCGAGTTCTTAGAGAGATTAGTGAGTACACACAGTACAGGCCAAAAGTTTGGACACACCTCCTCATTCAATGTGTTTTCTTTATTTTCATGACCATTTACATTGGTAGATTCTCACTGAAGGCATCAAAACTATGAATGAACACATGTGGAGTTATGTACTTAACAAAAAAAGGTGAAATAACTGAAAACATGTTTTATATTCTAGTTTCTTCAAAATAGCCACCCTTTGCTCTGATTACTGCTTTGTACACTCTTGGCATTCTCTCGATCAGCTTCAACAAGTAGTCACCTGAAATGGTTTTCACTTCACAGGTGTGCCTTATCAGGGTTATTTAGTGGGATTTCTTGCTTTATCAATGGGGTTGGGACCAGCAGTTGTGTTGTGCAGAAGTCAGGTTAGTTGGACGATCATTTATTGTTCAATAGGACAATGACCCCAAACACACCTCCAGGCTGTGTAAGGGCTATTTGACCAAGAAGGAGAGTGATGGAGTGCTGTAAATGGTCATGAAAATAAAGAAAACACATTGAATGAGGAGGTGTGTCCAAACATTTGGCCTGTACTGTATATAAACACTTAAAAAATATATTTTTAAAAGTCACTGTGCATTATGAAAATTCCTAAGAACTGTAAAATAGCAAATAATTTTCCATTATATAAATATAGAAAGAGTGAATAGGCAGATCCAAGTAACTATAGGTCAGTAAGTTAAACATATATCATAAGTAAATTAGCAGAAGCAATCAAGTAAGTATGAGTTCAAATGAGAGAGGCTGTGTTTTACTAACATGCTGGAATTCTATGATGAAGCAACAAAAAATTGTGATCAGAGTGGTGTATATACTGCAGTATTTATTTTGATTTTCAGAAAGTACTTGATAAAGTCATATCCAACTGAAAGAAGTGGGAATTTAGGGTGTGGTATGTAGAATGGTGCAGAATTTGCTAAAAAAAAGAAGCAGATGGTTATTGGTGCGAGGAACCTCAGGGGTCAGTGCTGGGTCTACTGCAATTGTTTAGTATACATAAACGATCGAGATGGGAATATAAACAACAAGATGGATGATATTGCAGATGATACCAAGATAAGCGATTTGGCAGATAATCTACAATCTGTTGAATCATTACAGAGGGACTTGAACAGCATACAGGCTTGGGCAGACTTGTGGAAGATGAAATTTAATGTAAGTAAATATAAGGATATAAGGTATAATATGTTGGAAGTAAAATATTAAATTTAAATACACAACAGGAGATCTGAAACTTGAAAATACTGGTTATGAGAAGGATTTAGGAGTCGTAGTGGACTGTACACTATGAACTTCCAGACAGTGCTCAGAAGCCATTAAGGAGGCTAACAGAATGTTTAGTTATATAGCACGATGTGTGGAGTAGAAGTCCAAAGAGGTTATGTTCAAACTTTAGAATACACTGGTGAGGCCTCTTCTTGAGACATAGAAGTGCTTAAAAAACTAACGGACAACACCAACTAGGCTGATTCCAGGACTGCAGGGTGTGAGTTAAATAAACCAAACCTTTTCAATTTAAACAAGAGGAGATTATGAAGTAACATGATTGAAGTGTTAAAGATTACGAAAGATATTAGTACAGTGGATCGAGACTGTTATTTTAAAATGAGTTCAACAAGAACACAGGGCCACAGTTGGAACTTGTTAAGGGTAAATTTCAGTTAAACGTAGTACGTTTTTCTTCACACAGAGAACTACAGAAACATGGAATAAGTTACCAAATAGTGTGGTAGACAGTAGGACTTCAGAGACAATCAAAACTAAACTTTATGTTATTTTGAAGGAATTAGATGGATAGGATTGGCGAGCTTTATGAGGGTGAATGATTTATTTCTTGACAAATTGTTTCTAATGTTCTAAACCAGTTATTCAACGAATAATAAGATCATCAAAGAAGTAATGCCTTGCAGTCCACTCCAAAATCAGCAGAGTAGCCCCGCTATTAAGCTATGTGTACCCTCGCTCTCTCTCTCTCAATGATGTTTTAACGGCCAGTTTTCTAGGATCACCCAAGTTAGCGAGTCAACCAATCCTCCAAATATTGGTAGTGTTGGTACAGATGCCCTTCCTGACACCAACGTCTTTTAGTCATCTTTTGCAACATTAAAAAGGGATGGTGACTTTATTCTAAAACTAAGGTCACAGGAGTAAACTAAACTATTTATACTGATGTTTACAATTACTATGGAATAATTACAGCATGGATGCATATTTTACTTAAAATGTAGGTATAATTTTCATTAGGTTTATTAAATTAGTCTGCTGAAATACACATCAAGAAAAAAGAGTTATATCTTGAGGATATTGGAAGAGAATCAGAGAGAAGCATCTCTATATTACAAAGTTTTCGAATTGTTGCAATATCAGACAAAGCATCTGCCTATAGATATCCACTTCAGAAGCTCTTCGCTTTTAAAAGTAAAATTCTCATGATCAGACACAGTTGAATAAACAGAGGATGGATTCTCCTAAATGGATTTTCATGGCTAAAGGGAAAATAAAACAAAAAACAAATTGTTTTCTGTGCTTCTTGTCATAATGTTTCATAATGTGTATATTTTAAGTGTATTTTCATCAATCATTTTATGACAGGTTTATGCAAAGTTGATGTGTGAGGTAAACAACTCTAATTGAAAAAGGTAATGCTGTACTTTTTGCCTACTAACTTTTAAAGACACCTGCTTACTGCATTGTGCTTTCATTGAGACTCAATTTATTTTAATTATATAAAATTATAAACAAATAATGAAACATTTCTGGATATTCCATGGCGTACAAGAGATCTAAATACAAGTATTTATTTTTATATTCAAATCCTTGTTTTACATCAAGGCTATCATATTTTCAACACAATGACCTCCTTTATGGAAATCTACCAATGAACTCGCATTTCTCTAAATGTTGTCTGCACTCTGCCACTGCAAATCCACCCAGGCAGGACAGTTACAGTTACGCTGTGAATGTTAGCTCAATACTGTCTAAAAGCAAGTGAAGCATAGTAAAGGATTGTTAGGTCTATATTTATTTACACTTTCTTGCTGATGCAGCCTAACTATAAATATATTAACTCGTTCAATTAGTTATTACAGAAACCTCTAACAAACCAGCACTTAAATATTATTTGATGTCCGGGCAGGGATCGCTTTTATTGCTGCCATTCAGATTAGGAACTTGCTCTAGTACAAGTACAACATGCAGTATGACTCCTAGGTGAGACGGGGCGCTGTTTCTAAGGTTTTCCTGTACTTTCTCCACAGCCCAGAAAACATGGCCAGTGAGGGCAACCAAGCCTGGCTGTAAGGTCAAGCAGAAGTCCTGCACCTTTGCACTCCTAGGGACATAAAACGTGGAACCCCAGGAAAGTTCTGTTGAGAGGACAGTGGAAGAAAGAAGACGTCAGATGAGCATTACTTGATATTGTTAGAATTTCTTTTGATCCTGAGTTGTTTTATGTTAGGAACTATTTCTGTTATTGTGTTCCCTTCTGAGTACAGAAGTAAACGCGGTTACCGGGGATGGTACCTCAAATATTCGCACTGTTTCGTCTGTGTCCTTGCCTCTGGTCACACAATCTAACAAATGAAAGAACTACAAAATAAGGATGGTTAAATATGAAAAAGAAATCAATGATATCATGTTATACAGCTGTGCAGCAGTATTTTCATACACCCATTTTGGTATTTATTAAGATATTATTTCTTTGTTAGATGCTACGCTTCTATAACAGTACTTTGACAAACTGATTACTTTTTTTTGCGAGGCTCTGTTATGATTAGATTGAGACGAACAATTTACTTTAATTTGTTTGAATTGCAGAAATAAAACTCAGGTTCCTTAGTGGCTAAACAGAAGAGAGTCATTTGCAGGTGAGGTTCCTTATCTGAACTCTTGCTTTTGATTATTTTAGATCCAAAATTCAAATGTGAGTCAATGGGTGGGGGCCATCTTTTATATTTGTGGTCATGTATTGCCACTAGCCAGAGCAGCAAGCAAAAGAGCTATTGCCTTCAAATATATGGTGGTGCCCATAAAAACTACTAACACACGAACTGTAATTCTCCTAAACCTAAACTTAAAGGACGATAAATGTTCCCAAACAACATCCATGGTACAGCCAGCAGATATAATAATAGCAAGAAAAATGCAGAATTTTATAAACAAATAAATCATAGCATACACTACAGGGGTCTTGTACAAAATCATTCTGCCAATCAAAAATGTATTTTTTGTGAGTGATTATAACGATATGGGATGTATTGTTAATTTTGTATTTAATTTTGCTCATCATTTGGCATAATCATATACAGGAGGTCCTCGGGTTACGACACAGTTCCGTTCCGTTTTTATGGGAGTGAGCGTTGTAAACTTGAAATGTTGTATGTCGAGACGTTGTACAAAGAGGAACCCCTGTACTTGCTTTTGGGGGTTTCCTGAGCCAGGTTAAAGATACGTTAAAAAAGGTTATCCAATGCAAAACCTGACCAAACCTTTCTCTAAATTCTCCCTTGTTATTGTTTTTTTTTCAGTGCTGACCTACTGTTTCATGTTTGGACCTTGATTTTACCTCACACTTTGCCTTAGTTGTGTTCTATTGATCTCCCAGCTTTAACACTTTTCATTTGTGCATCTCCTGGTTCCTCACTAAAGATACTTCTGTTTTTCTCTTGTCGAAATTCCAAGGTCAAAATCAGGTCGGGGTCAGGAAACTTGAAGGAGATGGTATCAAAATTAAAAGTCGAACAAAAGTGGGTACCAGAAGTTATGCAAAGTAGTCTGGTGTGGTGACATCACATAACATAAGCAAGGGCAAAGTGTGTTTCTTATGTGTAATGCTTTTGTTATGACATGTTGACGTTTTTAATTTACTTTATATGTTCCATCATTTTTGGGGGTTTGGTTGCCGTCAAATCTAATAGTTGAATTTGTTTGTTATTTGTTTAACATGGGCACTGCAATTGTCTGCTCTAATGTCATATTGTTGCTATGCAGTGACATGTGGGAGAGTGATGCCACTGTTGCAATGGTATAAAAGTTGGCTCCATGCATTTTTTATTTATCCAAGATTGTGGATACAATTAACAAAAGATTTGGTATGTGCTGTTTAGTTTAACATTTCAAGTTACTGATTTTTTTTTTTTTTGCTTTTTGATGGTATTTGAGTTTTGTGATTGTGCCTTAGAGATTCTTAGTTTGAACTTTGCAGAATGTTGCACACATTATGTGTTTTAAATGAAAAAGATTAAATCATAAAACCCTAGTAAAAAATGTTAGTCTTCTGAAGATTTCTTTCTTTTTTTTATTTCAGAGGAAATATTTTAATAATGTTATACAAACTTGTTATTTCCCTACCAGTAACTTGGTCATTTGTTAACAGTTTTTTAAAGTTTATTTGGCTATTGTGTCATTATTTATAATGTTACTACACTGGGTTCTTTTCCGCTTAATAAACTTCAGATGGGACAAACTGTGTTTTCACTTCCAGTGATGTTCTTGGCGTGGTAACACTTTAGTTTAGGTACTGCAAAAATGCATCTATTACTTATCTCCTCTTATGCAACAAGACTTTAACAATGGCTTCATTTGGTCTTTATAAAGCATCAGTAGATAGGCTGTTCATTTCTGTGAAGTGTGACATATTGACATAATGGTAAATTTACTTGCTAATGTGAAGGATTCAAAGGTCTTATACTAAATATGTAATTTCAAGAGAAATGTATCTTAGTTAAGCCACCTCAGACCAATCCAAAGTGAAGTTCTGTAACTAGGTCACATTGCAGAGATAAAGAAACAGATGCTTTGTAAGTGTTAAGAAGACTGAAAGAATTGTATGTTAAAATCTTTTTACAGAGTAGTAAAAGGGTAATAGATGCATTTTTGCAGTACGTAAACTAAAGTGTTACCCTTGGTATTGGTACAAGGCATTTATTTCCTGTCTTAAAGTGTTCATATGCTTTAATTTCATTTGCATCTATCTGTCACTTAGTATTTAAATAAACATTTTTAGCGAAGAATAAAAAAAACATTTGATTTTCTGTCCCGAGCAGACATCTTGTTAAACTGGAGGACATTTTCTATTAGTTCGATTTCCACTTTATTAATTATGAAGACAAAATTGGTGATCACCTTCCTAAAGATGCAAGCCAGCGCATATACTCAACATCTTCTACAAGAATGAAGGACCAGAAAAGAGCAGTTGTTGTCTAACGGCGTGATACAGTAGGGCTGGGGGGCTTGGACTGAACAGCTTCCAGCATAGTGAGATTTTTTTCCTGTGCTGGAAACACAGCAATGCAGGGCATTTTGGTGCATTACACTACTACAGATAACAACATAAACATGGAAGTGTGAACAAAGTTTTAGGAAGTGTTACAGATAGGGGGTGCTGTCGTCCCCTTGAACCCTCAGACCAGATGCCAGACACCAGATAAACGTCCAGATATTTGATTTTAATATTTTCAAATGTGCACAAAGCACCCTCCACTCCACAATACTCATGCAATAATCAATAAACAATACACAATATCAATCCTTCACTCTCCCAGACGCGTTGTCCCCTGCCACCCGACTCAGCTGACTGCTGGGATTTCCCACAGTCCTTTTAAAGTGCTTGACCCGGAAGTGTCTCTGATCCCTCAGTCCATGTGATTCTTAACACTTCCGGGTCAGGTGAAAACTCCTTTAATTCATCCCAGACTTACGTCATTTCCTCTGTTGCTGTGACTAAGACGTACTACCTGGTTATAGGGCAAATAGCAGTCCCTGGGCCTCCCTGCAGCGACCCCTGGCAGCTCCCATAGTATCCAGCAGGGGCATCTCCAAGTTGTAGGGAGGTCTCCATCTGGTGGCCTGGGGGTATTGGCCGGGATGAATGGCTGGCCATATCCCACAGAAGCAATTTTTCTTGTTTTCTACCCCAAAAACCTTAAAAAAAAACTCTTTGTAGAGAGCTTTACATCTCAATTGCAAGATCAATTTAAAAACAATTAGTGTCAGTTTCACAAAACTATGCAAAATGAAATTTGCCTGTTTCATTTATCATTAGAATTAACCATTATTTAGGATCTCTTTCTCAAGACTTTTGGGTGAGGGACGTCTATAGTGAATGATGACTTTAAATATTTGAAAGAGCTTATAAAATTTGTAATTACTCTAAAACTATTAATTTGCTACCATTCGGTCTTGTATGGCACACATATTTTAGCTGATTATATTGAAGACCTTTCCATTTTGAATGGTTTCAGCCAGTGCGCAAAATACCCCTTGGTAATCAGGGAATCTTGTTCAAGCTCCAGTATTGGCAGAGCTCGAAATCTGACTTTGAAACTGTGGAATATAAAATAAATCAGGAATAGAGAATACTGCTGCGGTGGGCTGGCGCCCTGCCCAGGGTTTGTTTCCTGCCTTACACCCTGTGTTGGCTGGGATTGGCTCCAGCAGACTCCCATGACCCTGTAGTTGGGATATAGCAGGTTGGATAATGGGTGGGTGGATAGAGAATACTGTCACTTAGGACAGGTATACTTAAGTAAATAAATTACACTATATAGGAATACGTACTCTACAAACAAAACCTAGACCATCTTGTTCTTCTGAGCGGCATCATGTGGAAGAACCACTTTTAGTGGCACATGCACTTAGACGATGTATGCTGAAAGATACCGTTCGTCTATGATCCATTCCCTCTGAACACTGACTCCTTTTAAAATGTGTGCCGATTCAGGCCTCTTACCAACAGCTTTGGTGTACTCCTGCAGACTGCTGGGAATTGAAGTCCTTTTGGTAGTGGTGCACAGGTTCATGGTTATAACAGGATTGTTCACTGAACAAAAATAAATAGCAATGTCATACACTAAGAGCCTAACAAGAAATCAATTTCCTCTTTTTACAGGCAATATGAACCACCTTTCGAAACAAGAAATTCAAACTTAGAACCAGATCTTACTAGTCTTATGTTGTTTGCAACTTAAATATTACCAGTAACCAAGTATCCACAATCTCTGTAATAAAAAAAAAAAAAAATATTACCAGTAACCAAGTATCCACAATCTCTGTGATAAAAAAAAAAATATTACCAGTAACCAAGTATCCACAATCTCTGTGATATCCCTTATTATCGCAAAGATGATACCCTATGTGGGCAAGCATTAATTGTGTGGGGCTCCTAATTATTAGAATCCTCCTACTTCCTTGAATCATCTTGATTTAAAGGATGCACTCTCCTTTTTTGCTGGTGAGCTGCTGCCACTCAAACATCAAGCATAATCCAGCCTGTGATGGGCTGCTACAATATTTCCTGATAAACTCTTTAATGGGCACTGAGTGATTTAGTCAGTCAGTCATTATCCAACCAGCTATGTCCTAAGACAGGGTCACGGGGTCTGCTGGAGCCAATCCCAGCCAGCACAGAAAACAAGGCAGGAACAAACCCTGGGCAGGGCACCAGCCCACCGCAGGGTGCATACACACACACCAAGTACACACTAGGGACAATTTAGGATCACCAATGCACCTAACCTGCATGTCTTTGGACTGTGAGAGGAAACCGGAGCACCCGGAGGAAACCCACGCAGACACGGGGAGAACATGCAAACTCCACACAGGGAGGACCTGGGAAGCGAACCCCGGTTTCCTAACTGCGAGGCAGCAGCTCTACCACTGCGCCACCATGCCGCCTGTGATTTATTACATTGTAATATATTTTAATCATTTTTCATGATATTTTAGGCCCCCACTCACCACATACACACCATTTCAGAGAGATTCAAAAGGGTCAATTAGGAGTCCCAGATCCCTTTTGCACCGTTTCAACAGTGTTTTGCTGCTTACACTTCAACAAAATGATAGTACCAGTTGTAGCATTAAATTACATTCTAAATACATTTGCTCATCTTAGATCATTAAAGATGCTACCAATGGTAAATGGACTCAAACATTTTCATCTAGAAAACTCTTTGGGATTCCTACAGTATATCAGGATATTTGGGGTAAGCTCTTCCTAGGGGCTCACTTCTTTAGAAATGATTACAAGTATACAATTTATCTTCTGGGATTTCTCACTTTCAGTATGCTTACAGTTATTTTATAATCTTCCAGTTTTCACACCATCTACCTATCTTTGCTTTATTATTGTTATATTGATTTATGGATACTGTATATAGGTTGTACAATGGAAAGTCGATTTCTAGTTTCTGCTAATAATGTATATACATCAAATCTCTAGCCTGCTTTTGTAGGAATCTTCCTGATAAGCTAGAGACTTGTTACTGGAACACATCAGGATAATTTTTGTTGTCATCACAAGACAAGGCATGCTTTGGTGTGTCTTTCAGGATGTGTCATTTTGTTCTGATTGCTGTATGACATCATATATGCTCATATGCTCTGCTGATTCATCATGCTAATTTTAAACAGTCTGCATGACATGGATGCACAGTTTGATTTCAAGCCAAGAAAAACCCTAATATAAGTACTTATTCAAAGACAGAGAGTTAGTGTAGTTAGGAAGAACAGACCTTTTGTGTTCTTTCTTGAATTTTCGATTTTGTTTTGAACCAACCATGTATGACCTGAAGTTTATACTGGTGGTTGTTCTACAGTATCTCTGAATCTCAGTGAACACAGAAAAATGAGGCTTTGGGAAACAATTTAATTAAATTTAAAAATAATTAATGTTCTTTCAAAATCACAGCACTAGGGAGGTCAATAACCTGTACGCCAAACAAGGAAAATACTTTATAAGACTCTTTGTTAGTGCTGCACACCTGCATGCCTAGCCCCAAAATAAATGAGTGCCATTTCCAGCATTTTCTTTTTACGCAGGATTTAAAGATAGTCTACTGAGGCAACTCACAGTTGTAAATCTGCCTAAAACAGGTCGTCCACAAAAACAGAGTAACCATGCAAGAAGACAACCAGTCAGGAAGGCCACCAAGAGACCTATGATGACACTGAAAGAATTACAGTGGCTGAGATTGAAGAACGGTTGTCCAGATGCTTCACTAGTTGCAGATTTATGGAAGAGTGGCAAAGAGAAAGACATTGTTACACAGAGAAATTGTCAACATGTCATAAAATAATGTCAGATAAAGGAAAATTATTTAAGACATAGCCGTATTACAAATTGAGAATTTAATGCTTTCAGTTGCATATTATTCTGCCAATAACAACAATTTGCATCTTCACTTGTGCACCCATAGATGAAATAATACTTTTGAGATAATTCAAACTGAGAAAGTCAGCTTTTTGTTTTTGCAATACTAAAGAGTCTTGAACTGAATTCCTATAATGTCTTAAGATACAAGGATTGCAGTCAGAAGCCCAGGGAATTTTTAAGGGAAATTGGAAACTTTAGGTTAAGTAAATCAAAACAATGGACTATAGTTAAAGATTTCTACATAGAATTTAATGTTGTCAAACAATGTGCTCAGGAACAAGGTCAAACTGAAAGGGACACTTAATAACAATACACTCTTTTCTGCATGAAGCATTAAACCAGTATTATGGCTAAGACTGGAAACTGGCAATTCAAAAAACCTTAAAAAATATTCAGCAGGTTGATCAGGAGAAGAAAAAAAAATAGTCAAAAAACATGTAATGATCAGATTCCAGAAAGGCAATAGCTCCAAATACCAAACATCAGACAAAATTTGTAGCCTAAAACAAAAAATCCTATGTCCTTACCCATTACTAAAATCCTAGCCACAGGGGATGCACAACCCAATGTGTTTCTTCATGCCAGTCCCAAGCCTGGATTATGTCAGGAAAGGTATCCGGTGTAAAATTTTGCCAGATCAATATGCGGACAACATTTCCATACTGTATCAGTCCAGCTTCAGATTAACAACAGCTTCCTCAAGTACTGTTAGTGTGGACGAAAACTGAGACCCGACAGCAGGTGTGGTTATAAAGCAGCTTTATTTTCAGAGTCACGGTGAGAAGAGTTTCAGAAAAGCAGACAATCAAATATACATGACAGCATCAGGGCTCTTCTGAACCCCGTCTGTTGGGTGGGGTCCAGTTTTATACCCCTAGAATGCGTGATTTAATATCATTATAAAATGTAACAGTCAACACATTTATTATACACAATCTTGAGCCCCATTCAATGTCCCTTATGCGACTTGATTTCTTGGCCCCTTTGTTATGGCGTAATCAGATGTAAGCTAATGGGAAAACGTGATAAGGCAGACTCATGTGTGGAATGCTCAGACCTTGAGTCCTTTGCACAAATATTTTTCTGTTTGCTAAAACAAAGCATGCAGTTACATGGTTTCGTAAAGCTTACTTCTCAGACATGAATTAGTACAAGGGAACGAAGAGAACATTCGTCTTCCACATTAGCCAACAGGATTTGGGGGAAATTATGCTACTAATATAAAGATCTCTGAAAGCTGAAAGGCCTAGTGTCTTCCAAGGCTTAAATATTTTGTAAATGAGGGAGGGCTTGAATACAATAATTATCTTGTAGTAAATTAAAAGTAACAGAAAGGAGTGTCTTTTCTTAAAGCATTTTCTACATTGGTTCCATATTTGAAGTGAGTGAAGCACAATTTGATTACTACATTTGTGATAATTTGTGATTAACTGGAGCACAGAGCAGGACACACAGAAAGGCCTTCCTTACCACATTTGCTTTCTAAATTCTAACTGGCAGGAGCATAGTTAGTACTATTTCTTTTCAGAATGAGCAAGTGACTGACATAGCTTTCTGAGAAGAATTAATGGATGATGAAAGCACCAGATTGAAACCAGAGGACAAGCAGAAGACCAAAGCATGGAGAGAGAGAAAGAACGAAAACCTGACTGAGTCAAACAAACAAAGTAAAGCCTTCTTGGAAGCACATTTTAGCTTCCCCTACACTAACAAAGAGAAGCTATATAGGCAGAACATGACAAAACATCACAAGACTGGTGTAGCAACAGCAAGCAATTTGGCTGCAGCCATTCAAAGATTGAATCAAAATGTCAAGAAACAAAACAGAATAACAATAAAGATACTCATGAAAAAACAAAAAGTGAAACCAGACGACATAGATTAGAAAAAAAATTGGATTGTGACAGTCCAAAATGAACATTTGTGACAACATGAAAACAGACCACAGCTGGTGTACTAACTATTCCTTTTCCATTTCCTTCAAACAAGGTATTCTCTGTATGAAACTTAACCGCTAGTTTGTCTGAACTACTTCATCGGTCAAAAAGCATTAACAACTGTTTCTAAAACTTGTCATCTTTGAAATTCCACAAATTTAACAGAAGGCTAAGAATTGAAGCAGCCCAATAGAAACCTAAGTGAGCAAATACAGTAGGGCATTAGATACTGTACATTGACTATGTTGAATTACTGTCCATTTAAAGACACTTAGAAACATCTTTCAAATCATTTCTACTTGCCTTCTTCTATACAAGTGCAGATGGGCAGGTTTTGACCAGGCATTTCTGTTTGGCATTTAAGTTTCAACAAGAAAGACAGCTTTAGCCAGTGGTAGCAAATGCCCACTCCATCTTCACATGTCTGTTGATAAAAGTGCCCTAAAGCTCAGATTGATTTAATTTTAAGTGTCTGAAATATTGGAAATGCTAAGCAAACTAATGATTGTCACACAGACTGGATTTAACATGTAATAGTTTATAAGGTTTTTGTTAGTTAAGAAGGAAAAGCAAAACAAAGTCACTAAACTGTCTTTAGGCAAAGGTTTTAAGTATCCCACTGTGATCTTTGAGGTCTATTACACACGCATCATTTTATAAAAGATTATTCCTTTATTGAAGTCACACACACATCAGCTGACAGGGTGAAACTGCTTAGAAAGATGGACAGGAACATGTGAAAGACAATCTAGGCAAGTTATTTTAAAATATTGGCATTTGTTGAATCAATATATGGCCAGAGTGACCAACGGCTACTGTCTGCAGAAGCCATGGGAACATGGGAAGGTGTTATTTGGGCATAGTCCAAATATAACATGGATGGCTCTGTTGGAAGTGGTCCATATGTTGCAAATGTGTAAATATGTGAGTGTTTATAATGAAGAGTATCCAGCACAAAGCCGACCAAAAGCTGCCCCCCCGTCCTGCTGGATGTTTGTATAGCTATCAGTATCCTCACACTAACGACTGAATGACACCTGTACGGGCTTCTCTACGGCCTGGATAAATTAATTATGCCTTGTACTATTTTGAAAGAAATTACAGTTTAAAGCAATTTGTATCTCTTTTGGTGCCATATTGCTCTCATCTGATTATTTCCGCCATGGTCACCAAAGGGATGTGTATGGTCCCAGTCTGTTGTGCATAAATAAAGAACATAATTCCAGGGAGCAAGTGCCACCTGCTGGATACAATGTCCAAATTCAAAATCTAAATGTTTTATTTTTAATTGGCCAAAAAGAAGGTGCCTTTTTGTCAAGGTTAGATGACTATTTTCTGTGATATGCTCCCTAGTAAAGATAGAATAACATCATGTGGCCCATAATTATGATCTCATCTCACTGCTTAGTCCTGGTCATATCAGTATGGATCGCAAAATATATACAAATAAAAATAAATAATTTCATTAAAAATAAAATATGTTTTTGCAACATATTACCAAACGTGATATAGAACTGTGTCTTTTAATGTCGTCTGCAATTATCTTAACCTAAAAAAATATATTTTTATTATTTATTTTGATTACTTTTAGCCCGAATAATTGTTTAATGGAATGATTCTTTCATTAAATTCCTTGTAAGTCCATACTTCTTAGCATAAGTGTTCTTCAATGACAAAATGTAGAACAGTGTAAATAAATATGAGTTACCTTAAATGTCCTTGAATTTGTTTTTCATCCATAGCCATTCATATGGCAAAAAAGTTATTTCCAAGGAGAGGGTCAGGAACAAAGAATAAGAAAGGTGACAGTTTCTTCTGCATCACTTTACACAAAGGACAAAAGTTAAAAGAAGACTTTTTTTTTGCCCGAGAGCCATTTTCACAATAAAAAAGGACAATAGGAGCCAAGTCAGAAGTTAGCAACATAAGGAGCAATCTTCTTCTTCTTCTTCTTTCAGCTGCTCCTGTTAGGGGTAGCCTGTATATATACAGTGGCTACAAAAAGTATTCACCCCTTCATGTCAGTATTTAGCTGATGCACAGTTGGCAGACATGACAGCCCTGAGTCTGTGTGGACAGGTCTCCGTCAGCTTTGCACATCTGGACACTGCCCATTCTTCTTCACAAAATTGTTCAAGCTCTGTCAGATTACATGGGAAACCACAAGAACAGACACAAACTCTCATTTGGACAGAGATATGGACTCTGACCTATCCATTCCAGGACATTAACATTATTGTAGTTAAACCATTCATGTGTTGCTTTGGCCTTATGTTTGGTGTCATTGTCTTGATGCCAGTTAATCATAGTGTTACTCTGATGGCCAGAAAACTCAACTTTGGTTTCATCAGACCTTCATCATGACCTTCTTCTAACTTATTTCAGAGTCTCCCAAGTGCCTATTGCCGAGATGTAATGTGCATTTTTTCTGGTTGCCACTTTCCCAAAAAGCATGAACTTGCAAAGCATCCAGGAAACAGTTGTTGTATACACAGACTCTCAGATCTCAACCACTGTAACTTGTAAATCCTTTAAAGTTATCACAAATGTTTTGATGATGTCCTTCACTAGTCATCTTTGTATCAGTTGCTCAGCTCTTGTGGACAGCCTGCTCTTGGCAGATTTACTGCTGTGCCATACTCTTTCCATTTGTTAATGACTGATGTAACTGGACTTCAGGGGATATCCAGCGACTGATGTTTTCTTGTCTCCAGTCCCGGACTTGTGCTTTCCAATCACCTTTTCATGAAGTTGTTCAGGTAGCGTAGCGTAGCATAGCATAAACTACTTTACTGACCATCCTGATAAGGCACATTTAAACTACCATGATTACCTGAAACCCCTTCACTACAGACAGGTGATCTCCACTGAACTAATTATGTGACTTCTAAAACTAATCAGCTGGATGACTGATGATTTAGGTGTGTCATATTAAAGGGGGTGAATGCTAATTATTTTGAGTTCTGTGTTTGTAATTAATTCAGACCGCTTGCAGAGATCCGTTCTCACTTTGAAACTGAGGTGTCTGTTTCTTCTGATCTGTGCCAAATTAAACTCACTGTGATTCAATGTTGTATAACAGCACTGTATGTATATTTATGTAAAAGACACAATTTTACTCAGTATTTTCAAATATGTTCTGTATGAAAAATTAAGCAACAAATAAGCCAGGAATTAGCCTTTTTGGGTATGACCTTCAATTACTGTTTTAACCACCACTTTCACACCTAATCAAGACACAAACTGGAATTCTTCACTTTCAACAAAGTCCGTCGGTGCTACTTAACTACATGAGTTATCTTACCAAAAACCTATAATAAATAAGTTTAATAAACAGAAGCAAGTAATCCATGACATATGCAATTTTTTATGCTACTTAATGTCAAAAGACTATTCAGCTTCATAGATTTATGCCAAAATGGCAACTTCTTGACATTTAAGCATGCTAATGATGAAGTAGAGAATGCTTGAAAGACAACCATTTCATCAGTTTTCAACGCAAACTATAATACATTCTTCATTTCATTCTGTAACCTTTTCTGGTTCTCCATAGGCAGCTTTGTTGACATGGTGACCAAAACCCCACACAGTTTCATCTGTTTAACAGATGGCTTTTGAAATCTGACATTACATCAAACTGTTGTGTGACCATCATGGGATCATTCTGAAGAGCAGACATTAAATTTCTAATGATGTGCATTGCAAAAAAAAAAAAACCTAATTCAATAAGTGTAATACAGTTTGTTTTTTAATTCATGCACATGACCTCCAGTGAAATTGTGAATATTCTTTCAGCAGCAAGAAATGTACTTTGATAGATAGCCATTCTGAAAGAAGCCTCTTAACTGCAGAAAATCAAGTTTTCATTGAGTGGGTATAATGTATGCAAAAGCACCCTGCAGTATTCTTACTGCTTCTTTTCAAAGAAAGAGGTTAAATGTTTCCTGTTTTTCGCTGTATAAAACCTGTTGAAAGCCTTTTAGACTAAACCTTTCATTTGAGAGCTAAGAGCTTGTATACAATTTCTGTAGCATACCTGCAAAATGCCACTTTCACACTATGCCTACAGAATCTTTGTGAATCCATACATACACTCTCTGACTTAGCTTATTCTATCTAAGGGTTACACAGTTCTGGTGCCTGTCCCAGCAGAAAGGGGCATAAAGTAGAACCTAAACCTTGATGGGTTGTTAGGCCATTGCAAGTCACGCTTGGGCACACATCCACAGCATAATCATTTATTTAGAGTTGCCATTTAATGTAACTCACATATTTTAAGGATATGGAAGAAAAATAAAATGCCTTGAACATACTAAACCCACACAGACAGGGACTGGACCAGAATTTGAATACAGGTCTCTTCACGAATACACTAGCAAGTTCATAAAGCTAAATATCGATCCAACTTTTAAGTCTGCTTTTTCTTTTTCAGTGTGGTTGGAACAAAAGTTGGACATCAACATCCGGGTGTGCTGCCAGTGCATTGCAACAAGCACTAATGTCAGGCCAAAACAGAGACACAAATGAACATAATGTGACGTAACGACATAATTACATCATAAATGTATGAGAAAAGGGAGCTAGAAATTGAACCCAAGTCCACAGACCACTAAGGCGGCAGCCCTCATCACTGAGATATCATAGGATGTTCTTCAAAATTTCTAAATTCAAGACAAAGCACATTCATGCCACTAATTGTACATCTTAAAATAGAATGTGATGACTCATTTGGCTTCTTAAAAATCTGAAAGGACAAGAGAAAGGACAAATCTGCCCTGCTGATTCTGTGTTTTCAACTATGTTTATTTTCCCTTGAGACTGTGTGTGTGTGTGTGTGTGTGTGTGTGTGTGTGTGTGTAGCAACTTTTACAATACAATCCCTTCATCTGATGTTAACAGTACAGATATTTTAGTCAAAAACCTAATCAACAAAAAGAACATTTAATTTTTTTATTTCTCACTCTCCATTTCTTAATTTGTTCATATTTCTTAACACAAGCTGCTGCTTTCATTTCCCTTATTTATTTTTCATTTTGCACATTTATTTCATTCATTTTACCTGAAGTGGGGTATACTTATACTGTAAGTGCTTCAAGACCCACTATATGATGGTGACAGATCAAAAACCAAAAGGGTTCAAGTCATAATTTCTTACTTTTGCAGAAGAAAACTTACATAACATACCACACCGGCCCACTTCAGATGATTGCTAATAAGAAATTATGTGTTGCCCCGATAAATAATTTTATATTAGATTTGAACATTATTCTATCAGCAAAAAGAGTGAGATAGCCTTATTTTAATGGTCCAGGGGTTGAAAACCCTACCCAATTTTCAAAACCAGGAAGATAGTACTAGGGTGTTGTACAATGATAGCCATTATGAATACAGTAAAAAGTCTAGTGAAATGACACCTTTTATTGGCTAACTAAAAATATTACAATATGCAAGCTTTCGAGGCAACTCAGGCCCCTTATGTCAGGTGACTTTTCTTGTACTTTGACTCCTGCCTGATTAACGGCGCTTTTCTTTATTTTAAATGTTCTGTCTTTTTGGCCATTTCTCGCAGCTTGTTGTTACAAAAGTTTTATATACTTATACAAATAGTAGTATTCATAGAATTAGTAATAGTATTGTCAGAGTGCTTTAAAATTCTTACTTGCCCTTCCAACCAACATGCAACACACTCTATGGCACCACGATAAACAAGAATGTATTAACATAGAGAACTTCAATTTATTTAATAGAAAACACAAATCAGCTTACTTGTTGTACCCTCTACCCCTCTTTCACTTTGTTCAATTATGGTCCCATTTCCTGAAACTTTATGGAAAAATCTTTAGGACAAGTTCCTATGTAGAATTAGTTCAAACAAATTACACAGCAATGTTCATAGCAATGATAAAAAATGAAGAATAATTATCCAAATACAGGTCAGTTCCATCACAATGTCTTTACAATGAAATTTTCATTACAATGAAGTATTTTGCAGTCCCGGCAGTTTCCCCATATGACAGAGTCTATAAAAATCTTGTTACTGCGAAATACATTCAGAAGTTACTTTCATTACAATGAAGTGCCCAAAAGACCACAAAAAGCCTGAATGAATCATCCACAGAGAAGTTAGTTCTGTAGTTGCAGCTCAATTGTACACAATGATCCCCGAACAGAAACTTTGTAAATTTTTTATTTCTTCGGACTTTCCTCATACTGTTTTTTTGTTCTGTTTGTGTTCTGTGGTTTTCAGTGATACCAATTGCTTATTGCTCGTCAACATCTGAAAAACATCCATTGGAATTTAACTCATTGTCACCCTCCTATAGAAATGGCAGACACGAAAAAACTACAACAGGTCATATTAAAAAGAAAAACACTTGACATTTTTGTGGCTCTCGATTCTGGCAAAAAGAAAAAAGACGTTGCCAGTGAATTCAGAATTTCGCCATCAACATTGTGAACTTTCTTGAAAGACCGAGCAAAAACAGAAGACAAATTTTGGGTTGCAAACCTTGGGCCTCAACGCAAACGTATGCGAACTGCTGCATTTGAAGATGTGAAAAAGCAGTTATTCCTCTCATCATTGGCAAGTCGACCCGTCCTCGGTGAGTTAAGCTCGTTACATTCCTTCCCTGCGAGTATAAAGAAAACTAGTGAGCTTCGATGACTCAAGACATTTTTGGAAACTGGCTGCAACAACTTGACAAGGCTATTGTGACACGTGAGTCACTGTCTTGCACCCCAAAACATGAGTCTCAGTCTCAGTAATTTAGCAAAGCCAGCTTTATTCAGCTTGAAACAGGAATAGCACGGTTATTTATTGTAGTGTGATCTGCCACTCTCCTATACAGACACCGTAGTCAGGCAGGGTCGTGGCCAGGTTACTGGCCAAGTAATACTGTTCCCTGCATTTATATTGTCTCTTGCTTCACCCATCAATGATACCATGACCACGACTGGATCCGATTTGCTTCTGTGGTGTTCCGAAAAAAGTTATGAAGAAGAAGAAAAGGAAGATTCTGCCTCTGATTGAGAACTTTGCTGCTCACAGCATGCTCCTACATTTAGATAATGTTTGAGTTGAGGTCCTCCCACCCAATTACACAGCAGTGCTTCAGCCCATTGGATTTGGGCATCATTCAAACCTTGAAAATGTATTATTGCAAAGGAAATGGTGAGAAAAATTCTCGTAAGCATAGCTTGTAAACAGGAGGAGATGAATATTAAAGTGAAAGAAGCTACTGAAATGAATACAAATGCCTGGCCAGAAGTTAAAGAAAGCACTATAGTGACAAATACAGAATCTCATTATTACAAAATTTTCATTATAGCAAAATATTTTTTAGGTTCCTGGCACTTCGTTATAATGGAATTTGACCTGTATATCAAATGTGATCTCAATTACATGTCCGTTTATGAAGTACAGTGCAGATTGTCACAAGTCATGGTTTTAAAAACAGAATGATACAACAAAAAGTGATTGACAAATCATTGCACCATCACAAGGCACTTAAGAAATCAGTATAGAATATCAAGTCAAGTCGGGGAGCATGCACTGGTACAGTGCCTTGCCGCACCCACTACACAACGAAACAGCTCGGGATCCCGGTTTGCAACCCCCCCCAAGCAGACACGCAGTCCTGTCCCACCCTCTGGAAATGACCCTCTATCTGCCGCAGCCAGGTGTTATGTGCAGGTGTTATGTGGGTGACTCCTTGGCCCGGTCCAGTCACTCGGGTCCCCAACAATGAGGATCTCATGAGCCCGATCACCCTCAGGGAAACGCACCACATGGCCATAGTGCCGTAACTGATGCTCCCTCACAATGCAGGTAATGTGCCTCATTCGGGATTCCATGAGCAGCCGCTCATGCGACACAAAGTCAAACCAGCGGTACCCAAGGATTTTCCGGAGAAACACAGTACCAAAGGAGTCCAGTGTTCGTCTCAGGTCACTGGATAGCCTCCATGTCTCGCAACCATATAGCAAGACAGGAAGCACCAGGAATATAATCATGATTAATCATTTTATAGTGCATTTCACAATTTCATTTGAATGGCTAAACAGTGTTTAGGAATACTTAGTTACTAAGCAGTGCTATTCTTGAGCCATCACAATTTCTAAGCATGCATCCATACCTCCTCTCCCCAGTTCTCCTTATTGCTCCTCCAGTGAAGCCTTAGCATTACACAGAAGCATTTATAGACCCTTTTATTCAGTGAAAATCTGTCTAATTGATGCTTGGTTCTTAGTAGCTAAGAAAAGAGTATCTAGTCTTGTGTTATGGTAGGTTTAGAGCTCTTCACTTGTCATGGTTAACTTTATAGCCTACTTCTGTAACATTTGTTTCAAACAGTCCCCAGACTCATGTTTACTTGATTATGTTGACCTCTTCTGGATAAAAGCATCTGCTAAATGAGTAAAAGTTCATGTAAAAACATACAGCAGCATTCTCTGTGCTAACAGTTTAGACGCTGTCTATTCATCTTCCAAACCACTATAGTTACTATTAACTTCACTAATAATTTCAGGAACCCCATAAACTGCTATTCTGCATATTCAGTAAAGTTCTTGTGAATACTATGAATCAGGCTCAAACAGGGTGCTAAATAATTAAATAATCCTCTGACATGATATTCTGCAGCACTCACCTTACCACACTATAATATTTTGAAATACTGAATGAATAAGTTTCAGAAAAACAGCTTCTCAGACCCATAAGTTTCACTAACACATAGTTTTCAAGCTGGGATCATTGTACATTTTGCAAATTACCATATGTTAGATCTAACAATCTCCAGTGTAATTATCTCACCTGATAATTGTTAGGTTCTTCAGGGTTTTCAGTGTATTTATAAGCCAGATCCACAGTTTTGTGTGATTTGTTTCTTGTTGTTTTCTGTCTATTGTTTTATGTATGTTTTGGTGTTTGTGGCACTTCACATTAAAGATGTCACTGGAGTATACTAAAACTGTGTAATTCATTTCCTTGACAAAGGATTTGTATCATATGGAACGTAAAATACTCTTACCTTTGCTTTGTTTAAGGCCAACGTCACAATCTAGGATTTGACACAATGTCTAGAAAGACAGAATGTCATATATTTAACAACTGGATTGTCAAATCTCATGTTCTCTAAAGATATCAAATTGTATTACTAGGAATCACAGGTGACTGATTACATGCAGTATTCGCTAATGCATTGTCATCATAGTTCCAAATCTCGTATTGCTCTCCAAAAGCACCATAATTTGATGTCATTTTGGAAGTCATTAAACATGCATCACACTTGGAATAAGCTTCAGTCTCAAGCTAACTTTTCCCCCCAATGGCTGATGTGAAACTTGTAAAATGTCAGTGCCTGCAAGAATTTAACATGTGTTGTGGGAATACCAGGTCTAACAGAATCTAGACAGCAAGAAATAACTGGAAAATCTAATTCCTTAAGTTCAGAAATCCCAGTTTAGATGCATAGAAGTCCAAAACAACACTCCATGTGATAGCAGTGGTCACAGACTGGACTGAGTTGGAATTCATTGTGAACTGTTTGATTTTGTGCAAAAGAAGCAGACGACTGAAACTTGTGAAAAAAGATGTAGAGTGTGATGCAGGCTTAAAGTATGCAGGAGAAAAGGTAGCTTATTCAACCAATCAAAAGGACTGGGACAAATAGAAAATTGCATTAAAAGCTTTGTTGTACCCTGAGGTAAAGAACTGCTCTTTTAAAATGTTACTCATTAAAAGCTGTCTCAAGTTGTGTTGCCTTGTTTTGCAGTATTATGGACCAGGTGCTCAAGACTAAGCAAGAGTTCTAGAAATAATCTGTTTTAGATATTTGTGGTTTTTTTGCCCTTTTCCTGACCAACTGATGTAACTCATGTAATCCTGAGTGGTTCGAAGATCACTTGAACAGCAGTGGCTGTGACATGTTTTATTCTTGGAAGTCGCTAAACTGAATTATTATTTTACATGAGATATTTTTTTATTTAGATATTATTTAGTATTTCTTCATTGTGTATATTTGTCTCATTGTTTTGTTCCATGTAAGGTTTCACCCTTAGCCTTTATTTTCAGTCTTTAAAGTTAGGCCCCTCAGAGTGTCATTGTAGTGTTGTGGTGTTAAATCCTCTCTTTGTAAGTACTCTTTGGATTTTTTGGTTTGTTCGATTTTTCCTGTTGTTTTGTTTGGATATCTGATCACATTTGTTTGTTTTGGGTTGTGTTTTTATGCATATCTTTTTTGCCTTGCAATTTTTTTGTGTTTTATTATTTTTTCTGTTTTTGCTATCAATTATTTATTTATTTGTTTGATTTTTGCCCTTTTCAGCTAAAGGTTGACAGTTATCTTGTACCTTGAAAGGGGATTTTTGAGTAGTATATTTCTTGAACTTAAAAAAGCCTGCACCCTATTTGCGGCCTGTGCAGACCTTGCAGCTTGCTTTTTCATATTGGGGCCAGACTGCCTGGGGTGAGACGTATGTCCGAGATAGACAAGTGAGTTCTTGCTCTGGGTTTGCATATTCTGAGATCTGTTCACATTCTGTTCCATTTTTCAAGTGTAGATTATAATATGGCTGTCCAATTCCAGTTAACCTGTCTGTGTGCAGATGTTAAGCAGATGATCTAACCCAAATTGAAAGTTTTATATTTTTTTCATAGAAGCCATCTTTGTCTTGCAATGCAGTGAATGTCTAATTCTACGTTAGCTGGCCAACTAGACAGCGGCTGCATATTTGTTTTCAAGTGCAATTTCAGTAAAGGATTTTTTTGCTGTCAAAGTTAACAGTTATTGTTTAGCTATTTGTCTGGCTTGTGTTTATCTGAGCAACTGCTGCCCATCAGGATAAGCACCATTTGCCTGTTTTGTCTTATCTGTGGGGCTGGTGACATCTGATCTGTTCCAGCTTGTCTCTGGAGCTGACGTTTCTTCACCTACGAGTCACCTGTGCCTGTCCTGTCTATGCAGCCAGCTGATTCAGATTCAGACACTGGCTATTTTGTTTCTGCTTGCTGTATACTTATTAGTGCATCTTAACAACCTAAATACTTTGCTACCTTGTTCAGAAGCATAGAATGCCCTCTAAATATTTGCTTTTTATTTTTTGTATTTCAATTTTTCTAGGTCTGATTAAAATCAATCTAAAATTCATTTGACTACTGTATATACACTTTGCTCTTAGCCATGGTTCGCCAATGCTTTGCACATTGGCAAAAGAGGATTTTGCCTAACAAAGAATGTAACAAAAGGTGCTATATAGGTGCTGGCCCAACACAGACTGACACCGGAGGTATGTATAAAAGCCAATATACTTTTTTTTTTCTTCACCTGTGGGGCACATCTTTCCCATGTCCCACAGGCAGTACACAGTCCCAAAAGCACCACAAGCACTACACAAAACACACTGGTCTCCACCACCGCTCTTCCTGGCAAACATTGTCCTCCTCCTCCCGACTGTGGTCCCTTTTATAGTTCACCCGGAAGTGCTTCAGGCGCTTGACCACCTGCCTCCGATTGCACCTCCAGATGTGGCTGAACTGCGACCCAGACGGGCCAGGAACTCCTGCAAAGCCCCCTGGTGGCCACCCCGGATCCAAACAGGGCTGTAGAGAACTCCATCTCCCATAGAGCCCTGCGTGTATCTGAGGCACCACAGTCACCCAGGGGGGCTGCCACCAAGTGGTCCAGGGGAGGTACTATGTAGCCAATGCTTGCTCCCCTGGCACATACACAGAAGGGGCATCCCGGCTGGGCATGGGCCCCGGCCGTCCATCACAAGAGGTATCTGAGGAAAGGTGGTAAAATGTTCCACTTTAAACTATTATCTTTTAGGAATTTCATGACAGGACACATCATTCTACCAAACTCTCTCTAATCATACTGAATGGCCAAGGGATGTGTCAGTCTCAATTTAGTCTACCGACCTTTGATTCTATGACCAATTCTGATTGGCAGGAAGATAAAACTGTTGACCGACAGAGATGGGCGACATATTAAAATGACCAAAACATGCTGCTACAAACACAAAAAGCCAAAGGCTGTTTAAACAGAAGGCACTCCAAAAACACAAAAAGGTTCTTTCTTAAATTACGTTGAGTTACAGTATAATGCTTTTCAGTGAGGTTTGCTGCCAGTTATTCTATGCAGAATTTTATTTGCAATAGTCTCCCATTTTTGTGTCCACTGACACTTCTAAAAGAAAGAGCGTACTATGAAGAGATTTGCATTGGTACAGGTTGTGTGCTCAAGCTGGCCACTGTCTTCATTTTTTCACTCTGATTTTTGGGGCGTCTTTGAATTCAGGGCTCTGTAGGTTGATCATTTTCATTTCCATCAAACGATGTGGCATCCTTTCGTTCCTAACACATTACCCAGTCTATATCAGTATAGATATCCAGGAGGATTTCTTTTTCCCATTGAGATCTGATGTGTTTTCAAAGTGTTCCTTTAATTTTTTTTGAGCAGTTTAGTTTGTGAAACTGGCACTAAAATTTGTTTTGCAGCCAGTTTCACAATTACAAAATGTGAAACTCACTAAATAGGTTTTTGAGCATTCAGTTTTTTTTGTGGAGCGGAAAACAAGCAATATTTTTCCATAAAATCTTGTTCACACTATTATGTTTAGCTGTGTTCTTCTCTGTTGGTGTGTAAAGCATGTAATTTGTACCACACCAGTAAAAGCAAACATTGTTATGCCTCTCATTCATATCACCACAGTGTGTGTTTTTAAAAAATGTGATATGCTGTATTTTTCCACATGAAGACACTGTAAAACACACCGTAGTGCACATTATTTTCTTTAATTCACAAGAAAAATAACTACAAGGAATATTACACAGGTACTAAGCACTTTTCCTCTTGTGTCAATGCCACAAATTTCACTGGAAGCAAAACATTGAGGTTTGGCTGTGAATTCCATTTCACTCATCACTACTTTCATATATAGAAGTGGTTGTCTAGAAAGCCTAATGTTTTTATAATTTGACTGCTATTTTTCTATACACCATGACTTATTCATATTTAATACTGGCCATTCAGAGTTCATAATTGAAAAAATGATTATCTAGGCCTTTATAAATGTACTAGCCAACGCCCAACGTAGCATACGGCAGGGTAAGAATAGGAACAGAAAACGGTGAGAAAGGAATTCAGAAATCAAGAAGAAATAAATACTTCTTGAAAGACGCAGTGTGCATGTAGAATTTCCAGCCAAGTAGGATTACATGTGAAAGTGATAAATAAATCAGGCTTTCCAAATTTACTAACGATGGCCATGGCATCCTTATAGTTTTGTTGCATGTATCTTGGACTTCCTGGAAATGTGGACGGAAATATGATCATTTTGCCTACACGTACATTGTTATTTTCAGAGTTTGCTTGCAGTGCGTCTGTATTCAAACATTGTTCCACATACAGATCTTGTTGATGTAATCTGAGATAGTTGAGACGCACGCCCTCTATTTTAACATACTCATCTCCAACATACTGTTGGAATAGTTTGCTGCTGGAGTGCAAAATACTAAATATATTCCTCGTTGCTAATCTGTATGCATAAAATTGGCATTGAGTAAGCCTTATTCGCTTGGCGGTTCTTTTATTGGGAACATGTTATAAATCTTTGTGCCAGCCAATGTCTCCGTAAGGAAATAAAAGTGGGTAAACCATAGGATCGCAATTCATATTGAGCGTGGAAATCTGTTTACAGGAGTTGCGCATGGAATAGATGCAAATGTCCCTTTCGGCAAGCATTTTGTCATCTTCTCCAATGAAAAACGCTGCAATGTCGGGGCATTATATCGTCGTAAATCCTGCCTAGGGTTTTCCTTGAAAACCATTCGTACAGATGCTGTTGGATTGGACTGAGCGATTTCATGCATGTGTTTGTATGATTTGGGGAAGGGGTTGATGGTTCTGAGCATGGAATCTAGCTGGAGAAGTACATTTTCGCTTCATGCAGAGTTTGCTTTATTTTGTAAGCGTACTGCAGTAGCTTGTGCTGCGTTAAAAACATACAACTGTCCATATCCTGGAGAGGTAGAAGTGTTAGCGTATAGTGGAGAGATTTTGTGATAAATTTCCCCGTGTATTTTAAAACAGTATGGTCAATGGCCAGGAGGTTGAGTTATCTATGCACCCATGGAAGCAAATGCTAGAGAAGAGTTGTATTCTCAAATGTGTTCACAATAACTTTTAGCTTCTGATGTTTGCTGTGTAAGAAGCTGTTGTAAAGATACAGGTGGCTCCCGCAAAGCTACTTTACCGTTGTGGCAGCAACTCGAGTACTTCTTGGATGTATTACACTCAGTGGAAGACGACGAATAGGAATCGAGAAATGCTGTGTCGGCTGCGTGTGGGCGGGACCGGTTTTGAAGTGGAAGCAGGACAAACCAGAAGAGAAATATATATAAGAGATTTGTAGACTAGTCAATGACATCATCTTTGGAACTTCTACCTATCCACCTTAGAAATAATGCCAAAATAAAAGATGCTTCGCAAGGGTCTGTGCTAGAAAATTGTGAGTTTGGCTTCCACCTCTAACTCATTTTGTGACCCAGAGCTTAACCTGCAAATTGGTAAATAGCTGGACTGCATCTTCACATTGTTTCCCTTAACTCATTTCTCAGCCAAAAATACAGTGGAACCTTGGTTCACAAACATCTCGGTACATGTACAACTCGGTATACGACCAAAAAGTTTGCCAAACTTTTGCCTTGGTTCACGACCACACACTCGATATATGAACAAGCCAGTTTCCTTTCGGGTTCGTACACACCGATTACTGTATTTAAGCACGTGTTGAGCCACTCCCTGTTCATTGTTCTCAGTCAGACGTGCATGCTTTACCGCTGATCTCTTTGTGCTCTACAGTATTTCGTGTGATTTTGCAGTTAACCATGGCTTCTAAGCAAGTGAAGAGTGGTGAGAAGAAAGTTTTGCAGAAAATTGAAATCGAAGTAAAGAAAGAAATTATTGAAAAGTATGAGCGTGGTGTTCGTGTTACTGATCTTGCCGCCAAGTACAAGAAGTCAAAACCTATGATTTCGACTGTTCTGAAGAAGAAACAATCTCTTAAAGCAGCTGATGTTGCAAAAGGAGTTACAGCGATAACCAGGCAGAGGCCTCAAGTGCTGGAAGAGGTGGAAAAACTGTTTACCAGTTTACGCATTTACCAATTTGAGAACCCTCGTGCTTTCAAGCAGTACAATGTAAACAAAGCCAGACTGCCAGTAATGTGGAGGGCAAACACGAAGGGTTGGGTCACAAGGACTTTGTTTTTGGAATGGCTGCATGAGGCTTTCGCTCCCACCAGCTAAACAGCCAAAAACACCAGAAACCCAAGAAATCGCAAGAGAGAAAACACCTGAAGGAAAACATCCCTCCATCGCGGAGCCAGACTCTCCCTCAAAACTGCAACCTCCTCTCCACCCAGTTCCTCCTCACTTCATGCCAGAACTCGACTCATGCAAGGTTAGTTTTCTTGGTGGTTTATGGTTTTTGTATTACGGATTTTTCAAATGTTCATTTTTCAGTTCGTAGCATGAATTTTTGCAGTGTTACTTTTCACTTTTTTCAAATGTTCATTTTTTTTCCCCCAGTGCTTAAAACTCATTAAAAAAAGTGTTTACAGTGAGTGGTTTGTAGCGTGATTTGTTGCAATGTTACTTTTCTTGGTGGTTTTTTAAACTACAGATTTTTCAAATGTTCCTTTTTCCCCCTGTGCTTAAAACTCATTAAAAAAAAGTGTTTATACAGCAATCGGTTGCAAGGCTATAGCACAAACTGCTGCAATGTTACAGAGAGAGAGGGAGGGAGAGAGAGAGAGAGAGAGAGAGAGCGTGCAGCTGAGAGCGAGCGAGCCTGTGCATGCTGCTGAGCAGGGAGCCTGGGTGTTTGTGTCAGTGTGATTCAATGTTTTTACATTAGTTTACTATTACACTGTGCATTCTATGGTGTAATTAACTATATTTGTGCTTAAAAATCTTTAAAAAAAATATATTTACATACAGTTCATACGGTCTGGAATGGATTAATTGTATTTACAAACAATCCTATGGGGGAAATTGCTTCGGTTCACGACCAAATTGGTTTACGACCAGAGGTTTGGAACAAATTATGGTCGTGAACCGAGGTTCCACTGTATAATAATAATTGTGTTCTTTGACTTATATCATGCCTGTCATTACATTTTCCAAGAGATGACCACTAATACGCATCCATCAGTTGTACATTTTAATAAATATTATATGCTCATGTCTAGCCATTAATCATATTACCTGCCTAATTAATGTATGTGTTACTCCCTGATTTTAAACCTGGGACCCTTTATGTGTGCAGAATGTGATAATGACTGCACTAGAGAGGCATATGGGTAATTAGAATGCTTAGCATCCATGTCAGGTTTAGCTTCAGTCAGAATATACAAGTGAAAGACACATTTCTAAAGATCACTCAATTCCCCGAACTCAATTGTATAAGATATTCTCTTTTGCAGAATTTTAAAAATTCTCATTAACTTGTATACATATAGCATTGATTTTAAGTATTGTTTTGCACTGTCTATTCAAATTCAATTTCTTCACCCATGTTTCAAACCCAGTTTATTCCATATACGGTTGCATAGAGCATTGTGAATAAAGTAGGAAAGCAGGCACCGACCCTCACACACTCATACAAGGCCAATTTAAAGACAACAATCAGGCTTACATATTTTAGAATGTGGGAGAAAACCTAGTTTTTGTGTCGCAATTGTGTGTTTACTTAATGACCACTACTACTTTCTGAGTTGATTTGCATGGGCAATGTCATATCTATACTAATAAAAGGCAAAGCCCTCACTGACTCACTCACTCACTCATCACTAATTCTCGAACTTCCAGTGTAGGTAGAAGGCTGAAATTTGGCAGGCTCATTCCTTACAGCTTACTTACAAAAGTTGGGCAGGTTTCATTTTAAAATTGTACGCATAATGGTCATAACTGGAACCTATTTTTTCGTCCATATACTGTACTATAATAGACGTCTGCTCGATGGCCGTGGGAGGCGTAATTTAGTGCCTGCCCATATAAGGATGTCCGTCAGCGGCAATCCAATAGAAACACTGCCGCTAAATATTCACGGGTGAAGGACTGTGCTTATGCAGACGAAGATGAGATGGTCAGGGTAGTGTTTGGCACAAACTCAACGAAACTGCGAGAGAAACTTTTAAGTGCCGGGTCTTAGCTAACATTAAATACAGCCGTGGACATCGTACGAGATGGCACCAGCACAGCTGGGAACCTTCGATGCACGTACACCGAGCGGCTCACGTGAACTGACGAAGTGCACAGACAAAAAGCAACAGTTCCAAAGAGTGCTGAACAAAAACCGAATTACACAATTGAAAAGGCAGCAAAAAAATATGAAGCGTCTGACACATACAAGCATATTCATAAGTGCAACTACTGCGGAAACAAAGCACACGGTGGAAAAAGTCAATGTCCCGCTAAAGGAAGACAGTGTAAAAAAAAACCCGTGCATGCAGTGTGTCAGGTCTCAGATAAAGAGGAAGACGAGCTGTTTATTGATGCAGTAAGAAACGAATCGATGAATGAAACCTGTCATCTTTACAACGATTGACAAACACGGAATGTGACTTGAACACAACACATCCTACAAATACGAACCTGATTGAAAGAAATAATGATAATCAAATCCTTGATGACAGCAACACTCATAACATTCACAAAACAATTACTGTATATTGACAATCATGTTACGTTATTTTTAAAATGTTCCCTTTTCTTTTTCATAACTTCTTTAACACATATATATACACACACATACATATATATCAGCGCTTCCCGATTCATTTTACCCTCGCATCCCCTTGGTTTGAGACGTATGAAAATATATGAGGTTAATGCAGAAAGACAGATCACCAATTGAAGCTTTATGAATAATAGATACTTTATTCGCCATCAATGATTGTTTTGGTAAAGCCATACTCAGCGCGATCACATTCGAAAAAATATATCTTTTCAAGTTCTATTTAGTCGACACAAATATCTTTGGTTGGAATGTAAGGCGAATTTACTCTTTACATTTCTATGGTGAAGAAAAATGTATGCAATGATGTCTACATTTAACTTACATTCCTACCAAAGACATTTCTGTCGACTAAATAAAAATTCCTTCTATTTAAAATGTAAATAGAACTTGAACAGATACGATAGTTCATAATATCCACGCAGACTTGCTCATAAGAGCGGGAGTCATCCTTTTTAACAAGCAGCATATTGCACTGATACGAAATAGACTGCCCATTTAATTATTTAGAAATGGATAAATAAATTAAGATTTTGTACAAATAATGTTTTTCATTTTTCTTCCTTGATGGATTCTGTCTCCGATATCACATACACTCACCTAAAGGACTATTAGGAACACCATACTAATACGGTGTTTGACCCCCTTTCACCTTCAGAACTGCCTTAATTCTACGTGTCATTGATTCAACAAGGTGCTGAAAGCATTCTTTAGAAATGTTGGCCCATATTGATAGGATAGCATCTTGCAGTTGATGGAGATTTGTAGGATGCACATCCAGGGCACGAAGCTCCCGTTCCACCACATCCCAAAGATGCTTTATTGGGTTGAGATCTGGTGACTGTGGGGGCCATTTTAGTACAGTGAACTCATTGTCATGTTCAAGAAACCAATTTGAAATGATTAGAGCTTTGTGACATGGTGCATTATCCTGCTGGAAGTAGCCATCAGAGGATGGGTACATGGTGGTCATGAAGAGAAACAATGCTCAGGTAGCCCGTGGCATTTAAACGATGCCCAATTGGCACTAAGGAGCCTAAAGTGTGCCAAGAAAACATCCCCCACACCATTACACCACCACCACCAGCCTGCACAATGGTAACAAGGCATGATGGATCCATGTTCTCATTCTGTTTACGCCAAATTCTGACTCTACCATTTGAATGTCTCAACAGAAATCGAGACTCATCAGACCAGGCAACATTTTTCCAGTCTTCAACTGTCCAATTTTGGTGAGCTTGTGCAAATTGTAGCCTCTTTTTCCTATTTGTAGTGGAGATGAGTGGTACCCGGTGGGCTTTTCTGCTGTGGTAGCCCATCCGCCTCAAGGTTGTGCATGTTGTGGCTTCACAAATGCTTTGCTGCATACCTCGGTTGTAACGAGTGGTTATTTCAGTCAAAGTTGCTCTTCTATCAGCTTGAATCAGTCGGTCCATTCTCCTCTGACCTCTAGCATCAACAAGGCATTTTCGCCCACAGGACTGCCGCATACTGGATGTTTTTCCCTTTTCACACCATTCTTTGTAAACCCTAGAAATGGTTGTGCGTGAAAATCCCAGTAACTGAGCAGATTGTGAAATACTCAGACCGGCCCGTCTGGCACCAACAACCATGCCACGCTCAAAATTGCTTAAATCACCTTTCTTTCCCATTCTGACATTCAGTTTGGAGTTCAGGAGATTGTCTTGACCAGGACCACACCCCTAAATGCATTGAAGCAACTGCCATGTGATTGGTTGATTAGATAATTGCATTAATGAGAAATTGAACAGGTGTTCCTAATAATCCTTTAGGTGAGTGTATGTTACAGCCATTACAATAGACAGGCCACCAGCAATAAATACGTACAATGCAAGAAAAATAGTATACAGTAAATGTGTGTACAGTGACACTAAACGTATGTACATGTACTAAGTACTGTAAGTAGAATATTAATTTTGGTTACTCACCAACAATGACATGATGACTTGTCCGATAATGATGAGTTTAGTTTTACTGCACAACAAAGGACAGTGTTACAGCTCTTCTAAAGGAGCCTCTTCAGGCGATTGTGTAGCACTGCCGTTGTTTTTCTTCTGGCAATCTTCAATCCAAATCCCTAAAGCAGATTTCATCCAAACTACTGCCTTATTACATCCACTTACAAGTCGTTTTGCACCCTGGTTAAAAGGACACTGCGGCTGTAGATCTTATATTCCTTTCCTACTTTTTAAATAAAAAGAATCGTAGCCTCATTGATGCTGTAATGGTGTCCTACAGCGGTGTAACTTTTCCCTTCCTTCAACAAATCCAAAACGTTTACCTTTTCGGCAATCGTTAACATCTTCCATTGCCACTTGGCCAAGGCCCCTGAAGCAGTAGCAGGAGCAGATCATTTTGGAGCCATAATGAAGGGCTTGACTATGCACAAAGATAAACACAAAAGAGCACAAAAGTTAACTCTTTACACAGCGAAACACGTTGATGCTGAATGAGTGAGACGAGACATCCTGGTTAACATCGCATTCAGCACACAGGAACTTAACTGCGTGCTCTGATTGGTTAGCTTCTCAGTCATCTGCCAATAGTGTCCCTTGTATGAAATCAACTGGGCAAACCAACTGAGGAAGCATGTAGCGGAAGTATAAAGACCTATTGTCCGCAGAACCCGTGAAGCTGCAAAAAATCTGCGTTATATATTTAGTTATGCTTACATATAAAATCCGCAATAGATTGAAGCTGCGAAAGTTGAAGCGCGATATAGCAAGGAATTACTGTATTATTATTATTATACCTCTTAGCAGTAACCATTCATAAACCAGGACTGAGTTTTGAAAATGTACTCCTGCTAAGATTAATCATACTCAAGGCCAGCAGTTCAGAGGCTGGACTTTCATTCATAGCCATGGGCATTAGGTTCCTTTTGAAAACTGATAATATCCTGCTTGTCACTAGTGCGTCACATTTTCAGTTCTTAACATCAGCATGCCAAGCAAATTAAAGAGATCATGCTAGTTTACTGTAAATGGCTGTATGTGAAAGTCTGGGAGGCATTGCTTTTGCAGAATATTATGCTATTCATACAATTATTTTATGCAACCAACCACACTTTTGGGTGAATGCAACTGAGTTCTCCTTTTCTTTTGAAGTACTTCATGTAACAGTTTCATTAAAAAAGTATCTCTTCTAACTTTCAGTGTTAATCTGCTTTGATTGTCTGTCTTCCCACAAGACCAAGTTAGGTCTCAAAGAAGATTTTATCTTCTATTTTTGAATTCTCCCTGGGCTCTTTTTTGTGGCGTGCTCCATCTAATGAAATTCCTTGGAGATAAAAACATTGTTTATTAAGGAGAGTCCCCCAGGTAAAAGCACAATTCATTTCCATACTTTATCTCACAATATCTAGAGTATTGATCTTAGTTACAAAGTACAAAAGACAGTAGTTAAACCCAATGACAAAAAAACAAACTATATGACTGAATGCAGTATATTTCTGTAACTGTTCTGAAATTAAACACAAAGAATGAAAAGGATGGTTTATAGGCATTGCCTAGTAGATTGTAATTCTATAGGTATTTTTAAAAATACATGAAAAATGTTTAGTTTTGAAGTTTTTTTAAACAAAATGGGTATATTCCACATCAACAAAAAGTAAAGGATTACAACAAAAGCATTTATTTATATAGCACATTTTCATACAAACGATGTAGCTCAAAGTGCTTTACATAATGAAGAAAGAGAAAAAAGACAAAATAAATAAGAAAGTAGAATTCAGGAACACTAATTAACATAGAATAAAAGTAAGGTCCTATGGCCGGGGAGGACAGAAAAAACAAAAAAAACTCCAGACATTTACGGAGAGCAGAGCATTAAATCCATAGTGAATATGCACTAATCCTTCCCACAGGTAAATAAAATTTCAATCCATAAAATTAGGAGTACAGAATGTATATTTTTATCTCGCAAAAGAAAATGACAAAAACCAAATATGTTTCTTTTGCCAAAAGTCTGATATATTTTGTAAATATTTAGAACAGTAAGTGATGTGGAGCAAAATAATTCAGATTTACTTTTTTCACTTTTTCAGGTGAGCACCACCTAAAATGGATAACATGGCCCATGGACACATGCAGGAAAACCATAGTGAGCAATGAGGTCTAGCTCGTGTGGAATTGAGGGCAAGTGATAAAGGTCCTCCTTAAATAGAGCCTTGCTTCAGAAGAGGATATATCATTCTTCACCAAAGTGAAAGATGTGCCTGAGGAAGAGGACCATCATTAGGTGCCCCGTGTATGTTGTCCATCAAGGGGATGTGCAAAGAGCAGGAATCTGTGGGATTTTTACCAACTAGTTCAGGGAGGTTGCCGAGCCAATGATGGACAAACACCAATTAGGAATCATTCCAAGAAAACAGCCCAGTTCTGCTTGTCAATGGAGAATTGATGGAGATACTATATGGAATCACAAGGTAATAGTAGTACATGTAATATATATGACTGAAAGGAGTAACCATGGCATGCCTGCAACTATCTGGGAGAATACTTTCAACAACTTAAAGTAATGGCTTTTTAAAATTTTCATGACCCATCGAGGAAGTACATGTCTCTCTCTTTCTGCATGTTAAAAAAGTCTGCTGCCATCTAGACAAACGTCTTGTGAAAGATCTCAGAATTCTGGAAGTGCTGATGCTATGGAAAGGGCTTCACTCTGCCTTAAATAAAAAAGAGACGGGGCACTGGGTTTAACTAGTGACAGAGCAGATGAATAGACTAATTTGAGTCTATTCTTGTATTAAAAAAATAGGATTGTTTTTGTTCTTTGAAGGAGCGTAGATTGAACTTGAACTTGTATCCTTAAGGAAAGAAAAGAGATTGAGAGACTGGTGGGACAAAACAAAATGGACATTCCACATTAATCATTGCCGCCACTACAAGTGAAGGGTTTCCCCTAAACATAAAGATGCACTCTTTTCCCTAAAACAAATCTGAAGGAGTACACCACACAGGACCAGTTGTTTTGAATGTATTAAGCACTAGGTCAAAGCTGAGGTGGAGAGCTTTGTCAGTTTTTGCTTGCTTGTTGAGATATTGGCAGGGAGTCAGGATCTACTAGGAGAAGAGAGAGAGAGAAATATATTGACAGAGTGTACAAGAAAAGCTTTACTAAGAGGCAATAAAAGCCAATAATCTAAAGCCTATGTTAGTAATTCCAAAGGCAAAGTAGAAAGTAGTTCTGAATATATTAATCCATTAAGGACATTCTCACTCTCTCGCACAGGGACAATTTAGATTTAAAGTTAAAATCTTTTGGGTTTGAGTGGAGAACCAGGATAAAACTTACACATCCACAGGAAGGGCATGCTAAACATGCAGATGGCGAAACTTAACTTGGTTCGCTGGGAGGTAGCAGTACTTACTATTGCACTATTGAAGTACCCAAAGAAGAATCGGTTAAATAATATTTTTTCATACATTTATCACCCCAACGGTGTTCACTTTAAGTTGAATCATATCCAAATATTTTATAGAATGAAAAATTATAGACTGAGAAGTTTGATATGTGTACCTCTTTAACAGTGCTGATCGGCAAAATGCGTCAAAGCATTTTTCGCAGTCAACGTGCTGTGTTCAACTTTTTTCACCGAATATTTTCCTGAATATTTGCCATGGAAGGTGGCTTAGACAAATATTTTCTTCCCAGCATTCAATTATGCTTTCTGACGCCAGGATGATATCACAGCACTGTAGCAACTATATTCAGAACTTTCACACACATGTACCATCACATATACAGTATGAGCTTGCAAGTAGATTTCAAGGCTCAGCTGTTGCATAATGCTTCTCCTCTGCTTTCTTCTGCAGACTTGATGACCGGTGACTACAGGACAAAGGACATCACTTCTGAGTTCTTCTCCCCCAAGCCTACCTATTAACCAGCTTCTATACCGTCATGTAGTCAGTCTGGCTATAGACTTGAGTCTGTGAAGAAGTGTTTTAAACCACACATTAACCTTGTGTTTATTAATTTTCTGCAATTTTACGAGGTTTGCCTAAGGGTGTCCCAAACCTTTATATTCTGTTTGTGTTTTCATTTTACCTAAAAAAACGAAAAACTTGCAGTATTTGCATACTAAGTACTGCAACGCTGTGCACTGACAAAGTCTATTGTGCAGCAGCACATGGCTAATTATTCTGAGTTTGGAAAAGACTCTGCAGAATAATAATAATAGTAATGAAAATGTGTTACTATTTACAATCACTGGTGTGTTTCTATCTTCTTGATGGAAGAGAAAAGTGCAAAGTAGCTGCACAGTTTAATTTAAAACAAAAAAGACATTCCAGCAGTGCCCAGAGCACAACTTTAAACAAACAAGCCAGAACCTACTGTCACCTCCTGGCATGCCAATATGTGCCTCAATATTAGAAATCTGTGAGTTCAATTATATTTTTTTTAACTTATTGCTAGTTTGTGGCAATTTTTATATATTTTGCTTTTGGTTATCATTTGTATTTTTTTATTAAATATTTAATATTTTATTAAATTTATTAATAGCAAGTAACATTCATACAAGCAAGTCAAACTTGACAAAACTAAATTCTAATCAGCCCCCACCCATGAGAAAGCGAACAAGGCCAACAGCCAGGGTAAAACTTTAAGAGTAGAAAAAAGGGGGAGAGAATCCTTTTCCCCAATATAAATGCTTATTCTAAAATGTTATTAATTAGATCCTGCCAGGTTTTTAAAAAGTTTTGAACAGATCCTCTAAGTGAGAATTTCCAATTTTAAATAATATATAACATCAGTTACCCACTGACTTAAAAGAGGTGGGCTAGGATTCTTCCATTTAAACAAGATAAGTCTACGTGCCAGTAGTGTAGTAAAGGCAATTACAGTTTGTTTGTCCTTCTCCACTTTAAGCCCATCTGGGAGTCCACCAAATACAGCTGTTAATGGATTAGGAGGGATTGTGAAACCAAGGATGCCTGATAGGCATTTAAAGATTTTGGTCCAGAATGATGTTAATTTGGTGCAGGCCGAAAAATTAGGACCCAATGAGGCTGGAGCTTGATTGCAACATTTGCAGGTTGGGTCTTGCCCTGGAAACATTTTGGACAATTTTAAATGAGACAGATGTGCTCGATAAAAGATTTTAAGTTGAATAATTGTATACCTTGACCATATGGAGCTCAAGTGAATTCTCTCCACGGCTACCTTCCACTCCTTTTCTGAAATTCTGAGTGACAGATCCTTTTCCCACTGTACTCTGGGATCTTTGAACGGAAGGGAGTTTAAAATATTTTTATATATTACAGAAATGCTGTCCGAGTCCTAAAGACTGATCAATATTTCTTCTGGAATAGAAATAGGTAAGAGCTGAGGAAAATTGGGCAATGTCGGACATGACTGGGGGGCGTGACCAGGCCGGGACGCCCAGGAGGACCGGATGAGGGCTTACGCCTTCCCCAGACCATGTGGGGGTGACCGCCCTGGTACCTTTGGGGGCCACTGGTACAGAGCTTTGAAGCTTAACCCTGTAGGGGCCCGTGGTCACCACCAGGGGGAGCCCCCATGCCTTTGGAGCCCTGGACGAAGAAGAGGAGCAGGGACATGTAAGCCAGCACTTCCGCCACACTGGGGCGTGTCGGTGGAAGATTGCCAGGACACACCTGAAGCACATCCGGGAGCATAAAAGGGGCCGCCTCCCTTCATACAATGACTAGAGTCGGGTGGAAAAGGACAAGGTCTCTGGAGGAGGCAAGGAGGCGGCCTGAAGAAAGGAAGAAGGCATAGTTTGTTGAGGCCTGGACTTTTGGGGACTTTGGGGTTGTGTGCTGCACTGTATATAAATAGTGATAATTAAACGTGTTGTGGGTGACATGAACGTGTCCGCCTGTCTGTGTCTGGGCCAGCCTCCACAACAGATTTTGTTTAGCAAAGTTTCTGATTCAGTAATAGTGGAAAAATTGCGTTGATGGAAATTTAAATTTGGAGTATAATTATTCATAGGATGCAAAGATGTTGTCTTTGTACAGATCTCTAAGTGATTTAATCCTGAATGGTTTCCAAACATTAAAAGCTGCATACGTCTGAGAGGGGATGGAAAAAGGTGGTTATCGTGCAGAGGTGCCATTGATAAAAGCTTCTTATTTGAAGTATTTCCTACATTGGTTCCATATTCTGAGTGAATGAAGCACAATTGGGTTGTTAGTGTATTGCTGATAACTTGTATTTAGTGGGACACAAAGCAAGGAATACTCTTCACTGCCAAAAAAAAAATTCTTATATTTTGATTTTATGGACATTTTACTTTATTTTATTATTTTTATTTTTATTATTTATATTATTAATATATTATTATCATTATTATTATTTTTATTATGTTATTTTTATTATTTTTTTCATTTTATGCCTTGAGAGGAGTTGTGGCATTGTATGAGGAAGTCGGGAGTGGCAGAGAAGTATGTAAGAGTTGTACAGGATATGTACGAGGGATGTGTGACAGTGGTGAGGTCTGAGGTAGGAGTGACGGATGCATTCAAGTTGGAGGTGGGATTACATCAGGGATCGACTCTGAGCCCTTTCTCATTTGCAATGGTGATGGACAGGTTGACAGGCGAGATTCGACAGGTGGCCCCGTGGACTATGATGTTTGCTGATGACATTGTGATCTGTAGCAATAGTAGGGAGCAGGCTGAGGAAACTTTGGAGAGGTGGAGATATGCTCTAGAGAGGAGAAGAATGAAGGTCCGTAGGAACAAGACAGAATACAGTACATGTGTGTAAATGAGGGGGAGGTCAGTGGAATGATGAGGATGCAGGGAGTAGAGTTGGCGAAGGTGGATGAGTTTAAATACTTGGGATCAACAGTACAGAGTAATGGGGATTGTGGAAGAGAGGTGAAAAAGAGAGTGCAGGCAGGGTGGAATGGGTGGCGAAGAGTGTCAGAGTAATTTGTGACAGACGGGTATCAGCAAGAGTGAAAGGGAAGGTCTACAGGACAGTAGTGAGACCAGCTATGTTATATAGATTGGAGATGGTGGCACTGACCAGAAAACAGGAGACAGAGCTGGAGGTGGCAGAGTTAAAGATGTTAAGAATTGCATTGGGTGTGACGAGGATGGACAGGATTAGAAATGAGTACATTAGAGGGTCAGCTCAAGTTGGACGGTTGGGAGACAAAGTCAGAGAGGCGAGATTGCGCTGGTTTGGACATGTGCTGGTTTGGAGAGATGTTGAGAAGGATGCTAAGGATGATGCTGCCAGGGAAGAAAAAAAGAGGAAGGCCTAAGAGAAGGTTTATGGATGTGGTGACAGAGAGCATGCAGGTGATGGATGTAACAGAACAAGATGCAAAGGACAGAAAGATATGGAAGAAAATGATCCGCTGTGGCGACCCTTAACGGAAGCAGCCGAAATTAGAAGATTTTTTGATTTTATGGATCACAAATGTGTAAAAATAACACAAATTGCACCCGCCTCTACACACTTTAATATTAATTCTAATTCCGAACATTATTTAGAGCTCAGCTGCTGCATGGCAACAGCTGAAAATGGAAACTTTGAAAAGCTGCATTTAAATTATCTAAGACAGTCACTTTTTTTACAACATGAAGTACTTTGACCTGTAAATTGATGAGCTATTTTATGTATTTAATACTCAAACCATATAAAGATTTGAAGTCATTTAAAACACAAGTAGCAAGCTGCCATTTACTTTTCCTTTAACATTTCACTTTATTTTTCAAAAGTAAACATGCATATAGTATCTTTGTGCTCCTCTGAGGTGCAGTGTTTAGTGCCACCTGTTCACAGCTCTTAAGAACCCAAGTTGTATTTTTTATCTTTGTGTATAGTTGCCACATCTCCTCATAATTTTATATGGAGAGCACACTTTCCTACCACATCCACATGTGATTTTACGATAACTAGGTCTTCTGAATTGGTCTGGGCTGAGTGAGTGAGTGTGGATGTGTGCATGAAGAAGGCCTGTGAGGGGGCTACTGATTTCCAGCTGATCCTTCTTACTGTAACCCTGTAATGGATGTGTTGGGGTGGAAGATAGACAAGCATTAGCTGCTATAATAAGGCAATCTTGCTAATTTTTGCTGATTCAGTAGTAGGTTAGGAATTTTGTAACTGCTTCATCCAAACTTCTTGTTTCCATTCCATTGTCTATTTTCTTCCAGTATCCTTAATTCCATTTAAAAGCAATTCAAATGATAATTTCTTTAAGTTGTATGTTTACTTATAGCATGTTTGAGAGTAGTGCCATGTTATGTTATTCCTTCACACTGCAAAGATAAAATTTAACATTAAATCAAAAAAATTTGAATTTTAGCCTGTGACTTAAATTTATAATACACTAACTTTATGAAAATAAATGAATATTTTATTTTTGATATAATAAATGCATTGATGAATAAATGAACAACAAATTTCTGAAAATAGTCACAATTTAAGTAGATCATTAACATGTGAATTTGTAACTTTCGCATCTGTTTCATGCTTTTCATTAGAACATGAGAAAATTATTAAATGAGAAGAGATGGTTAATTTCATAAAGATCACTGGATTAGCTCAGAGCTGTGTTCAATTATCTTTATTTTTAAAGGGAATAGGGCCATGACTATATATATATGACTAGTTTTGAGAGATAGACATGACCATGGTGGAGATTTGGAGCACCACCCTGGAGTGATCGTAAATAGAGAAAAACACACAACAACTGCTCAACTGGCTCAGGATGGGGGGATATTCTGGTTTTAAGTCCTTTTGGCAGGAAGAAGCAGGTCCAGGTGGACGGACACTGGAAGTGTAGTCAGCTGTGATATAGACCTCAATCTTCCATTCTGCAGAGGGAGGAAGAAAAAAGGCATTAGCACACAGCGGCAACCCCTATAGCACTAGGAAATTACCATCACTAGAGCCTTCAAGCTATCCCCTACGCATACTTGACTGACAATAAATATTTTAAATCAGATTCCCATGACAATGATGCTTGTCATTTTGAATGCTTTTCCATCATTAACCACAACGTTGATATTTAGTCTTTAAAAGAATTCTGGTGAATCTACTGTATGATGCTAAAATTGGAGGTAGAGTAGAACTGAAGAGGCAGCAAAATAATCCAAAAAGAACTGAACAAACTGTTAGAAAATGATTCATAATGAAGGAGGAGGAGGAGGCTGAGAGCATATGCTGATAGCATGTTGCCACACCCACCACACAACGAAGCACCTGGATTGGGATCCAAGTGCAGCAGGTGACACCTCAGCACCACACTGCAACAGTGTGGGGTTTTTTATGGTGGCTGGAGTGCCAATCCTGCCACCTACCCCCAAGTGTTCCCTTTAAGTTGGGGGACCTGCTTGCAGGGCTGGATGCAGATTAACGTTATACGCAGGACAAAGCAATTGCAGGTTAAGTAGAATAGTATAAAATTCCACATGTAGGCAAAATGAACATTAATTATAAATATAAGACTGTGTTACAGGAGGAAAACTAAGAAAAGGATTTAGGAGTTTATGTTGATGTAAGATTCTGATTGCCTAGGCCAGGGGTCGGCAACCTATGGCACGCGTGCCAAGTGCTCATATGTAAATGGAAACCATGTGTTCAGTACAGGCTGTGGTATGTTAAAACAAACCTAATATACTGCCCTAAAATGACCCACAAAAGACAAAAAACTTGATGTTTGCTATTTTCAAGACTCTTGGACGAATGAATAGGAATTTATACAAACAAAAGGATTGTGATGTGTGTGAGTTATGCTTATAATATTGTCGTGTGTTGTATATCAAGTGTAAAAAGATATTATGAAACTTAACATCAATCCACGTTTAAAAACTCTGATGAGAAAAGTGAAGTTATAAAAGAAGTTGTCTAACACCTGAACATTCAGAAGCCTGTGTGAAGCTAAAAGTGACCTGATACTGACCAATTGAGCAAGGATGTACAGGGACAAGGTTCACATTAACTTATTAATAACTCTGATTAATAATAAAGAATGATTAATCATATTAGAATTCTTAATAACTGTTTCTTATTCAAACCATGTATTTGTATTGAAAAAATAGTCATTTATAATTTGTAATACAATGTTTAATAAATGTGTTGAAAATTAAACTTTGACAAAACATTCTTTTCACATATGATCCTATGTATTTTAAAATATTGAATGACCAATAATATAAGATCTGGTTATAATGGGCTTGAAAAGTATATAATATACTTTTATATTATATATAAAAGTACTTTAATATATACTTTTGAAGCAAAATATAATCCAACCAATTTTGATACTATATATAGCAAAATTGGTAGAATTATGTCGGCACGCAGAATAACATTGTAACATAGGTTTGGCATGACATTGCTGAAAGGTTGACAACCCCTGGCCTAGGCAATGTTAGGTTAAATCAAATAAAATATTATCATATATTGTAAAAACTGTTAACTGTAAATCAAGGGATGTTATACCACCAAAAAGACATAGCAGCACTTGAAGCTACACAGAGGAGAGCAACTGACTTCATCCCATGACTAAAGGAAAAAGTCCTACTCCTACAGGGTCAGGGAATTAATTTAATTTTCCTTAAGCATACATGATATCAAGAATGAAACTAAAATTTTAGTCTACCAAGATACTGGTGTCTCTGCTGTTCTGTATCATAGCAAGACGTTCTTTACTTCTGCCCTAACCTAAAATCTAAAAACAGATTTCGTCAGGTATGCCTCTGGAAAATATAAATCATGAAGCTTGAATTCAGCTGGAGAGACCTGACAGACCGTTGTATTGCAATACATGATTCTCACCTCCCCAGACAAGGCTTTTACCCCAAGCTTGACTGAAGTTTAAGGCTTAATGATGACCAGAGACAGTGACCCAAGGGCATCTTCACGTTCAGACATAGTAGTACAGTTGTACCGTAATAGCATGTTATAGTGCTACTGCAGCTACTACATAAAGGTGAATCATCATGTCTGGTGAGGAGACCCTAAACTCTGAAGGTCTCTTTGACACTGCACGATTCAACAAGACAGGCTGCCTCTATAATTAGGTGGATAAAAATAAAAACATTTCCGAGTTAGAACATCCTGCTTCTGTTGTTCCAAAATCTGCAGCTCAGGGAACAGAGTCTTCGGCCATTTTAATGCCAAACAGCTAACCTTCATGGGTATCATGCTTGCCTCAAGTGACCTTAGAGACAGAAACACATTCATTATTGTAGTTGTGTAACTGTGACTTGGAAAACCTGCCAGTTATACACATCATAACAGTGTGGTATTTGATATTTATTGGAGTGTGGTGCTTCTTAAAAACTGCTTGTGTGGTAACACTGTGGCAGCTTTTCCTTCTTCTTCATTTGCATTGCATGATTATGCATTATAAAACAGTAATATGACTGATACCTAGTTTTCATTTAGCAATGGTGCACATTGTCCATTGGTCTCCTATTCAAAATATGACATAGCCATAAAGCCTACAATGTACCCAGTAGAGTTACAAGGATTGTTGAAGCTTGGCCACTGTCCATAGCTGTTTGCAGTTGTATTTTTCTGTTTGTTCTAGCAGGCAATTTATCAATGGCTATAAAACTTACTTTTCCTAGCTCTCCTTTTCAAACATGTACTGAATAAATTTAGTCCATCCTTCCAGGGTTCTTCACCAGCATGCAGCCTTATTATTATCTGAGATGTGATTTGCTTGTAATTTAGTTTACACAATGCTTATTCCCCTAAATGTACCAGAGGGATATTCAATTGGTGTGTAATGATAATGCTATTGTAATGTTGTCATGTGAAAGATGGCAACAATACAGATAGACTATTAAATTTCAAGTCTGCAAAACAATATTTAAATTATCTATTAAAACAATGAAAGCTAAATGCTCTCTATAAGAAAATAGGCAGCATGTGAAAGGAGCATAGCCAGGCTCTAGCAGGTGTACACATATTTTCCTTCCTATTTAGCTGAAGCCCACACAATGGATCTTCTTTAAAGAAATGCCAATAAATTTAATTGCCAAATCTTGGATTGCTCCTTCTATAAAGATGCATTTATAAAGAATGGCTTCTGAGTGACATTGACAGAAGAACTGCTGACTTGCATCACTGTTTGTCTTTTGATGGAAAGATCAGATTGATTTATAAGGTTTTTATTCCTTGAAAGATACAGGTTAAGATTGGTATGCAGAAGCAAGTCTCCATGAGAAGAAATCATTAGAATTAAGTTACACTTTAATTTAAACACAAAGCACTTTCATGTATCTAAATTTCATAGAAATGAATTTTCTTTACGGTATACCTTTTTTTTCTTTTCTAGAGACAGCTGTGATTATCATCTATTTGTCTGTTATATGAAACCAACTGGTATTAGCTTTATATTTTAAATTCAGTATTAGGGCAGGTTTAAAAGATACATCCAATCTTTGAAGCCTATGATTATTATTTTTTTAAATCTAAATGATTTAATCTGTTTCCCAAGTCGTTTACTCTGACCCATGGTCAACAAGGATTAGTAGGCCCATGGATGGTGTCACACATGTTTGACTTGGGGACAGTCTAATGGTAATTCCTCACCAATTCGCAAGGTACCACTATTTGCTTATGCCTCTTCTCTTTCTTCCTCTACAGACTCAATGATTGACAGCTTTACCACCTCTGACATCACTTCCAGTGTTCGTCGCCTTGAACCCACCTCTTCCTGCCGGGCCTGTTCTTAACTGGAAGTGTCGCCATCTTGGGGCAGTCACTTTGAGACTCGTGTTTGTGAAGACATCTTTTTTCTCTTTTTCAACACGTTTCTACACCACGTTTATTTTCAATTATATCAGGTTTGCTTGTGGGGGCTTCAATGCTTTATGCTTGTCTGTCTTTTTTATTACAATAGACTGCCAAATCATCCCAGAATGCTCACTCGTGTGCGAGCAATTTAGACACATCATCATACAAAACCTATGGCAGTGCAGTGAAACTGGAGTACTTCGAGAAGACCCACAAAGAGTTGGGGAAGGCGTGCAAACTCATTAAATGCAGTCTGGGTCTGGATCTACACCCAGGATTCTACAGATGGCCCCAGCACTATCCACAAAGCCATCCAGGATGTTTTGTAGATAGACATAGTTAATTTTAACTATATAAACATAGTTTTCTACCATTCATCTGTAATACACCAATAAGCAGATGTAAATCTGGACCTTTGTAGTGAGTGTAGTGTTTCATTTTGTTATAATACAATAAAACTGTCATTCTGTGCTAATTAGCCAAATCATAATACATGTGGCAAATAAATAAGGGCTTAATTAATTTTTTGGTAGCCATTGCTTTGTAAGATATTCTTATAAGTAATTTTAATAGTTTCAAATGTACGGTGTTGCTCACAAAAGCATACCAAACATTTTAATGTTTACTTAATTTATTTCAAAACAACCAAATTACTACAGTATGTGGAATTTTTTTGATAAATAAGGCACTTGGTTGCTTAATGGGCTTGAAAATTAATTGATACAGTACCCATTTTATTGGCATGCATCCAATTTCAGTGACAAAGCTAAGCGATTAAATAAATTGCTAGAAGATCATGTATACACTGACAATTTCATATTTTATTGGTTAGCTTGAATAGTATCAAGTAAATTATATTAAGTAACATCAGGAAGCTAGAGACTTAATACATGTTTAATCTTTGCATATATAACTCAATTTAATTTGCACTGACCTTAGGTTTGTGCAAAGTACTTTTTAATAAAAAATTATTGGCTCTATAATATACCTGCTGATTATCTAATAGATGTATCTTGAGAAATAATGCATGTTGATCCATAGTCTTATTTTATATTAACTGAAATAACTTCAGAAACTCCGACTCAGTTAATGCCAGGATTTAAGGGAAGCAGTTCAAATAACTGAAATAAAGTAGTCTCTTTTCCACAAAACAACATTATTTGATACTGCACCTTTTGGATAGTAAGGGGATACAGAAAAAGACTAGGGGAACTTTACTCCTCAGATGAATCTTTGAAGAACAGGGAATACTTTTGCAAGCTGAACATTCTGTTTTTTATATACCTCTGTGGCTGTAACTGCTTGATAAGGTATATCATTAACATGTTATAATAATTAGAAAATGCCATGTTACATGCTTAACAAAATACAAATTGTGTTAGAGCTGTAGGGTGTTGAACAAAGATCTTGAATCTCTTTCAGTACATCAGTAAAGGAAAGTTTGAAATTATAAAAGTAAAGATAATCTGTTATCACCTGTATGAATGACTACTGCCCTGTTGTATTGACTTCAGCAATCATGAAGTGCTTTGAACGATTTGTAAAATCACATCTCAGCTCTTTCTTACCCACTACCAAGGACCCTCTGTAGCTTGCATACTGCACTAACAGATCAACGGATGATGCCATCACCTTGGCTCTTCCCGCTGTTCTTCATCAAATGGACAAGGGAAACACATATTTGAGGATGTTGTTTATTGATTGCTATCACCACCTCAAAACTTCTTTGTAAGCTTAAGGACCTTGAAATAAACACCCCTCTCTGCAATTGTGTCCAGAACTTCCCAATAGGCAGACCCCAGGTGGTCGGAGTCAGCAGTCATACTTCATTTACATGGACTCTAAGCACAGGTGCCTTTCAGGGCTGGATGCTCACTCCCCTTCTACATTCCCTGGCCTCCCATAAATGCACAGCGACGCATAGCCCCACTACCATCATCAACTTCTCTGACGATACAGTCATCATTGGCCTCATCAAAAACAACAATGACAACCTCTCAGTAAAATGAAAGAGAAGACTGTGGATTACATGAAACAGAGGAGGAGTGTTCACGCATTAGTAGCATGGTAGTAGAAAGGGTGAAGGCTTCAAGTTTCTTGGTGTACACATTACAGACAAATTGACTAGGTCCTTACACATAATATAAACTGATCAGGACTGCAGGCCAATGTCTGTATTTCCTCAGCAGGCTAAATAAATCTGGCTTGAATCTGGTGTGAAGTATTAGTCAGACATGGGTGCAATTGCTGGGGTGCAAGCCAGCTGTTCTCTTTTTATTTGTCAATTATTGGAAACAAAAGTCAAAAACCAAACACAGATTTACATGTCCTGTCTCATCCACATGTCTTTCAGTGCAGGAAGGCTTGCTGACAAAAGCTTGGGGTCAACAGACAACTGCCTGGTTTCAACCACCCAGTTTTATTGGCTCCAGCCCAAGGAGGACAGGACTGATGGCATCTTTTGGGGGCGGAGCTAGACCTCCTGTCCTGGCAACAGCTCAGAGCTATGGGAAAAGCATAAAATACAATAAGCAACTGCTCCCCCTCTCACACTGTGGTGGCACTTGTCAACTTACTAGAGCTGTCCTGACGATCCCAATGATTATTCTAATAAACTTTTTCAGGTATACTATGACAGCATTCTGTCCAGCTGCATTACTGTATGGTTTGACGACTGCTTTTTAAAGGGTCTTTAAAGGGTGGTGAAGACTGTGGAAGGCATTATTGCCAGGGAGTTGCCAGCCATTCAGGGTGTTTACCATGTATGATGCTGAAGGAAGGCTCTCAGGATCATTAATGGCTCCAGCCACCCAGTATATAATCTGTTCAACCTAATGCCGTTGGTAGGTGCTATCGAAGCTTTAGGGCATGTTCCGGTAGACTTAAAGACAGTTTTTACATGCTAGTTATCAGACTTCTCAATAACACAGAATATAAAACTTGTTGTCATTCAACTACCTATGTGTTCATTTATAAGGGTACACCCAGTGTAATACTTGTACTTATTCATATTTAGAAATAACTGCCAGTCTCATGTAATAATCTTATGCACTATTTTATACATGGCAGTGCCAGTGTAAGATATGTTCTTACTGTGTACATAACTGGTATAAATTGGTTTAGTTATTATTTAGTCAATCTACTAGTATTTCTATATTTATATACAGTAAGTTGTTATGGTACTTTGTCACTTAGTGTTTATTAGTTCTGTCCTGTGTTCCTTATTCCTATGTATAATAGCCGACTGACACCAGTCTTAAAACATTTTATTGCCCATGGTGACTTGATGTTGTTCTGTGCATATGGCAATAAAGAACCCTGAACCCTGAATCTAGTTTGTTCCAGATTCCCACAACTGTTGAGTAAAGAAATGCTTCCTGACTTCAGACCTAAATGCACTTCCCCTTAATTTCCTGTGGTATCCTCGAGTACATAATTCATTATTAATGTGAATTTTAGTTTATCAATTCTTTCGAGGATTGCAAAGACCTGGATTAGGTCCCCACACTGTCTCCTTTGCTCAAAACTAAATATGTTTGATTCTCTGAGCCTGTAAGGATAGGACATTTCCTTTTTTTCATGTCTCCAAAATTAGTATTAACTCCTACTTTCTCTGCTGTTCTCTTTCCAGTTTTCTGTGGTTGTCACCACCACCTGATCAAAGCACTTGGCAAACCCTGCATTGATGGATTGAAGGCCAGATATCCATATGCCCATCATCGTCTAATTGTTCCATGTGAAGCTGAAAACCATGATTTAGATCATTGATGTTAGGTAGAATGCCCAGTAGGGGCTGGGTGGTCTCGTGGCCTTGGAATCCCTGCAGATTTTGTTTATTTTTTTTCTCCAGCCATCTGGAATATTTTTTTTTGTTTTGGCAATAGGACCTTAATTTATTGTTTGTTAATTAGTATTGACACATTTTTATATATTTTTCTTTTTTTTTTCTTTCGTCATCTAGTAAAGCACTTTGAGCTACATCATTTGTTTGAAAACTTGCTATATAAACAAATATTATTGTTGTTAAGTCCCAGGATGCACTTTGCTTTGTTCTTCTCTACACAGCTTCAAGTGTTTTTCTTGTAGTGTGGTGAACAGTACTCTAGATGTGGTCTCACTAGGATATTATACTGTATAGCCTAAGCATAACATCCCTCGATGTATATTCAACAGTTTTTATGATATAACCCAACATTTTGCCTTTTTAAATACTTGCATTGCTTAGATGATGAAAACGTGTCAACATAAACATCGAAATTCTTTCCAAATGTTGCTTCCTATAGGACAGTTTCTGTTATCTTACTATTATAAATAAAGTTCATTTTGTTCATGTGGCTCTTTGTAATTTTTTTACATTTTATTTTCCACATGTTTGCCGAGTTCTGAAGTTTGTTCTTGTTTTTTTTTTTTAAATAGTTTTTACCGCCTCCTCATTGTCTGCCATTCCAAAACCATGTCTACCAAACAACAGGTGACCACAGATGTTCACTGCTTAAAGATAACCTTCATAAACTTAAATAATATTATCCAACATATGATGAGGAGCTATTTCACTTCTCAGTTACGTCATTCTGAACGCATGCCTATTAATTCATTTACACCACTTAAGTCTTTATTTTTCTAGTTTTCAGTTGAGTTTTTGCTTGGCCAAATAAAATCACTGTGGGCTTGTTGACCTTTGTTTTATTCACTCAGTGCAATTTGAAATGTTAAAAAATTATCTTAGTTATTTTTAATCACTGTTTCTTTAAATATGTTTTAAAAGGTAGGTAGCATAATACTGAAGGGCAGTATAGCTTATATGAAATAGGTTTGAATTCTGGTCTTCTAGATGACCAAAATCACTCTGACTAAGTATGGTTTCAGTCTGAAAATAATTTCCTCTTTGAGAAAAGAGATGGTCTTGCAGATGGTGCCATTCATATTTGCTTTTTTATACAGCATGTTGCAGGAAATGAATCCACGTAATACACCTTGTTTTATTAACAAGAAAAAAAAAGTTAGCTTGCCTTTTCACAAGTTTAACATCCACCACTAAAGCTTTTACTTTTGTCCTGCACCAAGACAACATAAACACACTCAAATCGTTTAAAACGCAAAAGAGTTCCTGTTGGTGAGTACAGAGTTAGTGATTGTCACGAGAAACAATGAGTCTGTTTACAGTACTGGTAACTGAATGACTTTCATATGCTTGATGTGAATACATGTCAGTTTTAAACATACAGTATATACTGTGACAGCATTAATGTTATAATAATGAACAACCTATACATGCTATCTTTAATTGATCACTTTAGAGATTTGTTAAATAAGTTTCATGGTTATATAAATGTTGACATCATGAAGACTGGGGTCATCTGGGTATGGCCAGTACTTAATAAATAAGAATTCTTGGCATTCTTGCAATATGCCTAAGCAGTTGAATCATTTTATTTATAAAAATCCCAATTAGAGTTTGTGACCTTTGAAAACACACAACAACACCAACTTCCTGCTAACCCTGACTTCTTATCTGTTTTTTTCTTTTTTAATTTTAGCTCTTATTTTCACAAATAACAGGAAAGGTTCACCATCTACCAGTCATTTCTAAGACCTGAAGGCTTTTAATTCAATGTAATGTTGTGCAACATAATGCAGTCAGACAAGGCGAGAAGAGTGTGAGGAACTTCCTCAGAATATCCACTGCACATCTCAGACCGAAAACATCTTTGATAAGACAATATTTTAGACAATTTTAATTAATCTTTAAGTGATCCTTGATTGAATTAAAATTAATATATTTAAAGGAGTTTTTTTTTTTTTTGATTACCACATTAGAGTGTTAAACATAGCAATATTTGGGTGAATTTGATTAAAAGAAAACAAAAAGCTCACCCGTTTCTTTACAGTAAGAGTTACTCTGACAAAATACAGTTTTAATAGTATTTTTTGGATATCATTCAGGGTTAGAATTGAATTATTTATGGTATGTCTTTTTGAGTAAATTAAGCAATGTTTTGAAACCACAATGTTATTTGAAATTAGTTTATTCTAAATTTTTGAAATAAGGGAAATATCTCCAGTGTAAATATGGAACCATCGACCTCATACTGTACAATGATATATTTCAATTTAATCTTATAAATTAAAATAAAAAAATAGATTTTGTGCTGAAGTTTTTAAAAATAGGAATTAAAACATTAAATCTTTAACATATCACTACTGAAACAGCAGATGTCAGCAGGATAGGCTGTGGTCACCACAACGTTTCACTGGATTACGTAGTTTCAGTATTTAAGTTAATTAACTTTTTTTTTTTATCTTTTCCACAGAAAGATGTAGTTTCTTTACTGGAAATAACACAAATAATTTTAGACTGCAATCTAAATTTCTGATTTTTTCTTAAACATCTGATGCTTTATAAGTTACTAAAAGAATTTACTTCAGGAATTTGAATGAAAATGTAAAGACAAAAATTACCTCATACCTAAATGCATTGCAACTGAACAGCATAATAATAATAATAATAATAATAATAATAATAAAATATCATTTTCTAACCCTCTTAATCCAGTCCTTTGCAGAGCTAGTAATAATAAGACAATAGCTCACAATGATTTTCTTCAATGTATATTATTATTCAAGTCAGTGCATACTGCATGCATGATTTCAATGTATTTTCATTTGCATTTGCATTTCTTTATAGAATATATGTTCATACATAAATACATAATAAAATGGAGGAGAAGTCTCCAGATAAATTGTGATGATTTTAAGAAGTTGCGGAACTGGAAGTTGCAGTTCGTTCTTTGACCAGCTTCTGAGTAGGTAGTTGCCATTTTTTCCTTGCATGTTTTGTTCTTTTCTTTTGTCGTTTGGACTGTTTCATATATATGCATAGTGATAAATGGCAACCCTCACCCAGTACAACATACAGGCAGAAAAATTACAGCTTGATTAACCAAAAAACCTTTACAATGAGAAAAAAACAAAAGAAAAGCAATACATATGGCACTGCTGTGAGCTAAACAAACCGTGCAGGTCTTAAACCCTTGTCTATACTGCAGGGTGACCACTCGATTCCCCTTCTCACATCTTGTCTCTCTTTCTTGCAGAATGGCCAGCCACTCTTTCTCCTGCAATATGAGTGTGTCAGCTAACCTCTAAAATGGAGGTGTCTTTACCTCTGGGTTCAGGGACAGCCTTCTGTTTGCCCCAAGGACACTACAACAACAACATCAACAACATTTATTTATTTACAACATTTTCATACAAACAATGTAGCTCAAAGTGCTTTACTAGGTTAAAGCTACCTCTGATGGCCCCTGTGTCCCAGCAGCACTGTCCTATCAGTTACCCTTAAACAGTCTCTATGGTAGCACAACAGTTGCCTTCATGTGCAGTCCCATTCTGTTCTATTCTGTGTCGATGTGCCATTTAGTGGCCACAAAGGTTTGTCACCTCTGGCATTGTCTCCCTGATCAGAACCTCATTCTTGGCCTGTAGTGTCCTGGAGAAACACTGCATTGACAATCAAGCAATCTACAGTATCTCTTCCATATATACTTGTGTTTCTTGTTTTGCCCTTCTTGGTCACCAGACAAACCAATGCTAAGCAGCCAGCATGCATATTCAGGAACTCTTCTTCTACTGGTGGTTTCCTCTCTGTCCTGGAAGCTATCTGATGGACCCTGATCTATAACAACCTAGTAGTGTCTGTGCCCTGACAGCCTAGTAAATCATCTAATACACAAAGGAAGTGCTTTAAAAGAAAGAAATGAATGGCATATGTACGCTTTCCTCAAAAAGAAAATCATCAACAACAAGCAATAGAATCTGAAAGCAACTAAAGCAGTAGTTTCAAAGTAAAAATAAGTCTTTAAATTTTTAATAAATCTGTGGTTTCTCTCCGATATTCCTTTGCTACTGGTGTGTAACATGTATTAAAGGAAGCAAATGGCATAAATTCTTGAGAGGAAAGTACATCCTCTAGAGATCATTCTGTCAACAATGATTGATCAATAGAAGTCACACAGTAGAAAATTGACATTCAGTCAGCAATTCTTTGGTATTCAAGCACACTTACTATCATCTAGTAAGATTTTTCCTTAGCACTCGAAATCATTAGTTCATGAAATAAAGTAATGCAGAGTGACATCTAGTGACATGCAGATGTCTGTGCTTTCATCCTATACCGTGTATAGGATACACTATTCAGAAACTTGCAATGCAGAATAAAGGGTAATGAAAGGCTCAAAGAGCTTTGACAGCATTTTATTCTTTTATTATTTGCATTTGGCAGTAGATAAAATGCAAACTATAAGACATATCTGCCTGTCTGTAATTACAGAGTGGAATAACTGTACATTTACAACAGCTACTGCTACTGCATACAGTATACAAGTTCAACGTCTGCAGAATAGATATACATACCTTTTGAAGGAGAAAACATACTGTTGTCTTTTATTTACACAAGCAGATTAGTTGAAAACAAGCTCACATTAAAACAACAACCTGGCCATGATGCTAAGAAGGCTACAAATGAAAATTACAAGCATAGATATCATAAACGCACTTTTTAAAAAATAAATTCAAAAGTAATCAAATCCCAGTTTACCAAGCATCCTGGTTCCTTATTATCTCACTCAAGGTTTTTCATAAATAAACTGGGTCTAATAAAAATGGGGATCTTAGATGTATTTGCATTTTTTTGTAATAAGTAGGAGCAATATGCTTGTTTTTTTTATTAAGAAAATTATAAGCACAGACACATACAGAAAAATAAATGTGTGAAAACATATGAATAAATTATTAATCATAAATGATATACTTGATAATACACATACATTAAAACATGTATCTTATTTTGGAGTAATACAATTTTAAAACTGACAAATGTTACATATAAAATTAAGATTTGATCAGAAATAAATGCAGATCGACACTGTACCTCTTCATGGAAATATTAAATCAAAATACCAGATATCTATCTATCTATCTATCTATCTATCTATCTATCTATCTATCTATCTATCATTTAACAGTTGCCAATGTATGTAACAAGTCTTAACTTTAAACAAGCCATAACAACGATGTTTAGATTCTTAATTTTTTCACAAACCAAGTGCTTTAAAAAACATATGACCATTTCCTATTTAAAAGATATTTAATTTGACAAACTCTTTATACAGACATTAAACCACAAAGCCATCCATTCTGTAAGCTGTGTTTGTGTTTATTTTTATTTTCCTTATACATTCTTGTTATGCCCCATGCCAGTTCTTCTAAGAGTTTTTGCAACAGTCAAGCAATGGTCAGCCAGTACTTTGAGTAATTTTTCATCTCATAAGGAACCATCATTCATTAATAGACATAAAATACATATGTAATAGATATTATTATTTATTCTCTGTTGCAGCAAAATTCTTGGCAAATGAATAAATAGGAAAAAGCTTCATATTACATCTTAGTGTAACTGTACTTTTGATAAAGTATGCTTTTTTCTTAGCAAACCTTTATTGATTAAAGAGGTGAAAGTATCTTTCTGCAACATTTGGATTTGCACTGCTTGCTTATAATACTACACAAATGATCAAAGTTGAGAAAAGAAAAATCTCTGGAGTGTGCTATGAAGATGCTATGAGGAAAATGTTTTGCTGTTCTACTTTGAACAGTTATACACTTTCCAATAAGCTTTGTTTTTTAATTGGCTGAAATTAATCTTAGGGATGTAGATGCCAGATTTGCATTAATTAAAACTCAACCAAAGAAGTCATGCCTAATTCCAATCAAATTTGCTTAATTATGCATGGCGAGAGATTCCCAAAAGAGCAGAGGATTTTTGGTAGGGTTTCTTTTTTTTTTTCTTTTTTTTTCCTTATAGCAAATAAAATGTAATGAAGCTGTCTTATTTATGTTTTAGAGGATGTTCAAAATAATACAAAGAGCACCTTGAGTCTGCTCTGAACAACAACATTATCGCTAAAGTAATTATAACAATCTGCATTTTTCATTGTTAATTGCAGTTGTCAGCATCATTAATTTTAATTTACAGCCAGCAATAAAATTAAGAATACTTTGTGCTGATCTTTTAAATCATGGCATGTGGAGGAGAAGCAGAAATTCAAAAATGTATTGATTAGCACAAAAGTGCATGAATTTTATTAAAAGAAGAGCAGATAATCATTGCATATTTTCACAGCTGTACTATATTTACGGTAGATAATAATAAATGTGTCTCTAAGTCATAAATATGTACTAAAAAGCATTAATTATCATATTTTACATGTGACATATTACATATGCTTTTGTATTGTACACATAAAAACTAACAATGTGTACCTTTCAAATTACTTTTAGTGAAATACCATTTAGGATGAGGACTGTTAATAATGATAACTTGTCATACCTTTCTGGGTAAAAATGACATTGAAAGCCAACAGCGGGTGCTACCAGTCTAGAATGACTTTATTTAAGCCCCAGGTAAACGTGAACTGATCTTGTTGTTGGGTTACTGAATCTTAGCCCCCGTTGGGTGTTACAGAACAAGGCAGAATGGCCGTCATTAGTGCCTCCCGCTGTAAGGGGCAACTTAAAGGGCTGGTGACATCATCTGGGACCTTGGAAGGGCTTACTGTGGGGTATCCAGAAGAACAGCCCTCTCCTGGCTTATAAGTACAATTTACAATACAATACAATACAATTTATTTTTTGTATAGCCCAAAATCACTCAAGAAGTTCCACAATGGGCTTTAACTGGCCCTGCCTCTTGACAGCCCCCCAGCCTTGACTCTCTAAGAAGACAAGGAAAAACTCCCAAAAAAACAACTGTAGTGAAAAAAATGGAAGAAACCTTGGGAAAGGCAGTTCAAAGAGATACCCCTTTCCAGGTAGGTTGGGCATACAGTGGGTGTCAAAAAGAAGGGGGTCAATACTGTACAATATAATGAACAGAACAAATCCTCAATACAGTATAAAAATAAAAAGCTTACAAGTACAGAGCAGAATTTAACAGTTGATGATATCACATAATATCATTTGGATTTGTCTAAAGTCCTGGAGACCTCGGCCATCAAGCTGCCTCCCCCATTTGACCATTCCACAGCTGAAATAGCACGTGATCCGATGAAAGGACCCCTCTTTCCCACGATTCCTGTAATCCTCCATCAGGGATGACTTTATCTTAGGCAGGCAAAACAACTCGGCAGGTGGGCCGTGGCACCAAGTGCCACATTTGAGTACCGAGAAGAGAAACAGAATAGGTGAGGGTTAGTATCCAATTATAATTATCATGTTACTTATGTTTTAGTGCTAATGACTGACAACAGCGATGCAGTATGTACAGTAAATCAGCAGTTAAGTACATCCTTCTGCTTGGTTTTGGCCAGCTTAGACTTTGCAGGTGGCTGCATTAGCAAGAGGGAGGAAGAAGAACCATAGTGTTGGATGTTTTGGATTGAGAAGGTGAGCAGGGAGAACGTTGGGAATACAACAGTAAGAGACTGCTATTGCTAAACAGGCCCTGTGTGCATACAGTAAGTGTTTTCGTTTAACTTCTTTGTTGTGCTTGGTCATCTCCTTCAGCATTACTTTCCGTGTGTGTGCGTGTGTGTGTGTGCGTAATAAACCCCTTGTATTTGGTACTTTGGACTTCTGTGTCGATGTGGGTTCTAGGACAGCTTAATTGGGCTCCCATATTCCAATAATTATGGATGATTATTTTAGGCACTGCTATGTAACACTAATCACTTTATTTTAATATAATATTGCACTTGTGCCTACTATATATTATGACCTTAAAAAGAATAATCTGCATTTCATAAATTATCAGCTTCACATTGCCGCACATGTCCTGGGACAGATGGAGATGGGATCACAGTTGACCACAAATTATTTTGACACATCAGTCAATCAGTCACAACTGTGCACATGGCACAGTGTAATGAATAACTCTGCACACCATTCAAAGGTTGTAACTTCTTCAAAAGAAGCAAGAAACCCACCCTCATGTTTGTACTTATTATCCTAAGTCCTAATAGCGTTATCACTCTCCTGCCTAAATTACATACTTATTGGGAGTTTAAAGCAATTTAGTCTATATATACTGTGTATATATATATATATATATATATATATATATTGTGATAAGGTTTCTTCTTTAAAAGAATAATACTCAAACAAAGAAAAAGTTTTGGGGACCGTCCCCATATATTGTCGTCCAGACAATCAAAGAAAACACGATTCAAAGTCTTAAAAATAAAGCAATGAACAATCTTCCTGAGAAAAATGGCGACTTTATAGAGGGAAGGATTATGGGAAAGGAAATGGTTGGCAGTAAGTGACGTTTGAAAACAGGAACCAGAAGTGACGTCATCAGGATGGGACGGAGGTGATGTGAATTGGTGGAGCCGGAAGTGACGTCATCATGGTGGAACCGGAAGTGACGTCGTCGCGGCCATTTTGGAATCCAGAACTGGAGGAGTTATTTTTCTTCCAGTTTTCTGTCGGGCAAAAGAGATTCAGGTAAGTACCACGTGACAACCCTCTATCTCGCGATGTTTCACTCACCTTTAGGCTCTTTGACTGCCTCCTAATCGCACATGTGTGACAATATATATATATATATATATAGTGAAAGACAGCTGGATCCCATGCCCAGCAGGAATGCCCCTGCTGCTTATGTTCCAGGGGAGCCACCATGGGCAGTCCAATACCTCCCCCGGGACGCTTGGTGGCAGCCTCCCTGGCTGACGGTGATTCCTCAACCACCTGCAGGGCTCCATGGGAGATGGAGTCCTCCACAGCCTGCTAAGGGGGTCAGGGGCTCGAATGGCCGCTAGGGGGAGCTGCATGGACTTAGCAGCCTGGCTGGACGAATCATCAGCCCCACCCGGAGGTGCAATTAGGACCAGGTGGTCAAGCACCTGGAACACTTCTGGATGGGTTATAAAAACGGCCAGCCACCACCTCTCAAGGAGCCAGGGTCGGGAGGAGGAGGACTATGCTTGTGGAGGAGTGGTGGTTAAAGGAAAGCTTGTTGCTGTGTGGTGGAAGAATAGTGCTTGTGGACTGTGTATTGCTTGTGGGTCACAGGAAAGACGTACGCCCACGGGTGAAGAAAAATAAAAGTCTTGTTGGTTTTAGACGTGCCTCCGTGTCGGGTTAGGCACCTATATAGCGCCTTTTGTTACTATATATACTTAACAAAAAAAGGTGAAATAACTGAAAACATGTTTTATATTCTAGTTCTCCAGTTCTCTCGATGAGCTTCAACAGGTTCAGGTGACTACCTGTTGAAGAGAATGCCAAGAGTTTGCAAAGCAGTAATCAGAGCAAAGGGTGGCTATTTTGATGAAACTAGAATATAAAACATGTTTTCAGTTATTTCACCTTTTTTTTGTTAAGTACATAACTCCACATGTGTTCATTCATAGTTCTGATGCCTTCAGTGAGAATCTACCAATGTAAATGGTCATGAAAATAAAGAAAACACATTGAATGAGGAGGTGTGTCCAAACTTTTGGCCAGTACTATATATATATATTTATTTATATATATACAGGGTGGTCCAGATCTAATTATGCAATTTTCATTACGCTATAACTTAAGTTTATTACATAGAAAATCACCCGGACCATCAAGAAGTGTGCGGACTGACGACATGAAGAATCGTCTTTGCACTGAACTGGAATCGTCCCAGCATAAATCAAAGTCATCCAGACAATCTGGATCTGCATAATTAGATCTGGATCACCCTGTATATATATATATATATATTTATATAATCCAACAAATTGGATTTGGATACTTAACGGATTTAGATCGGTTGATTTTGTGACTTTTCTCATCTCGCTAAGTATCATAGTTCGCTTGCGGTACCAATTTATTTGTGTGAATCCAAGACAGAGGCTGCAGGCCGAGGAGAGGGGGGCGGAGCCCTCTTTAATTTCACGCCTGCCACCATTTGAGTCAGTCTAACTCTCGCCACATGTTTGACTGTACCTTGCCTCCAATTAGCTAGAGATACTGTTTGTTCAACATACATTATCATCTACAGATTTGACGTTTTTGAGAGAGAGACCAGAGCTCCGTGTGTTTTAGAGGGTAGCTGCTGATTCCCACATGCTTTGCTCTCCACTCTCCCATCAGAGCTGAACACGATTAATACATTGCCAAGGTTTGATGTTGGAGTGTACCTACTATCTGCTTGAGCAGAATTACATTTTTTTATTGATTTTTAAAGTTTTGTCCTGTTTCACTACTATGTGGGTGGAGCTGCAAGGGACAGCTAGTATTTTAATTTGATACAAAGCATTTATGTATTTTCTTCATTAAACATGCAATCATGTTATAATCGTTGTCTGTAATACCTACAGTAGAACGACTTGCTATCCATCCCTGGAGCAGTGGCTTAGACCTAAAATAGTAATTTTACAGTTTTGACTGATCCTCAAACACCAGGATGACTATTAAATGTTAACAGCAAATGACTGAAGAAAGGAAATTGAACTGAGGAGCTGTGTCAATCATAAGGTGGACAATTTCATAACAGCCAGGACCAGCTGGAATAAAGGGCCTGGTAGTTGGGAAACAGGAAGAAACAAAGTCACTTAAAGACAAAAGAAAATCATACTGAAAATATCAAATTAAAAAAACAAGACAAAACAAAAAAAAAAACAAGTAGTGACAGCACTGAGAACCTGTATACACGAAGCTTCAAGACAGTGACTAATCTCTGTCATCTCCCCACTAGCTGCCATTATGTTTCAATTTCTTTTTGGTCACCACAGTTTCTGGCCCCTTTGACGTAATAAAGCAGCACTTGAAGAGACAAGTTTTGGAAGACAGCAGCCTTCAAAGGGTGGATCAGACTAAATGGAGCCCTGGTCAAAAATGAATAAATGTTAAGTAGTAAGCAGGTCCAATAGGAAGAGAGCCCCTAAGATATACTAAGGAAAAGTAATTTGATCTGGATGGATATAAGGTCAAAACGTAGCAATTTTTACTGATGCCATCATCCAAAACAACAGAAGTCTGTGTAGGGATCTGAAGTTGAGGGCAGGTTTAGAGGTAGGCAGTTTTGTAGAACAAAGGCACTATGTCAAAAAACATCAGAAAATAAAGATGAATGGAAACAGGAATGTGTTTGAACATCAGGCAGAGGGACAGTATTCGAAACAATTAGTTGAAATGGTCCATTTGGTGAGACAGGAAACTAGAAGGTAAGTGGAAAAAAATTAAGCGTCCAAATTAAAGGGAGCAGACAGAGACATAGTTGAGGGAAAGCAAAGGTCAAGGTGCTGGGAACCAAGATGGAAGTTAAACAAGTCAATGTTCCTAACCAAAAATAACCTCTTAAAAGAAATCGTTAAGCTCAGAGTTTCTGAGTTAAAGAATTTATGCCAAAACTAGGACATTGGGGTTATCACACCACTATCCTAAATGTTCGTGAGATCATGAAATAACATTAAAATGAATCAAAGTAAGAAAAATAATATCAATATGTACTAAGACTATAAATAAAGGACACACCAAACTCAGATTCACAATACCAGGGACACGAGTGCAGCACAGGATCGAGACAGGAAACCTGCCAAAATACAGGACCCCTTTATTATGTTCCTTCCCCAATGCAATTGCTGCAGGTTTAGAAGGTGTGGAAGAAGGGAAGCAGCATTAGGAAAGCATAGTGCAAGCAGGCTGCCATTACCATTGGAGTGCTGTCAGAATGTACCGCCTCCGAGCATACTGTGCTTAAATTGAAGGCATCACCTAGATAAGCTTGTGCTTATAGAAAACTAAGTATTTATATTATTATCATTATAATTATAATAATATATGATAATTGTAATAACAGAAAATAATAAAGGGGCAGCATAGAGGCACAGTAAGGTGACCGGGATTCACGTCCTGGGTCTTCCCTGCAGGGAGTCTGCATGTTCTCCCATGTTAGTGTGGGTTTCCTCTAGCTACTTTGCTTCTCTTCCACAGTTCAAAGATGTGCAGGTTAGGTGCATTGGTCAAACCAAATTGGCCCTAGTGTGTGGATTGGGTGTGTGTGTTTGTTTTTACCCTGCGATGTACTGGAGCCTGTCCAGGGTTAGTTTGCCTTTTTGTAAGGCATTTGTATAAATAAACCTGTATTTGCACCCAGGATGAGTGTCTGGTGTGCTGCAATGCCCTCTACTGGTCACAAGTGGAGTAGTTGGCACGCTTTCTTGGCCATCTGCTTGGCAGGAACCTGCATTTAAAATTTTTCTTCTGGCCAAATCCACCTCAGACAAACCATACATGAAGCATGCTAAACGTGACTGCTACCATTGAAATCAAGGGGAAAAGAATGCCTAAGGAAGAAGGCCATACCTCAGGGAGACAACCTTCGGCCTTTAAGAGGATCTCAGAGGAGAGCCAGATCAGTCTGCAAAAAAGAGATACAGTCACAGACCAGAAGAATGGCTGATGTCTCCAAGAATGGGCTTACAAACACTCCGGAGAACACCTTAGGACGCGTCTTAAGAAAATATATGTGAAGAAACTCATTTGAGCATTACTCAATGTACCGCTAGTTCACATTTACTGGTAATTTAATTAAATTAAAACTGTAATTGATGCACTAACATGGGAACCTTGTTTAAGGCAGTGCAACTGTTAAATAAAAAAGAAGCAGCACATTAAGTCATAGGTCAGCCAGGAGATTCTAAACTGTGAGCACATTAAGCTTGATAGGCTATTTAGTTGTAGGTGAGCTGGAAGTGGAATTTACTATAGCAAATAAAGGAACAAGAAGTTTTCTCTCTGGCTTTATTGGGTATTTTATTTGGTATAAAACATTTCTTATCATATCCATTTTTATGAAACATTGAAAAATACGTGCAATAGACTAAGTAATTTTATTACTTAGAGTTTATTCTGAGCACTTGCATATTATGTCTCAAAATGAAGAATTACCATTTAATTCAAGTTCAATTGACCTTACCTTAAAACCATTGATTTATTCAGAAAATTGATAGGGATTGATTATTTTATAATAAAGCAATTATTGTTGTTCAAATATTCATAATACAGGTGCATTTTTGCATGATTTAAATCATCCTAATATCCCAACTAGATACTTTTTGAAACTTGCCATTTGCCTACACGGATCATTAAGATCGGACATTTTAGAGTTGGATACAGGTACTCAGTAAAAGATGGCATTAGATCTAACATAATAACATGGGAAAAAAATCTTTCTCCTTTCTATGTTTCTTTAATAAAGGTATGTCCTGCTAATTAGTTTGGATGTCTGTGAAAAAATATTAGATGTCGGAAAAAATATTTCTGGACAGCGTTTTTTTTTTTTTAAAAAACCTGGATTTGGTCTCTAATGTGCCATCTTTGCTCAAGACAAAGAAAAAAATTCCTTTGGCTCATCAGACTAGAATGTGCCTTGTAGTCCAGGGATGCATTTGTTCTTTTTTTCTATAGACAGATTCTGGTGCCACAGGAAACCAAAAAAATTGTACCTGAATGCTTAACATATACTTTACACTTTTTAGTAAATGTAACAGCTGTTTACATGAATAACCTGCTATTTATTTTCATTTTAGTAAATACTTCATATGTGAATTGCAGTTACTGTTTCAAATTTGTACAGTAGTTTATGTTTTTTACCCATAAAGTCTGTATATATGTCACAGTGACACAGCACGGATGCCTAGGAACTGTGGGGCCCTGAATTCAGTCCCTGGCTGGGTAGCTGCCCAGTTTGCACATCTCAGCAAATGGTCAATGTAAACCTGAATGAATGGCACATCAAGGTAAACAGAAAATGACAGTCTCAAATGACTTCTTAAAAATGGATCTGCCTTTACTATACTGAAAAAAATCTCAAGTATCATGTTGGTTGTAGCTCATTGTTTTCATTTTACTGAAAAATTTGCATTTAATGTTGCATCCCAATCTGAGTTTGGCTCCAAGTTTGGGCCTGGTGATTTGGAAATAGATTTGTAACACTCTGACACTGCAGTAGAAAAGATTTAGAAAATGAATAGACGGACGGGCATTTCAAAGTCAGGTGTCACATAGACAGGAACCAGCTATAAATTATCAAATTGCAGTTTGCCAGAGAGCTATAAGTAAAATGATGAATAATTTACTGCCTTCTCCCTTCTTTTCTTTTATATGTATCTTGCTTTATATTACAAATATACTCATTAACCAGAAATATTGGTTACTTTTTGTCTTCTGAAAAAGGCCACATGAATTGATGCTTTCAGTTCTGTTTCTGCATTAGCTAAATGTATTCACGAATCGAATGATCATTACATTGATTTCTTTGTGCTTTCAAATGTTGTTTGAAGGTTTATGGGGGAAAAAGAAGCAGCATTGACTCACACATAAATAGTTTCTGGTTACAAAGATATATAATAAATATTTATTTATGTAGAATTTGAAAGCTTTTTTTTCTTCTTTTTTTTAACGAGAACAATTGGCCTTCAGAAAATGCAATGTGTGCTTTAATAAAGTGTACTCTACTGTCTTCAAAGACCCTTGCTGGGTAAATGCGCCTTATCAAATAACCCAAGAGACTTTATATGTTATACTGATTTAATTACAGTAAATCTAAATACTATTTTAGAAAATAAATAAAAAATATAATGCCCATCTCACTGATCGGCAAGCGTTACAAGCTATCAGTCATGTCAGCTTTTGCTGGCTGAGCATAACAGAAACTTTGTCCTGTGGTCACCCATACATAGATGAGAAAAGAAACACTATTGTGCGGTTAAGAAATGGCAAAATTAATAAAAAGGAGTGCACAAATATGACAATCAAATATTGGACTAATGCGTTGACAGTCATCTGTTATGTGCCTAATATTAGGATTTTGTTTTAAATAAAGAGATTAGACTTCCGAGGAATTTTCATTTTACATCAAAGTTAATCTTGTTCCCATGTAGCAATGAGACACATCCTGACAGGCATTTGCTCTCTTTCTGGAAGACTCTGAAAGGAATCAGACAGAACAACGGACTCAAACAGTAGACGTCGCACAGCCGACTTACTTTTACATGGCTCAGTTTTCAAAGAGATTAGCATCTTTCATATGTGGATGCCACACATCTAATAATGGGACTATCAGTTTTGGAGATTAATGGCCAGATTATTTTTTCATTTACATTTGTTAAATGCTAGAAAGCAAGAAGTGAAAATCTTGTGTGGTTGTGAATGTACTGGCCTATTAATTGTAGCTACAAAGAGGAGATAGGTTGAGAGCATGCACTGATACAGCACATCACTGCACCCACCAGACAAAAAAAAATTAGGACCCGAGCACAACTGTGTGATGGACGACACCTCAGCACCACACTAGTTTGAATGGAATGGACCAGTGTGAGTTTTTTTTATAATGGCTGGAGTGCCAATCCTGCCACCAGCCCCCAAGTCTTCTCTGCATGTCATAGGACCTTCTTGCAGGGCTGGATGTAAGTTAACGTCATACCCAAGAAAGAGCAATTGCAGTTAAGGGCCCAATGAAGTGGAATCACTTCTGTTGCTTATGGGATTTGGACCAGCAACCTTCTGATTGCCAGCATAGATCTCTAGCCTCACAGCCTGCAAATACAATGATTAATAAAAATATCAAAATACATCTACCAATTTATCCATTGTAGAACCCACTTAATCGATTTCAGGATAATGAGAGCCACAGCATATCCTAGTAGCACTGGAAATAATTTAGGAAAACTAAGGGTGACAATACCCACATTTATCCATAAAGGGCTAATTTGTATGTGTAAATTAACTGAACATGTTTGGAAACATCTCTGCCTGGGGTAGACTTTGACATTCCTTAAGCCACCATTAGACTAAGCTACAGTGGTACCTTGGTTTACGTCCTTAATCCGTTCCAGATCCTTGGACTTATACCAAACAGGACGTATACCAAATGAATTTTTCCCATAAGAAATAAAGGGAAAATGATTAATCCGTTCCCATGAAAAAAATCCTATTGTTATTGGCATATTATACATTGATGGGGTTGTATAAAATAATTTAAACACTGCTTAATACTAAAATACATAAATACAAAAGCAATTAGATGAAATAAATGAAAATTTAACCTCACTTTACTTTTAAAAATGTCTTTGTTTTTCACAATCGTAGATACCATCATTCTCGACATACGGTATGCAGCAGCCAAGCCCCGGATACGTATGCCACCTTCATACTTTTTAACAATCAATTCAAATTTTTCAAAAAAACACAAAATCACATGAAAATTCACAGAGAGTTATAGTGCAGGTTGTTCACTGAATGCTAGCAACTGGCATACTGGTGCTCGTGGACAGTCATGGCTTTGTCTCAAGAGAGGTAAACAAGGATAGTGTGCGTTGTTCTAGCATGCGAGTCGTATTCCCAACAAAGGTTGTTTACCAAGCAAAATTTTTTGCGCCCAAACAGGACATACACCAAGTTGGACTTATTCCAAAGCGGACATGAGGTACCACTGTATTTTGAAAAATGAATAAGACATTTTAATAGTATTTTTCCTAAGCTGTTTTAGTTGAGGTGACTTGGATGTACAGATGTTACAGATGCTGCTTGAGCACGAAAACTGTGTTCAGTTGTTGTCAGTGTGGTTTGCATGCTCATCCATATCTTGATGAGTTGTTTCCTAAGAGTACTCTGGTTTTCCTCCCACATCTCAAAGACACTAAATTTAATTAAATAGGTTTGAAAATGTTATGTTTTTAAAGTATTCCAGTTTGTTTGATATATACCGTATATACTCGTGTTTAAGTTCTCCCGCAGATAACTCGGGGCTTGATTTTATTTATTTATTTTTTTTTTATTTTTATTAATTTTTTTACAATCCATACAAAGCAATCAAGTTTTTACAAAAAGAAAAATTGAATTAAGAACAGATCGATCCCCACCCCGAGAGAGAAAGCAAGCCAAACAGCGTTAAATTTAAGGCTTGTAAACATACCTAAATTAATAAATTCTCTGTGCTTTATGAACTTATTTTAAAATATTATTGATTAGATCCTGCCATGTTTTGATAAAAGTCTGTATGGATCCTCTAACTGAGTATTTGATTTTTTCCAATTTCAAATAGTATAACACATCAGTTTCCCACTGACTTTAAAGAGGAGAGTTTGGGTTCTTCCAGTTTATCAGAATAAGTCCGCGTGCCAAAGTGTAGTGACTGCAATCACAGTTTGTTTGTCTTTCTCCACTTTAAGCCCTCTGGAAGAACCCCAAACACAGCTGTTAATGGGTTAGGAGGGATTGTGAGTCCAAGGCTGTCTGAAAAGAAATTAAAAAGTTTGGTCCAGAATAATGTTAATTTGGTGCAGGCCCAAAACATGTGACCCAGTGAGGCTGGGACTTGGTTGCAACGTTGGATCATGCCCTGGAAACATTTTGGAGAGTTTTAGTCGAGACAGATGTGCTTGATATATAATTTTGAGTTGAATAATTGTATGCTTTGCATATGGAGCTTGAGTGAATTCTCTGCATTGCTACTTTCCACTCCTTTTCTGATATATTAATTGAGAGATCTTTTTCCCAGTGTCCTCTTGGATCTTTGAAAGGAGGGATTGTAAAATGATTTTATATATTGTAGAGATGGAGTCTAAGTCCTTGAGATTGAGCAATATTTTTTCCAGCATGGATGAGGGTGCAAGATGAGGAAAATCTGGAAGGTTCTGTTTAACAAAGTTCCTGATTTGAAGATAGTGAAAGAAATGTGTAGCTGGAATGTTAAATTTGGAATGTAATTGTTCATAGGATGCAAAGACGTTGTCTATATAAAGATCTCTAAGCAAGTTAATTCCAAATTTTTTCCAGATATTAAAACTGCATATGTTTGTGAAGGTTGAAAGAGGTGGTTCTCTTGCAGAGGTGCCACAGATAGAAGCTTCTCCGTCTTAAAATGCTTTCTACATTGGTTCCAGATTCTAAGTGAGTGGAGCACAATTGGGTTATTAGTGTATTGCCGATAACGTGTGTTTATTGGAGCACAGAGCAAGGAATACAAAGAAGTACTGCAGGATTTTACTTCTATTGCGGTCCATGCCTGTGTATGTTCTTCTATTTGTGTCCAGGTTCTTATCGCCTGTATATTTGCTGCCCAGTAATAAAACTGGAAGTTAGGTAGAGCCATGCCGCCTTCTGCCTTTTGTCTTTGTAGGTCGCTCTTTTGATGCGTGGATGTTTTGAATTCCAAATAAATGAGGTTATTGTTGAATCTAATTGCCTAAAGAATGATTTATTAATGTATATTGGGATGTTTTGAAATAAAAAAAGGAGTTTAGGAAGAATATTCATCTTAACAGTGTTAATTCTTCCAGCTAGTGTGAGATGAAGGTTGACCATCTATGCAAGTCTTGTTTAATTTTTTCCATGCAGACGCGTAAATTTTGTTGATAAAGAGCTTTATGTTTACTTGTGATGTTTACCCCTAGGTATTTAAACTGTTCTGCAATGATAAAAGGTAGGGTATCTAATCTAATATTATATGCTTGAGAATTCACTGGAAAGAGTACACTTTTATTCAGATTAATTCTGAGACCAGAGATCTTTTGAAATTCTGTGAGTGCTGCTAAGACTGCAGGCACAGAATTTTCTGGGTCCGATATATACAGTACCATGTCATCTGCATATAATGAGATTTTCTGTTCCAGTCCTTCTCTGCTAATCCCCTTTATCTGATCAGTATTTCGACAATGTATTGCCAGTGGTTCAATGGCAATCGCAACCGCAGCGGTGACAAGGGGCATCCTTGTCTAGTGCCACGTTCTAGTTTAAAGTAGTCTGAGCAAATGTTGTTGATGCAAACTGAAGCTTCTGGGTTAGTATACAGTAATTTAATCCATGCACAAATGTTCGGGCCAAACCCAAACTTCTCCAATGTAGTAAAAAGGTATTTCCATTCAATCATGTCGAATGCTTTTTCTGCATCCAATGATAATAATATTTCTGGGGTGTTTGATTTAGTTGGTGAGTATATTACATTAAACAGGCGTCGAAGATTTGAAGATAAGTGCCGGCCCCTAATAAATCCAGTTTGGTCTTGTGATATTACCGAGGGGAGCACTTTCTCCATCCTTCTGGCTAAGATTTTAGAGAGTATTTTAACGTCGTTATTCAGAAGTGAAATTGGTCTGTATGATGCACATTGTAATAAGTCCTTAATAAGTCGGGGCTTGATTTTAAACTATAATTTCTGGCATTTTATAATGTTGGTCGAATAAGTCGAATGTAGAAAAATCATGCTATTGGTCCAAAAGATTATGATATGCTAATGCCCACCAGACAGGGTAACCATGGAGTACACTGCCTTTTTTTCTCTATGTATTGTGCCTATGTGACCACACGATAATACCCAAACTATTTTGATATTTGTTGCTTGTGCTTTGCTGATTTGCACTGTTTTGTGTTTTTTGTATCTCACATCCTCATACACCTTTATCGTAAGAGCATCACTTATCTACGATGGAGCATTCAATCAGAACAAAAGTATATAGCTGGTTTTAAATAAAAAGTAGTGAAGTGGCGAAAGAAATTGGTAACTGCGCTGCTGCTGCAACAAAATTCGATGTCTGAGAAACTGGTGCAAGATTTGGAGAAAGTAAAAAAAAAATTAAGTGTATTTTTGAATGGGCGTAAAAATCGGGGTCTGATTTTATGATAAATTTTTCTGTTTTTACGACCCCGACTTATACGCAAATGTATATGGTAGTTATTTTCTACACTAGCCAGTAGGCTTTTAGTCAGAACTCAATTGTATGATCAATTTTACTCAGTTGCATTTCAATATCTTTCAGTCTGGCAGCCATTTATCTTTTTTCCTGCTTTTTCCAACATCTTCAATTTTGCGAGCATCATTAATGAATCTTTGTTCACAGGATATTGTCAACATTGCTTGATTCTAATTAACCTACAAACAGTTCCAGAGTGTGATGTAACTGTAAGTCCTGTCATTTCTTTTTCACAGCATTCATAAGATTTGGCCTTTCTCTTGCCGGCAGGGCCTGTCACTGTTCTCACTGTCCATTTGACCACCAAATTCACTATCTCAGGCCAGGCTCTCTGCTAGTGCTGTCTGGCCTCTCTATATTTAATAGAAAGTAGTTGCCAGATTGTTGTGCTCTCTTCTTCAGTTCACCCACATTACTACTTGAATTTTTATCCTTGTAAAGTCTACAATCCATTTCAAAACTCTCGATCATGGTCTACAGGGCGTGTAATGCATTTTTGGGTGACTCTTTTTATAAATAATTACAAAAAGAAATCTTTCTGCTTTTGTCTTTCTGCTGTCTGGCTATCCTCTTGTTAGGATGATATTTCTCACTTCTCATTCACAAACGTGCAGTGAACTTCTCTCAGCCATCTGAAGTGCCCTAAGTTCAATGATGTTCAGACACCTCTTGAAGAAAGACATCTTTACAAAGCATTCAAGAGTCTGCGTAGACTTTCCATCCTTCTTCTGACCTCCTGGATATTTGCAACTTTTCTGATCCAATCAAAAGCCAAACAAACTTGATATGGTTTGAGCTTTTATTGAGCTCTAACATTCAATGTGCTCTAATTTGATGATTTTTTTTCTCAGTTACTGGTTAACTTGTACTTTCTAGTCACTTAAATCCTATTAATAATGATTTGTTGATATAAGTTGCCTTGGATATCAGCAACTGCTAAATAAAGAATAATAAATGTACAGCTCTTTTGTGCAGCAGAATGGTTTACAGTTATAAATTTTATTTCACTTTACTTTCTTGATGGCACAGTTTTCCCTGCCATATGTCACATCAGGGAAATCCCATAACTTTTCAGACTTTAGTTGTCTTTGCAACATCTGCAGATTTCATTATCCTGTCCAAGTATATCATGGCTTATTTTCTTAGAAGTAACAGATTTATTATTTTGTGACCACAAGACAAATCTCCATCCATATGGGTCTTTGTGCTCTGGAAGATGAAACCCCTAACATAATCTACTACTTTAACATTTACCTTCATTTTGTTGACAAAGCCAGTTGATATGATCAGAGACCTGGATTGTCTTATAACATATATAACAATTAAATTTTGCCGGCTGGGGTTATTGTCCATATATGATATTACTGAACCTGTTTTATTTTCATCACTGCACTTGTATGCTACTTATGGGCTACTTTAAGTATGTAGTTTGCAAGTGATTGAATTTCTAATAGGACAATTTCCAGGGAGAAGAAATTAATAAGTTGACATTATATTTGGTTCATGTTTATTATCTGGCATGTCTTCTAATAAGCATTGTGTACTTGAGCACTCTAGTAAAATGTAAAGGATATGGCATTAAAGAAACAATACTAGAGACCCTTAAACAACAAACTAGTTTTAATCTCCAACCAACCTGACTGTTAAATCTTTAGGATTTGGAAAGACAACCAAAATTACCACAAAAAAAACAAAAACTCACATAGTCTTAGGGAGAATGATAAAGCTCCAAAATGAAAATGACCCAGCTAAAATTCAAATCTTCACGTCACACTAACCACTACGCCTTAGGCATGTGGGCAGAAATGAATGACATAAATGAGACATAAAGAATCGTCCCAGTGCATAAGGACATGTTGTATCTGCTGATTAATGAATATTGTACCTTATATCCAATGTCCAGAACTGGTCCCTGCCTTGTGTTCAATGATGCCAGGATAGCCTGTGCCCCACCTTAACTCTAAACTGGATTAAGAGGAGTATCTTATGTTGTATTATATACTTAAAAATTGTTGTCACTTAAATTCACTTTGTACAAGTAATCATTCAGTTTTTACAGGAATTCTTCCAAAAGTTCACAAATGAAAGGTTTTATAATCTGTAATCAACCTAACTGTAAAGTAAATTCTTTCAGCCATTAAGACTGCCCCAGTTGTACTGTTGTTAATCAGTGAAACAGTTTGGCTTTTCAACCAAGAATATAAGGAATCCTGCTGGAATAGTTTCAATCCCATCAGGAATTTACCATTACGTTTTTCGCTGGGATTTTAAAAGACAGCTAAACTTGACATATGGATATTAGTGACTACATTAGTAATAAAACATCATTGGGAATTGATTCAAGAGAGATAGAAAACACATTTGTAAGATTCTGCTTTTTAGAAATTCTTGATTAAGACCGCTCCCGTCGACAAGTTCTGAGAACCCAATTACAATATAGTACACTAGCTATAATATAGTATACTAGCTGGAATAACTGCCCAGGGTGGAGACACCAGCTAAATTACAGAATCAAACATAGCTTATGGTGTCTCCCTGTACAAATGGGAATTTGTGCAACATTTGGCAGAGACTGTGCGGGTTTACATACCAGATAAACACACAAACAAGCACACATTTAACTTTATAGATTGGATTTAAAACACAAAGTATTATTTAGTAATATAGAATGATTGAAAAATTTTAATTTTTTTAGTTTAAGCAAACCAGGATTAAAAGATGACATGAATGAAGTGTGTAAAGTATTGAAGCCAAGTGTTATGAATTGGTTTCATTTTTTTTACATTTTTGAGACATTTGCTGTGAACTTTATGTTTATTTTGTGCTCTGTTTTTATTTGTATACATTGGAGGACATGGATCTAGTGTTTGATTGTAGATTCACAATGTTTTTCATGAAGTTAAAAATCATTACTCTTTCTGTACAGCCATTATTGCTTATCTGTGTTATGTAGCTATTTGCTGAATCCTTTTGTTCATGGTTGTCAGGGTTTTGCTATTTAAAGAAAGCTGAGGCTGTGCGACATCATAAAGGTCCTTGTCGTGAATTTTCTGTTTATCCAAGATTTGCAGATATAAACAAAACCTCTTGGTAGCATTTGCTTTGCTTCTCACTTTCGTCTTATCGTCAAAGAACCTTTTTGCTATGATTTCTTGAATAAGATTCTTGTTACTATTGGGTTTTTGTTAAAAAATAGGTTCGACTTTTCAGTATTGATTTTTGGCTTGTTGTTCTCAACACGTTTCATCTTCTCCTCCTTTTCATCTAATGTTCTGCCTCCTTTAACTCGGGGATAATACCAAAAAGGATAGAAGGTGTCAGAAGTTAGTTTAAAATGAGTACGGCACATACGCAAGTTGGTTAAGAGTAAATTTCACACTAATGTTAAAAAGATTTACTTCACAGAAAACTATGAACAAATAAAAAAAGTTACCAAACAATCTTGTTGATTTGTAGTAGCAGATCACAATTTGAAAAGGCCTGCTCTTATCAAAATTGCTCTTCTTAGTTCAAAAAGCACCATACGATTAAATGCAAAATGTCAGATAGTACGTTATTACAATATACATGTACATTATTTATACATTTCTATAGATATATTTAATTTTGAAATAGTTTATTTAGGCTCATAATAACAATAAGGTGGCCAGTGCCTAGCCACACACATTAGAATGGTGGATCAAAAGCACATGAGCATCTCACAACTAATAAAGCTGCTGATCGCTAGCATTTAGGGTCTACTCTGGTAATTTATAGTTAATGTACCAGGAGTGGATAATCAAGCTAAGCCCAGTAAGATAACAGCAGAAGCAACAATCAGGTTAAAATAAAATCCAGCTACCTTAGGTGTGAGAAATAAGCAGAGCATAGTCAGTCAGCCAGAAGTAAAACCCCAAAAGTGAATGTCTCACAGCCAGTACTTGCCTGCACGATTCACCCTCTTTAATAGACTTTGAATACTTTGTTAAACCCCCCGGGAGAAATTGTCTTGTTGTAAGCAATTCTGCAGCACCCTGGAACCATTTTCACATTAAGGATGTTGCTCAAGGGCCCAACAGAGTAGGATCCCTTCTGGCAGTAATGGGATTTGAACCAGTAACCTTCTAGATACCACACAGCCACCATGATGCAAAATAAACGATTTACTTGGAGCGAGACATACTGCAAACTGTCTACATTTTCTTCCTGGTGAGAGCATTTTTACACAGCCTTTCTTTTTCTGTTGACAAAAATATTGAATTATTAGTCCAAAATACACAGTTAACTTGGTGGGAAAATATGCACCTTGGCAGAGCATGTTAAGAACCTAATAGCCATTAAATAAACCAAAATCAAATTCACTTGGTTTGTTTAGATCGGGGTGAGCAGCATTGGTAATGGAGGGCTACAGTGCCTGCAGTGTTTTGTTCCAACCCAGTTTCTTAATGAGAAGTCAATGATCACTGATAATCCATTTATTGCTCAAGCAACATCTTAATGCTTCATTTTATTTGCCTCACTTGTTAACATATTCCACACTTAATTATGTGTTTTAGTCTCAAACAGCTAAATTCACTTTTTAAATGGCTCCTTATCAGAAGTAAGACTGAAATGAGAAAAGAAGCAGCAGTTCTTGTCTCCTTTATACATCTGTTTGGATTCATCATGAACTATCTAGTTTAATCAAATGATTTGTAAGGAAACTGAAAAGAATAAAGTGAAGGACTGAGAAATACTCAACCATCCATCCATTTTCTAACCCGCTGAATCCGAATACAGGGTCACGGGGGTCTGCTGGAGCCAATCCCAGCCAACACAGGGCACAAGGCAGGAGCCAATCCTGGGCAGGGTGCCAACCCACCGCAGGACACACGCAAACACACCCACACACCAAGCCCAATTTAGAATCGCCAATCTGCATGTCTTTGGATTGTGGGAGGAAACCGGAGCGTCCGGAGGAAACCCACGCAGACACGGGGAGAACATGCAAACTCCACGCAGGGAGGACCCAGGAAGCGAACCCGGATCTCCTAACTGCGAGGCAGCAGCGCTACCACTGCGCCACCGTGCCGCCCTTACTCAACCATTTAAAGCTTCAAATCATTTGGATGATATTCCTGGAAAGAACAAAACTTACACTATAAGAATGATCAGACATGGTGAAGTTAAAACACTAACGTGCTGTAAAACTAACTACAGTAAGTTCTGTCATTTGGAACAATTGATTTCTTATTAAGTAACTGGGTGGGAACAAAAACCTGCAGTCACTGTGGCCTTCCTGTACTGACGTTGCTCACCTCTGGTTTAGATAATGTGGCAGTCTTTCCAGGCTCTACTATAATCAGCACATAGACAAAATTGAGAGCATCTATTCAGGCATAGAGTGACTGGTTAATGTTGACATAGGGTGTGAAAAATTGAAGAAAACTCCCATGGCACTCAGGCCACTAGTTCAGACCCAGAATCAATGCTCGGCACTTGACAACATATTTGTTTAGATAATAATGAGTTCATATTGGCAATTCTCTACTGCAGAATACTAGAATTTCAAGTCTTGTAACTCCAGAAGTTAAAGTAAAATGCCAATAAATGGCAAAACTGGATACCCTGGTCGACGATTAACTGTCCCCATTGTTGCTCCATGTCAGCACTAATAATATTGGCTTACAGAATTATTAAAGATGAACATCTCCTCCTATTGTGCCTGCACCATGTAAAGATTATATAGTGGGAATGTAGACCAAAGCAGACTTTGTATCATTCACTGCTGGTTCGCAACCTGATGTGCAAATAAAATGATAATACCTTTTGTACACTATTGGCATGATTTTTAGGAAAGGCTTAGATTTTTTAAGGTAGGTATCCATCCTAACTGGAGATGAACTTATAAATTAACCCATAATGTGTCAAGAAAAAAAACCTAGCTGACTAAACGGCCTGTATCCTATCCTTCTTTTAGTAGCTGCTACCCAAACGTCCAATGTTGAAACATCTGAAAAATTGATTTATGCAACAAAATACACGCAAACTAATAGCCAAAAAACATAATTAGATTTGAATTAACATCAGATCTTCCTCCAGGGGTACCTCTACTATTATCTTGATTCAAATTAAAATAAAAATGTAAGCCCAGTTTAAATGGTGTTTGGTAACTATTTACTGCTTTGGTTAACAACATTGTAATAAATCCATAGCCCGATCCTTGTCACTTTACTGAAACTAAAAGATTTAGAGGCAGTTCCCGGGTTATGTATGAGATAGGGACTGTAGGCTTGTACTTGTATGTAAGTCGGAACAGGTACATAAATTTAATAAATGCTATTTGTTGACCGACTGTAACCAAGTGCTCTGCCAATGAATGAGGGAGTTTCACTTCTCTCTGACCTTTTTATTATTTCTACTTTATTTTCCATGGTGATGGTTTCTCTCTTCTTTACTGTATCACCAACACTTGCATCAGATTTGTGTTTCAGAGACATTCTTGAAGGGTGAAGACAAAAGGTTAAGATGAGCTCTTCTGCACAGCACTGTACACGCTATCACAGCAGGAAGGCACCAGTCATCAACACGTCTGATGTACTGACAAGAGACAACTTTTTGCTATGTGCGTAACAGTCCAAACAAGCTTGCTATTGAGAATGACTTTCATCACCAGCCCACCTCACAGTCACCTCCACTACAGTATGCTGCCTGCAGCGTCCGCCCACCGAGAACGAACACGGTGTGGCCAAAGGCGGGTAGTGAATCCCTCAATCCAAATTCAACAGGCAGCCATCCGAGGCACACTACAATGCTACCTCTGCCACCCCGTTCACCCTCAATGGCCTCCGTTCAGCCACAACCGGGTCAGCGCTTGCAGCATCACCAGCTGTGTGTGCTGGGCGGGCAGTGAAACGCCCCACTCCGCTCCATCCAGCCTGCGTCCAGTCAGGAGCAGAAGCTGTGGCGATGTAGTGGGCGGGCAGCGAACCATCGTCCTACACACAAGTGATAGCTGTGGCCCCGGTGACTATGGACCATGGGTCACCGCTTGCCGCCGAGAGCCACCCGAGGTACACTACACTGCACAAGCAATGAAATTGCCCCCCTCCAGCCAACGCTTGCAGCATCCCCAGGCCGAAGATGACAGAGCGGCAGTTACTGAGACTCATGCGTCGCAGCTGCGTCCTCATTCGTAAGTCGTAGGTCGGATGTCCGTAACCTGGGGACTACCTGCATTATCAAAACCTGTTGAACAGAATAGTAAAAAAAACCAGTTCCAGTCTATGTGGAGTGTCATTATTCTTTTGCAGACCATAAATATGTCTACATTAAAGATCTAAGTCATAACAAGCCAAAATAACATTTACTTACTAAAGTTCATGATAACACAGATAACATCATATGTGGTAATGCAGTTAACACTCCTTGGAATATTTACCTTTGACAAACAGAAACTAATTAAACTTTAAATATACTGTAATTATTATACAAAACATTAATAAAATAATAACCTACACAAAAACATTTTTTTCCTTTGAATGATTTATTTTACTCCTTTTTATTCTGTGTAGCTCTTTACTCTGGATGAGGTAGAACCGTAACTATTAACAAAACAATATATTACAATCTCCCTTCAATTTTTTATGTTAAGACATCAGCCATATACACTCACTTTTTTTAATTCAGTCAGACTAAACATTGATTTTACAGAATTAGCACAAAGCTTGGGAATTACCTTTAACACTAGTCTCTCTTAAAGCAACGACACCAAAGCTAACTTTTACTAAGTTAAGAATATATATAGTAAGTATTGAGATGTCTACAAAAATGAAGACAGTAAAAAAGTAATGCATGCATTTATTTCTAATACAGTATTTACAGGGTGCTTAGGAATCATTCTTAGAACTACGATGTATGACTACATAAGTTTAAAGCTGATTATGAAATCCTTCTTCTTACAATTGAAGCTTCAAATTGTTCGGAACCTGTTCATTTATGTAAGATTATCAGTACATACTGTACATACATATTCCTCTTTATTGATTTTAGCTCTACTTTTAACACCATCCACCCTCACAGATTGGTGTGCAAGCTGCTAGCCCTGGGACTCCCGTATTCCACCTGTATATGGATTAAAGACTTCCTGACAGACCGCACCGCAGCCTGTGATTGATGTGGGTTAGGGTGGGCCCTCACATCTCCTCGGCCATCAGCAGCAGCACCATTGTCAAATTTGCAGACGACACCACTGTGGTGGGGCTCATCTCTGGGGAGGATGAATCCGCCTATAGGGACGAAGTGGAACGGCTGACAGCATTGTGCACTGACAACAACCTGCTCCTGAGCACAATTAAGACCAAGGAGCTTGTTGTAGACATCAGGAAAAAAAAAACTGACATCAAACCACTCTACATCAGAGGGGACCGTGTGGAGAGGGTGTCAGACTTCCGCTTCCTGGGAGTCCACATCATGGAAGACCTATCCTGGGGTGTGAACACAGCTGAGCTGCTGAAGAAGGCTCAGTAGAGACTTTATTTCCTGAGAGTCCTCATGAAAAATAACATCCCCCCAAAAACTGCTGGTGTCCTTCTATCGCTGCCCTATTGAGAGTATCCTGTGCTACTGCTTCTGCGTGTGGTGTTCCAGCTGCACAACAGCACAGAGGAAAAACCGTCAGCAGATCATTGGCTGTTCTTTACCCTCTCTGGATGAACTGCACAGCTCTTGCTGCCTCGGGAAAGCAGAAAACATCTTAAAAGACTCCTCACACCCCGCTCATGTCATGTTCCAACTGTTGCCATCAGGCAAAAGATATAACAGCATCAAAACAAAGACTAATAGACTGAATAACAGTTTCTACCCTGTTGCCACTAGGGCACTGAATGCCACCTAATCACCTCCAATGCAGCAGTGCAATAGATGACAACTTGTACAATACTGTTCCTGTGCAATTAAGGTCTAATGTTGAATTTTTGTGTTCTGCCTTATTTCTTCGTATCCTTTCCTATCCTTTTGTAATTATATTTATTTATATTTTGACACTGCAGGGACTGCACCTAATTTTGTTGTATTTGTTACAATGACAATAAAGATATTCTGATTCTGATGATCTCGAGGATTTTGTTTTACAATAAAAAATAGGCATTAGCTTTCACTGAGGTCTCTTAGACATGTAGTATACATATTTACAAGTAAACTTTGCTCCACTAGTTATTGTTCATCAAAAGATAAGAAATAGTTTATTTGTCTAAGGGGAAATTTTGATTTTACGGAAGCTCAAGAAATATAGAAACATTATAACAACTCTACTGAAACACACACAAGAATTACAAAATAATAGATACACCTCCGACTTGGCTAAAGGTTAAAGAGCAGTCATAGAGAAGCCTTATAAAGGTGTGTTGCTGTAGGTATGAAGGAGCCCCAACAGCGTTTCTTCTCACACATCTGCTGAATTATTTGTTAGCTAAAAAGTATTTAGTGTGTCAGAGAAAAGAAGTGCTGTATTGTTTACAATGGACATCAGTTTTGTCTTCATTCTCTCCTCTGCTGCTGCCTCCAGTGCATCCCATAACTGAGCCTGCCTTTTACTTACTTTAGTAACTTGGTGGGCCTCTCTTGAAGTGATGTTACCAGCCCGGCACACTACAGAATAGAAAAATCGCACTGGGCATTCCCAAGTTATAGAACATATAAAGGATGTTTGTACCCACAGTCTCCTAAGTGATAAGAGCTACTCTGCCCTTTCTCATATGGCTCCTCTGTGTAAGTAAACAAATTAAAGCCTGTGATTGATGTGGAAACCCCAAGTACTTCTAGCAGTGCATTACATCCATTACCTGAATAGTAACAGGGCTAAGAGGCCGTTTGGTGTGGCGAAATTCACGTTCCAGATTTTCCTCATCTTGCACCCTCATCCATGCTGGAAAAAATATTGCTCAATCTCAAGGACTTAGACTCCATCTCTACAAAATATAAAATTATTTTACAATCCCTCCCTTTTAAAGATCCAAGAGGACACTGGGAAAATGACCTCTCAATTAATATATCAGAAAAGGAGTGGAAAGTAGCAATGCAGAGAATTCACTCAAGCTCCATATGCGCAAAGCATACAATTATACAACTCAAAATTATATATCGAGCACATCTGTCTCGACTAAAACTCTCCAAAATGTTTCCAGGGCATGATCCAACCTGCGAACGTTGCAACCAAGCCCCAGCCTCACTAGGTCACATGTTCTGGGCCTGCACCAAATTAACATTATTCTGGACAAAAATTTTTAATTACCTCTCAGACAGTCTTGGACTCACAATCCCTCCTAACCCATTAACAGCTGTGTTTGGGGTTCTTCCAGAGGGTCTTAAAGTGGAGAAAGACAAACAAACTGTGATTGCATTCACTACACTGTTGGCACGCAGACTTATTCTGATAAACTGGAAGAACCCAAACTCTCCTCTTTTAAGTCAGTGGGAAACTGATGTGTTATACTATTTAAAATTGGAAAAAATCAAATACTCAGTTAGAGGATCTGTGCAGACTTTTTTCAAAACATGGCAGGATCTAATCAGTAATATTTTGAAATGATTTCATAAAGCACATAGAATTTGTTGATTTAGGTATTTTTAAAAGCCTTAAATTTTACACCGTTTGGCTTGCTCTCTCTCTCAAGGGTGGGGATCGATCTGTTCTTAGCATAATTCTTTTTTTTTTGTAAAAACTTGATTGCTATGTATTGATTGTAATAAAATTAATAAATAAATAAATAAAATAAAAAAAAAAGAAATTCACGTTCTTTGATACAGAAGCCATTCAGGAATTTACAGGTTACAGGTTTGAGTTTAGTCATCCACCTTAATAAAAGGATAAGTGTCTGTGTGTCTGTGTAGGTGTTCGTCCAATTGCTATGTCTCTGTCATTCCAAATGATGGCACATCACAAACATTTTTAGTAATAAAATGCATTGCATTTGCCATTCCAATAAATGGTGCATCACAAACCTTAACCCTGCTGTTATGAATTCCATACCAAATGGCATATAACAGAAACATATTCAATGCATGGTGCACTGCAAACATTAATTGTTTACGTTAATTATTATTTAGATTTCAACACGTCTTTGACGGGCAGCAGAGAAGTACTAAAATAATCTGCACTGTAGCATAAAGGTGGGCAAGCGTAATCTCAGAAGGTCACTATACTTTGAAAGTTTTCATTCTGCAAATTTGTCCATAACCTATGTTACCCCTGCTTAATATTTTTTTTACACAAATGGTACATTAAATACCCATCCTTATATATAATTTGATACTATCCATATGTATGGTGTTCGCATTATTACCTCAACTCAATACAAGTTAGAACCATGCAATGTTCGAATGCTACACTGACGCCGCTGGAAGGCTGAGTATATTAAGTCGGTGTTGGTTCAAGCAGATAACAGTAAGTTCGGTTGGATTTTGGAACGTTGGTTTGGTGGGGCGTACTTTCCAGGACTAACATCGTCCACTGACTTAAACCCTTCGACAACTCTGGAATCGTAAGTAATTTAGAACGTATCGCCATTTTCTTGGTACGTTGAAATCTATCTTTGGGCAGTTCGGTTTTGGCATCCGTCCTTCTGACATCTATTGGCAAACTGAGTAATGACGGCTGGGTATTAACAATGGTCATTGTTTCAATTTTAGCCGTTCTCAGATCTAAAATGACCACGCCAACATAATTATTACTCCGACTCTGATTAGAGTCGTAAAATATGGTTTGTTTTGAAAATTTGTTTGCCGGAAAAAATCAAATGAGGTGCGCCAAAGAGCTGAGTTCACATCCCGCAGCCCCGTTTAAACAGGAAGCTCTTCATTACATCTGCCGAAAAGGTCTGTTTTAAGCACAGATAAGTGCCATGATAACAAAATCATTTCCAAGTAATTCTTTGCAGAGAAAGTATGGATTTCACAAACGTAGAATTTGTAGCCCAATTCGATCGGGCTCCCCAGTCGCTAGTTTAAAATAAAAGAAAGTATAAATCAAACTGACAATGTCACATGGCGAGAGAACCAAGTGACTCATAATCGTAATTTCAATCGTATCTTAATTTACAACTGAACTAGATTAAATGTGCTTGTGCAATGTGGCTACTGCCACAGAATTAGAGAAACATGTTAATAATAGGATACATAGTACTCTTTTAATAAAATAATTCTAGATTTTTCTGCACTGCACAAGGGTGCAAGGTTGATCGAGAAATGCTTATCTCCTGTATAAAGTCTCTGCATTCTCCTTGCCTTTTCTTCGGGTGACCCTGTTTTCCCTACACATCTTTGGAATGAGCAGCGGTTATCCATGTGTGCATACATGAGTGTGCGTCCAGGTTTGGTTCCTACCTCATGCCTACTGCTTCTGTGCTAAGCTCCAGCTCTCCATCGCCCTGAAGTTGAATTAAGTGGGTTAACCGGATGGATAATTTTCTCCTTGGAATAATAAAGACAGATTGATTTTCAGTATATTGTTATTGGCAGGATTTAACATGAAAATATTGGAAGTAAATAAAGTATAGTTTTGATTTATTAGAGAACAGCTTACAAGCTTTACGCGGCACCATATTTTAGAGATCCCCTTGCTTTTATCAATTACCTCAGATGAGCTGGAATGGACAACAGTATATCATTGTGATACGTGCTGTAAGTAGTGGTAATGGAACTTTCTGGGCTTGATATTTTTATATATTATTTTGCATTCTCTGTTGAGCTCTTGACCAGTCGAGCGACACCAGATAATTCTCTTCATATGCCTCAGTGCAATGTCATTCTAAATTAGGGGCACATTCCTAAAGCCTCAAAGAATGCTGCACTGAACTAAAACTAATGAGAAATAATTGAACTTTACTTATAACCTTTTTGTTCAGAAGTTCACCTTTGTACTTGGAAACATCAATGAAAATTAAAACCAGTAAGAGGTGATCTCTTAAAGAAGTAAGAAAAAAGCAATGTATAGGAATTTTATACAGACAGCAATCTAATACTGGAGTTATTTCAACTGACACATGCAGTATGATGAATAAAGAGGCTTTCAGCATTTCTGTCTGATAGTTCCATTCTTTTACAGCACATTTTCTTTAGCTCTTTGTGTCCTAGTATTAAGAACATAAATCTATTTAAGCTTAATAATAAACAAATCAATGTATTTATAATTTAAACAAGCAACATGCAGTATTTCTATATTACAATGGCAACATTGTATGCAAAAATACCATATTCAGTACCTACCATTCTACATCAGACCTCCAGTCAGACAAAACCAGCAGCACACACATCACATCCGCAAGCTTTGGCTTATTGCAAAAAAAAAAAAAATGTTTTTAAATTGTGTTCTTTTTTGTTGATACCATGCAAACAGATTCTGAGTTTTCCTTACCTTTGATTCATTCAAATTTGTATAATCCAGTAGCAAAAGAATGAAGTATCAGATGCAGGCTAATTCTTTACCTATAAATTAAACTATATTGCTGACTCTTTCAAGGTTCTTTCTTTAGAAGGCAATAGGCAGAAAGCAAAACAAGAGGAAGATTGATCTTAAGGAAAAAATCAATGATTAGTCATTTCCTGTTCAATGCATGTTTGGCAACCATACTTGGTTAATCCTTGAAACTGATTTGCCTGCAGGGGGTTTATTGCTAAAATGTCTTTTTTGGTCATTAGTAATGAGAGCAAACTGTAAATATTGTTCACTAACTTTCCATTTTGATCAGGTTAACTCTATTTTGGACTTAGTTTTGGATGAGCAAGTTATAATTTGCCACCATTTTTGATCACTACCTCAGCATGGAAGGTTGTAAGATGAAGGACAATTATTGCCTCTCTCACAGTCTCATTTTCTGCTCACTTCTTGGATACATTCCCATTCTTGAATTTGTTCTAACCTTTTTTTATTTTTCTTAATTTACTATAAAAAAGTATTTGCCTGTGTCAGCTCATAAAGCTCTGACTGGCTCAATAAACACGTCGACTGTATTAAACGGGTGGAGGGATATGCTCAGACTTGAGCAAGTCATGTTGCTCCTCTTCTTCGCAACTTTTACTGGAAAAGTGAAGATAAAAGTTTAGATAATTCAAACAAAAGGGAGTATGTGGTGATCAAGCACTTCTTTTCTTGAGTCTATGCATCTTATACTCCACCTCTGACCTTTTCCAGGATCACTTCCATGATAATGTGTAAAAATTGTCTGCATGAGACAAATCAATTGTAAGCCAGAATGGAGGCTCAGTTCCTGTTATTTATTAAGACTAGGGGGCCGTTGTGAAGAGGGGGGCTGAACACACCCCAAGGAGACGCAGTCGCTCCTCCAAAACCCCCTCTTAAATGGTGATACAATGGGAAACAAATATAGTTATTTTTTTTACCTCCTCTTTGCTCGATCACCTGCTGGCTTGTTGCTGCTGCTGCCATGCCACGTGATCTGCATCTTGTGCGTCGCTTCAAACGTTTAAAAGCCTTTACAGCAGCTGTCTTTTTGTCTCACTGCCTTGTCTTTCTTCTCCCCCAGACATCCTCAAACACTATTTGATCTCTTTTCGCTGTTCCGTTATTTCACCGAGTAATAATTTGTTTGTTCGCGGTAATGCGATCTTTCCTATCATTTTTATGAGACTTCCAAATTTTCCTACTTCCATTATCTCTAACCTGCTTTGCATGTGTATAATTTGCGCCAACGTTTTTGAATTCTTTACGATGTTCTACTTTGTCATCTACTCTTCGTGTTTTCTGTCCCCGGGCGTGGTTTAATCTCTTGGCAGAAAGTCTAGTCTTGCGGGACGTGAAAGTGTCTTTCTGAGAGAATTACGTCTTGTCTCTCTGAACAGGTATCGTCTCGTCCCAAGATTGTTTTATATAATAGAGGGATTGGATGGAGCAATGGTATCAAATCCTTTATCATCTACTTTACTATATTTTTTTGTTATTCTTTACTTATGGGCTATAACTGTAGCGTCTCTCTAGCAGTTTCTGTATTTACTGTTTATTGTGTACTTTATACTGTATTTTTTGTAGCCTAAAGCTCCCCATGGTAAAGACTACATAATAATCAACTGATTGATTGACTTGCTTAAAATAATCTGCAGTGTATTCAAACTGAAAAAATGTTCATTTTCCTACAGATAGAGATTTCGATCACAAATACCCAGCAAAAGGTATAGTCCTATCAACACCCACCATAATTTCTCATGAAGGTGCTGAAGGACCCTTAGAGAGCCATCTCCCTGCAGCAAAGATCTGAGATGCAAAGCCACTCTTTTTTGCTGTTGATACTGAATCATTAATTTCTAGTCTTTAAATATGGCCTTATTCAGTCATGGACTGTTTTATTCATTTACTTTGTTGCATGCTTTCAATTCTTTATGCAAACATTACACCCAGAAATTATGAATTATGAATTCCAAAGCATGAAAAATAACAAAAAAAAACTCAGAGTCTAAAGAGATATAAAAATGGGCAATCACAGAAAGACTCTATCAAGGGAGAATAAAATGTTTCTCTCCAAAAGAGACTTAATAATATTCCCTTTACTTGGGAAAGTGAGACAGTGGTGGGGATTTCTGCCTTGCAGTTCCAAATATTTCAGTTTAATTTTTAATTCTAAGCTCTTTCTCCAATTGTGTGAATTGTAAACATTCTCCACAAGTCCACAGAGGTTTTCCAGAGTACTCCAAACATTTGTGTGTCAGATTAACTGGTGAGCCTGAACTGATCCAGTATGGGAGAGCTCAGGTGTCTGCTTCAGTGTGCCGTGAGTTGGACTGGTGCTCCATTCGGAGTTGGTTACCTCTTTGACTTAATGTTGTCCTTGCTTCATCTTGTTCTGACCCCACAATAAAATAGGCAGCTTCAGTATGGGCAGGTTTTGTCCCTGTGTGGTTAGAAAAGTAGTAATAAACAATTAGTGGAGTAGGTGAGATGAAGGTGGAGAGTGAGAAAGATGGATGGAGAGTAAACAGAGTGCTTTGTGATATCATCCCCATGATAGACTTGTTTAGTAAGGCCCAAACATACAGCGTGCTTACTGTTTTATGTTTATTTTATAGTTTGTATTCTCCTCTTTTGCTATTTGAATTTACTAAAGGTGCTGTTGTGTTGTTATGGGTGCATAAAGCTTTCACAATGACCCAATCTATTACATCAGTCATGCATACAGTACAATCTATGAAAGCTGACTGTCACAAAAAAAGAATACATAGCAGCGGCAAGCATGCATCCTTCCAACTGCTTTTTCAATATAAAGTGCAAACAGTAGGCTTTCATCTGAATATATCTTTTTCCAAATAGCATCGATCTTCCACCTGTCGTGCCATCTTTACCAGTATTCACAGTAGTCCGTAGTCCGTGCTCTTCCAAGGTTCATTTGCATATTTGCTGTGAATAAGAAAGTTCCAAATGGAATTCAAAGTCATTTCACAAAGACACTGGCCCTTTTAATTTCCATTAGTTTTATATTCTACCTTGAAAATCGACACTATCTATAGTGTCTGATCTCCACAGGAATGTCCTTATAGTTGGGCTCCTTTCTCAGTCTGTGCCCATTGTATCACCAAAATGGGAAAGTTCTACAGGCCCATATTCTTTGTAGCCATAATCACTGCTAGATGATCACAGCTCTGTGGCCCAGATTACAAGGTACTACAGTATATGATGTCTAGTACAATATGTAAACTCTGTAGAAATAACTGCATTTATGTATACATTTTTCTTTCAATCTGTCCTGAACTTCATGTAAGTTACAGTAATAAAACACAATCTGCTTTAACTTATGGTTCATAGTGTTAGTCAGAAAAAAAATAAATGTAATCAGTTAGGTTGTATATACTGGCCAGGAGTATGGCACAATCATGTTCCATTGAGAAGGGGTCAGCTGTGCCATTTTCCACTAGTGCAGACTCTCACATATTAACTTGGAGAGAAGCATTTGCCTTTTCAATAGCCAATTCCACAGTACGACACCACAGTTGTGACAGCCAAAAAGGCACAGCCACCACCTTAAGGAAGCATTCAAAGTTTTGCTATAGAAGCTCTTTATGATGATTCTCACATTATTTAGAATAACTTACAGAGAGTGCTGTCGTCAACAACACCTCCTACAGTAGATGTGTGAAAAGAGCCTCCTAATTAAAGTAGTTGTGGATATTTCACTTACAGTGTGTTCACTTTGCAATGTTAGAGAAATATATTGCCATGAGAATCTATGAAGTAAATGTATGTTGGAAGAAGACAAAGATACAACCATATAATAGTTTATTTTTTTCCAGCAATAGAAGTTATTAATAAATTAAAGGTCATTTGAAAATTCTGCACTAACCACAATGGACAGAAGCTGATGCAATACAACATGTTAAGGGTTATTCGAACACGTATAGTGCAGTGCTCTGCCATTGGACTAGTTAACGGCGAGGTGAAATGAGCATGGATGCTCAGCTGTGGGATTGCATAATTTCTGAACAATGCGCCATATTGAGATTATTTTGAGCAGATGGAATGAAACCTGCTGAAATTCACTGAAGGATGTTGACTTGTGATCAGTAAGCTCTTGGATGGATACCCATCTTGAGAAAAATCATTATGCACTATGGCATGTGTAGATCCACAGCAGATATCCAAGGGTGCAGCAACAGAGGACAACATAATCCGTTATGCCTATCTGATGAAGACATTCGCCATATCGATGTGGGCTTTTGTGCTCGATGTTGATGGTCAACCAGACCAAGATTTGTCAATTACACCTGTTCTTCTTGCTTTAAACCTTTCTACCCATTCAAAAACGTTTTCTTGAGTCATGCTGTTATTTCCATACTGAGCCAACATCCTTCGGTGAATTTCAGCAGGTTTCACTCCCTTTGTACAAAGAAATGTCACTATGGCACATTGTTCAACAATGTAGCAATCCCACAGAGAACCGTCTATTTTCATTTGACCTTGGCTTGAACTAAACTAATGGCAGAGCACTCACTGTGTGTGCTCAAACTACCCATAAGCCATTGCAAGTGTGTTGTATTGTGCTAGCTTCTAACCATTACAGTTATTGTATAATCTTCTAATTACTTTTTGATTTACCCTCGTAATAATACCAAATTTTAGTAGAGATTATCTGTTATCACTTCATTGTTTATTGAGACTGAAAGAGAAAGTAAGAATCCACTTGATCAGCTGCCATGACTCCTTTCAACTGAAATATTGCAGCCCTCTTCAGAATTTCAAATGCAATAATGCAGATTTTTCCCTGTGGCCAGCACTGCCCAGGATGCACTACATGAACCACCATTAAGTAGGGTGCCAGTCCATTGTAGGATCCACTCACACAAATACCTGCAATGTAACCATTTTAGAGTCGACAATCAATCTTTCATGCAACTTTTGAGCTATGGAAAGATAACCCGAATACCTGCATAAAATAAACAGAGGCAGGGGGAACATGCAAATGCCACACAGTCAATGACCAGATATAGAATTTGAACCACAGCTCTAAGTACTGCATTGCAAATTATTCTTGTTTCTTTCAAATATAATCTAATAAACAGCTGAATATTTTCTGTTAACCTCATCTTCCTTTAAATAGCCATCCCACACACATCATATGATTCAGACAGTGAAAGGAAGTTCATAAACATTAGTCTCACTAATCGGCAACAATGTGTAATTACAGTTCTTCAGTAAGTGTTATACAATCTGGTAAAGACAGAACAGTATAAAATTCAGTCTGGCACACAAAAAAAGTATGAAATGTCAAAAAATAAGATGTTTATTAAGTTTCATTTGCAGTTTTTTTTTGTTGAATTTTGTTTACTTGACTGTATGCTACGCCTCATTTGGCAGTTTAATTCTTCCTTCCAGACCTTTTGGGTAGCTTCTTTTTATTTAGACATCTGGAGTACATTTCTTCCTTTACATGTTTGGTTCTCCTTTCTGCTAACTCTTATCATCTGCTTAACAACAGGCATAATAGGGATGGACGCAGTGGGGCTATAGATAGGTGGCCATTTATTGAAAAGGTAAAAATGTGTTAGGGAAATTAAAAGGAAATTGAGAACTCAAAAAACACAAATAAAAAATCTTCAGTTACTTTTCGTAGACTTTTGTTATTCCATTTAGTTAAAGGCTTTTTGTTCGGTTATTATTTTCTGAAATTTCTCACTGAAGATTTTTTTCAGTTGTCATCCTTTGCAGTTCAGCAGAAATGAAATTGCTGTCAAGTTGGCTGAGTTGTCAGTTACAGCCAGAAGATTGAGGACTTGCAAAATGTTTATGCCCTTGCACCATCATCACGTTCAAAGCATTTATTCTTCATTAGCTTTTAACTATCCTTGACTCATTTTGTCCTCTCCGTCAGTTCAGCCATCATCATTTCCAAATGGACCTTCAACAGAATAGATGAGCCCTAATTAAGTTTGAATATTTGGTCTGAAACACATAACTGCCTTAAAGAAACCAGAAATGCTGTATGTTATCATTTTAATTAATTATTATCCAGGTATTATATGCTAAGACTTTTTCCTGGATAAAAAAATGAAAAGAGTAATTATAAAAGGAAAGAATATCTGCATGGTCGGATTCTTAAAGATAACCCATACGGTTTACTGTGGGCTGAATGGTCTATCATTCTAAACCAATCAATGCATTTATAACATGCAGTAATTACCATAGACTTCAGAGAAGTGAACTATATTAAACAAGAGCTATTAACTCAGATGGCGGCAATGAAAAATTTTGTAAATTAATGGCCCAGTATGAGTGAGCATGCCCTTTGGCCCAGGGTGGGATCCTACCTTCTTTGTAATTTGGCCCCAACTATACCTGACCCTGTTCTTGGATGGCTGAATGGATTAAAAGACAGGTCTGTAACTGAATGAAGGGCAGAAGGCAGTGAAGGTTTAAGATTAAGGTAGACTCATGCAGGGAATACTATTAAATTCTATTTAATTTCTTTTTTTATAGGATTCTTCATTGACACAACTTCAGTGCCTAACGTAACATAACATTCTCAGATTCACTTTATTTAATTCTGAGTCACTATAGGCCACAGCCTGTAATGGCCACACTGGACACTAGGATTAATGATAATACATCAAACACAAACTACTGTACATTTAATACTCAGTAGAACAGAGATGTTTACATTTTACTAACACAACAAAAGTCCATTAACATTATAATTATGTCATGTCCAGTTAGTAAGTAGAAGAGTAGAGGAAAATAACACTTCAGTCAAAAGCATTGCTGGAGAAAATAAACCTCAGGGCAGTTCACTGTCATTTATAACAAATAAATTAAGGTCAAAGACAGATAAAGTCACCTTTCTGTTGACCTAGACCAAAAGGTCACCTACCTTTTATATAAGTAACATGCTAGACAGTGTAAAAAGAACAGCTAACAGTAATCCACTGCAAAAATCATCTGTTATTTTCTTGTGGAGTCCTGAGCCATTGTTACACTACACTATATGTGAATATCCAACATTACTGTTCTTTATTTGTACCTATAGGTAGAACTAAAGCATACATAATACTTCATTTTATCAGCTTAGCTCATTTACATAACACATTTCAATATACTTTACTTTTCACCAGTCAGAATTAACCATCCAGCCATTTTCCAACCCACTGAATCCGAACACAGGTTCACGGGGGCCTGCTGGAGCCAATCCCAGCCAACACAGGGCAGGGTGCCAACCCACCGCAGGACACACACAAACACACCCACACACCAAGCACACACTAGGGCCAATTTAGATACGCCAATCCACCTAACCTGCATGTCTTTGGACTGTGGGAGGAAAACGGAGCGCCTGAAGGAAACCCACACAGACACGGGGAGAACATGCAAACTCCATGCAGGGAGGATCTGGGTAGCGAACCTGGGTCTCCTAACTGCGCAGCAGCAGCGCTACCACTGCGCCAATGTGCCGCCCCAGTCAAAATTAGATAAATGGTATATCCCAGAAATACTCCCTTTAAATTAGGTATTATGTAAAGTTAAACTAGTTAAACATATAAAAGGTCCTAGGTATAAGAAATATGTAAACTATTATCACAGAACAAACCAAAAAGTGAAATGTCATATATAATCTCATTTTCTAATCTAAAATGTGCTGTTCAAATGAGGTCAGGATGTCCGAGTTTAGCAGGCAGGCAGTTTTACTTCAAGCACTTTTTGTTTTGTTTTATGCTTGTATAAACTTATATAACACTTATATAACAAAGGCTTCCTTTGGTCTTACTAACACTTACAAAGCATCAATAAAGTGGTTATTCATCTCTGTGATGTGTGGCATATTAAGAGCCTGTGATATGCTGGTCCAATTACTTCTGAATATGAAAGATTTACAGGTCCTGTAATATGTAAAAAGGCGCTATATAAGCGCCCGACCTGACACAGATTCACACTGTCGGGCACATCTTCCCCGTAATCCCCACAGGCACAACACAGTCCCAAGTGTGCAAGCACCACCAAACCCATCACACTAATCCGTATCTTTTCTCTTCCACCACCACTCCTCCTTCAAGCTTTGTCCTTCTCCACCCGACTCAGACCGCTGAGTGGTAGTTGCTGGCTCCTTTTATTGAGCATCCAGAAGTGCTCTAGGTGCTTGATTGCCAACATCCGGCTTCGCTTCCGGGTGTGGCGAATATGCTGCCCACCCGGGCACAGGAATCCCAGCTGCAGCACCCCCTGGTGGCGCCTGCGGGATGCAACGGGGCCGTACCCAACTTCAATTCCCATGGAGCCCTGCGGGAAACCAAGGCACCGCTCCAACCCAGGGGGGCGGCCATCCAGCATCCAAGGGGAGGTATTGCACCGTCCAGAGCTGCTCCCCCTAATTTACAGAGAAGGGACATCTCGGCCGGGCATGGACCACGGCCATCCGCCACAACTGAAACCAAAATGAATTTCAAACTGAAGTTATTTTAGTAGGCCAAATTGCAGATGTAAAAACATTTTATTGTTGCTTTGTGAGTGCTACAAAAATCAAAAGAAGTATTTTTAAGGTTTTCCATAGCAGCATATGAGTTCAATCTGGAGAAGACTATTTTCTATGAGCTGGCTAAGTTTGGAGATATCAAACCAGGAGAAAGAACAGATACTATAAAACCAGAAGGATGACCAAATACAGGCCTGAACAGAATGTGGCAGATGAAATTTAAGTAAATTTGGGGTATTACACATAGGAAATAGAATTGTTAGATTGAATATATAATGAGGGGTCTGAAACCTGAAAGTACACTTCATGAGAAGCACCTAGGGGTCATAGTGGACTCATCCCTTTCTACATCAAAACAGTGTATAGAAGCAAACAAGAAGGTTAACTGGATGTTAGGTTATTTATCATGATTTGTGGAGGACAAGTCAAAGGATGCTGTGCTTAAGCTATATAATACACCAGTGAGGCCTCACATGGAGTACCATGTATAGTACAGGTCTTCTTGTTACAAAAAGACACACCAGAGAAAGTCCAGAGAAGAGTGGCTAGGCTGATCCCTGCACTGAGAGGTACGAGCTACGAGGAAATACTCAAGTTGAACCTTTTTAGTTTAAACAAATGAAATGGAGAGATTAAGAGATGGCATGACTGAAGTGTTTAAATTATGTAAGTAATAGTACATTGGATCCTAGATGTTACTTTAAAAAACATTTTTCAACAACAATATAAGGACACAGTTGGAAAGTTGTTAAGGGCAGATTGTGCACAAATGTTAGAAAGTTTGTCCGTCACACAAAGAACCATAGACACGTGGAATAAATTACTAAGTAGTGTGGTGGAGAGGCGGACTGTAGGAACCTTCAAATCTGGACTTAATGCTACTTTATACAATCTTGATGAATAGGATGGACAGGCTTGGTGGGCTGAATGGCTAGTTCTCATCACATTTAATACTTGGTTTGTCTCCCAAATGCCCTTAAAGTAGCTTGAATTGTTCCTTACACAATAAGAATCCCAATTAAGATATTTCCACAGTTAAAAAAAGGAATGTAAAAGTAAGCAAGTATGGGAAACTAAAAGATTCTTGTTTCTTGCGTAACCAGAGGAAAAACAATAAATGGAGCAAGAAGATTTTGTCTTGTATGAATAAAATAACCACGTTAAGGGTGAGGTTTAATTATCTATGTCCCATACCGATGTGGTTTCATTTTCCTCTGTTATAACAGAGCATTTGACTGCATCTTCATTGAAGACCAGCTACACAAGTTAGACTTCTGGTAGGAGGTTCCACTCCTCTGTACTCCCTTGGATATGTTCCACATTGCAAAAGTCCAATGGCAACGTTCTTGGAGTCAACCTTTTTGTCTTTTAAAGTATTCAGTATTATTCAGCAGAGGAGTGTCAAGAAACACTACTGGGTCTTCTTTATACTACGCCTGTATAATGCCTCACTGCGTATGTAACTGCCAAGTCAGACGTTTTCTTTCTTTTTAGTCATTCTGTTGTGTATTTGAAAGGAGTCTGTTGTCTCTCTTAATATAACGGGTCTGTTGTTTGTCATTATGTAATAATATGTACTAATTTACTAAACTGAGCTTCTGCAAAAAGTCAAATCTCCCCCTGGGGATAAATAAAGCACTATGTATTCATGACATGCAGAATAATGCTTCTAATAGATAGATAGATAGATAGATAGATAGATAGATAGATAGATAGATAGATACTTTATTAATCCCAAGGGGAAATTCACATAATCCAGCAGCAGTATACTGATACAAAAAACAATATTAAATTAAAGAGTAATAAAAAAAAAAATGCATGTAAAAGCAGACAATAACTTCGAGTAATGTTAGCATTTACTCCCCCTGGTGGAATTGAAGAGTCGCATAGCATGGGGGAGGAACAATCTCTTTAGTCTGTCAGTGGAGCAGGACAGTGACAAAAGTCTGTCACTAAAGCTACTCCTCTGCCTTGAGATGACACTGTTCAGTGGATGCAGTGGATTCTTCATGATTGACAGGAGTTTGCTTAGTGCCCGTCGCTCTGCCACAGATGTTAAACTGTCCAACTTTAATCCTACAATAGAGCCTGCCTTCCTAACAAGTTTGTCCAGGCGTGAGGCGTCTTTCATCTTTATGCTGCCTCCCCAGCACACCACCGCATAGAAGAGGGCACTCGCCACAACCGTCTGGTAGAACATCTGCAGCATCTTATTGCAGATGTTGAAGGACGTCAACCCTCTAAGGAAGTATAGTCGGCTCTGATCTTTCTTACACAGAGCATCAGTATTGGCAGTCCAGTCCAATTTATCATCCAGCTGCACTCCCAGGTATTTATAGGTCTGCACCCTCTAGTTATACCTAGAAGATTTGAAACACTTTAACAGCTAAGGATTGCTGGTGGGGACACTTGTTAGTGGTCTAAGCTACTCAGCCAACTAAAGTGGTGGACAAGAGAGGCCTTTGATGTACTGGAAAATGACAAAACTGTTTTTTTTTTTTTTGGAGGAGATCATTTTATTCGATGGTGGTATTGCTAACGAAAGTTCTCCATTCACCCGCTTTTCTAATGTGCATCTGGTTGTGAACATATCCTATTTATGTGAGCACCCAGGAAGGTTGAGGCAACAACACAAAATAATAAAGAGGTGTCATTTAGGGAGAGTAAGTGTATCAAGTTCAAGTGGTGTTGAGGAGATGTATCAGGCACACGCCACTGAGAAGAGACCCTGAGGTTGACTTGAGACACACTGGAGAGATGACGTCTCTTAACTGGATTGGGAATACACTAGAATTCCCCAGAAAGAGCTGGAGGTTTAGAGAAGCCTGGTCAGAACGACTAAAAGGATCAAAGGCGAGGATCGGGGTGCACAGTATAAGATTGCCTCTATAAAAATGTTCTGTCTCTATTACTCCTTATTCTACTTCATTTCAAATAAAGCAGTTGTCTGGTGGGAAGTATCAATAAATATTTGCTCATTGAATAAAAACATATCATTTTTGAACACTGAAATACCTCAGAAATTTTTAAAATAATTTTTTGCCTTGATGAGTATTCCAAAGTACACTTGTACTAAATGACTTTGCCTTTGAAGCATATTGTTTTATATGTTTTTAATTCAGGATTACCTTTGCTCTGTACCCTTCATTGACCTCTTCCTCCCTTCATCCCCGGAAGCTGAAGAAAGGATTATTAAAGTTCAGAAGTGACCACTCCTTTAACAGACAGCGTCATCTAATATCTCAACTAGTACAGAGAATTTGTGACAGTCAATGGGATTTTCAACACTGTTATAACTGAGGAAATAAGCAAATAGTATTCTATACTCATGTAGTTTGTTCTTACGGTAAATTCAGGTATTCATGGGGTGCCCATTTTAAAATAAAAAAGCACATATAATGAGCAGAGCAGATTTTTCTTTCTTGTGACTATGCTGCAGATATGATATAGTAACAAGGGGTCTCGATAATGTATTGTGTGTCGCATTCACTGGGATGTTTTTCTGGTTCCTTTTATCTATTTGTAGTGAACTGTAGCGAATAAACTCAACTGTTTCAAGTAAATGCAGTGCTGACCTCAATGTAACTCCGCTTACACATTGGCTCGGTGGTGGTGGACAAACAATGAGTTAGGCAAAAATCCAAGGGAGCAAAACAAATAGTTAAAGACATCTGCAAATTGTCTATTGTAGGAAGTGCATGTATGAAAGAGATCTTGCCAAAAATACATGCATTGTTTATACTTTCAGTGTCTTAATATGGAACGAGGATGCTTACAGTATCTCTTATGTTTGAGCAATATCGTGTACTTGTCACATTTACTACCATAAATATATCAATTCATTGCATTTTCTATTGTTAGTTAAATTTCCATCTATCCATCCATTCTTGAAAGCACTTGATCCAGACACTGCATGTGTACATTTAAACGTGCTATCCATTATTGTTATACTATCAAACAATACTATGAAATGTGTCCAGTGAATGAAAACTCAATTTAAGTATTAAATTGATGAGAAAGATAACACATTTAAGCATTTTTTTCCTCTGTCTATTGTTTGTAAAGGAAGTATGTGAGCCAAAATAAATAACAGCCAATCAAAATATATCAGCATTGCACTGACTCACTCACTTCGGTATGTATTCAAAGTACGCAGTCTTCCTGAAACATTAGCCTATTTTTTGTATCCTTTGGGACACGTGAATTTAACTGGATATAAAACTCTTGTAATGAAAGCAATGGACATTGAATCAATAGCGTCATATCAGCAGAAGAGTTTCTGCTTCCATCGTTACAGCCTTTTTTCCTATTTACTTCTCTGCGGATGGTTATGGCCCCAAGGTCCTTTATTGCATACACACTGCTTAATATTATCAGTTCCACTTTCAGCTTCCTGCTTTTCTTCTGCAGTACTGTGTAGCCAGTGATTCCAGGATAACAATAACTTGTTTAGAATTTGTTATCAGAAAGAATGAGCACTTAAACAGCTGCCATGGCTTTCATTCAATTTACCTTCTATAAATCCATTTCCTAACACTTGCTCGTATAAACACATTCAAATTTACTACCATTACTAATTTTAAACATAATATCTTGAGATAAATTTGAAATAATGTTATTAAGAAAAAATGGAAAATTATGGTTTGGATATTTTTCTAAGAAAAAAAATGATATCATGATAACTACTTGGGACTTTGAACTGACACTTTATTGAAATGTTTCATATTTACCTTCCAGATTCATTATGGAGCTGTCCAATATTAGGAGAGCATAATTGGGGACACTACAGTAAAGGTCAGGCTGGTATATTATACATAGCACTGTATATGACAGGAAGCCAACAAATTCATCTATCCATTTCCTAATCTGCTTATCCAATCCAGGGCTGTTATTCGAGTTCTCACAGCACAGGACACAATGTAGAAACCAACCCTGGAAGGGGTGCCTATGGTGCAGTGCATTAGGGGTCCAAAGCCCTAGTGGGTGTGCATAATGCTGGAAAGCTGTGCAATCGCAGGGTATGGAATGATTAAATTGGTTAATTGCGTGTTCATGTGAAAGCACGATTCATCATCGACTTTCTGCGTGCCATTAAGCAATGCACCTGCACCCACTAAGGTTCTGAATAGGACAGATAAGAAGAGATCAAGCAAGAAAGGAAGAGATATCTGAAAAAAGAGAGAGAAAGGATCATAAAAGAAAGAAAGATGGGGAGGATGAGAAGAAACAAAGAGTGAGAGCTGGAATGTGAGCCAGTGCTGTGAACAGGAGGCAAGATGGGTAGGCCTCTCCTGTTAAACAGGAGAAACTGATGGCTTTATAGATTGTCCTACAGACACCTGAGATGCCAGTGGGATGATGGAGATGGTGATGACCAGCTGAGGTGACGGGTATGAAAGCTCAATAGCGATTGACTGCTCACTGGCGTCCCAGCCCTGCTTTGAAGACATGATGGGTGTGCAGGGAAAAAGAAAAACAGTTGCTTGGAGGCTTAAAGGAGGATAGAGAGTAAAGATATCTCTGTTTTTATTCATGATTTTCACATTCTTGTGGATCAATTTATTAGATTGTTTTGTACTGCACTTTATTTAAATGTGCCACCTGATTGAAATAAATTGTACTATGCACTTTTGCACCAACAAAGATGAAAGACAGATAGCAAAAAGAGGATTTGGTGCCTGACAAAGAATCCATGTACCCAAGCTAGAACAGACTGTGAATAATAAACGTTTAATGGACTGATTATGTATTGTTTTCACACAGAACACTGAGGGGTGATGCAACACCCATGTAGGTTTTTCCAATTAGCGTAACTTGTAAGTCTCTTTAAGGTTAGTGGAGCTGGAATACATGGAGGAAACTCATGCAGACATGGCAAGAATATGCCAGCTCCACACAGATTCAGGAGCTGTAAGACAATTATCCTAACCCTATGGCTATCCAATGAAAATTCCACCTGTTTTTAGTTATATGTGGGGCTACAGAAATGGACTGATGAAGGTTATTGATTTAAAAGACAGGAATGTTACTGGACAAAATGTTAAACCAAGTCATATGACATTTAGGAAGATATTAAGTATACACATACTTCATTCTACTTGCTAGAAGTAACACAAGTATCAAGGGGTAGAGTGGTAGTGATTATCCTGACCACTAGAATATTTACATACATACATCCATCTATCCATCCATTATCTAACCCACTATATCCAAACTACAGGGTCTGCTGAAGCCAATACCAACCAACACAGGGCACAAAACAGGAAACAAACCCCGCGCAAGGCACCAGCCCACCGCAGGGCATGCACACACACACACACACACACACACTAGGGACAATTTAGAATCGCCAATGCACCTAACCTGCATGTCTTTGGACTCTGGGAGGAAACCGGAGTACCCAGAGGCACAGGTAGACCAAGCAAACTTCACGCAGGGAGGACCCAGGAAGCGAACCTGGGTCTTCTAACTGCAAGGCAGCAGCGCTACGCATCCGGAAAGTATTCACAGCGCATCTCTTTTTCCACATTTTGTTATATTACAGCTTAATTCCAAAATGGATTAAATTCATTTTTTTCCTCAGAATTCTACACGCAACACCCCATAATGACAACATGAAAAAAGTTTACTTGAGGTTTTTGCAAATTTATTAAAAATAAAAAAACTGAGAAATCACTTGTACATAAGTATTCACAGCATTTGATCAATCCTTTTTCGATGCACCTTTGGCAGCAATTACAGCCTCAAGTCTTTTTGAATATGATGCCACAAGCTTGGCACACCTATCCTTGGCTAGTTTCGCCCATTCCTCTTTGCAGCACCACTCAAGCACCATCAGGTTGGATGGGAAGCGTCGGTGCACAGCCATTTTAAGATCTCTTCAGAGATATTCAATCGGATTCAAGTCTGGGCTGTGGCTGGGCCACTCAAGGACATTCACAGAGTTCTCCTGAAGCCACTCCTTTGATGTCTTGGCTGTGTGCTTAGGGTCATTGTCCTGCTGAAAGATGAACCATCACCCGAGTCTGAGGTCAAGAGCGCTCTGGAGCAGGTTTTCATCCAGGATGTCTCTGTACATTGTTACAATCGACAAAGTATTGAGCAAAGGCTGTGAATACTTATGAACATGTGCTTTCTCAATTTTTTTATTTTAATAAATTTGCAAAAATCTCAAGTAAACTTTTTTCACATTGTCATTATGGGGTGTTGTGTGTAGAATTCTGAGGAAAAAAATGAATTTAATCCATTTTGGAATAAGGCTGTAACATAACAAAATGTGGAAAAAGTGATGCGCTGTGAATACTTTCCGGATGCACTGTACATACATACAGATATTGTGATGATTCCCTAGGAAAATGTATAAGGGAAAGAAGAAATGAACAAACTACTTGCACTCTAGTAATTTAGCTTAAGGACCAATGGCCTTTTATTTGAAATCACTAATAACAGTTTATTTATTTTCCCTCCCACTGTTGAGGCCCTTGGAGATACCTGGCAGTTTCTGGTTTTCTCATCTCAGAACCCAACATGCGCTAAGAGCCAATTTCCAGAAATACCTCCGTGTGCTCTTCACATTCTGCAGCCTCCTTTGCCAGTGTTCACACCCCCGTCCCACGTTGGTTGCCGATTACAACTGTTTTTAAGTCTCAAGCTCACTCTACACTCACTAGCCTGTGATCTAGCAGCTTTCTGTATTATTTTTGAGAAGTTCCCCCCTACTTGGCTTTTCGGATGCTAACTTGCACAGCTTACAGAACCCCAGCATGACAAGCATGTTTTTTCCTTCCCAGGTAATATTGCCAGCACTCCCACTCAACAACCATGCATGAATTTTTGACTGACTGGCGAGAAATTCTTGGCTACTTGCAGACTGCCTAATGAAAAACAGTTTTCATGATTGGATCTGTTGTAATGCTACCTAACGCCCAGAAAAATTTGACTTCACCGTAAAGTTAAATCAATCATGAAGAATATCTGAAAAAAAAAAATATGTAATGATGTTTCATATTTAGTAGTCAGAAATCACCATTTTATGATTGGTCTGTGTTGACTTGGAATTGCCAGTTCAAGTTTTGGTGAAACGGGAGTTTGGTGTGCCCAGAGAAAATGCACACAGCCACAATAACAATATGCAGACACTGCACAAATCCGAACACTGATGTCTAAACAGCCTGCGGGGATTGGCACCCTGCCCGGGGTTTGTTCCTGCCCTGCGTCCTGTGTTGGCTGGGATTGGCTCCAGCAGACCCCCGTGACCCTGTATTAGGATATAGTGGGTTGGATAATGGATGGATGGATATCTAAACAGCAATTAATTGCTACATAACAATCTAGATTACAGGTAAATGATGTTTGATTCGCACAGACTTTTTATTAAGCAAACCTTTACATAACTGTGCCATTAATGTTTTATTGTGTAATACGTTTATTACGTATGCCTACTGGGGTTTAAATTTCAGTGTGACACTCAGGGAATCACGCCTATTATTTACAAATCTCACATGGTTTTAACTTTATAAAGCAGGAACATTCCATTTCTCTTTCTGAGAAAAGAATGGTTGTCATATGTATCCCATTATAAAACTAGTTGGAAATAAAAATACAAGATTCATTCATGCTTTTGAGAGTGCAATAATATGACCAGTCATTTGCAAGTTTCAGCCTTTTTTAAATTGCTGTGTCACATTTGAATGAGGGAATTGGAATGATAGAGAGATCAATCACTTCTTCATACAGCAGGAGACATAGTTAGTTCAGATGAATGAATGGATTCATAGCATCCACAACATTTTGTCACTCTTTAGTAAGGTGGAATCACCACTACTTTAATTGAATCAATTTACCTGGCATTTTTGATACTAGCATTTCATTTAAATCATACATTACAAAGCTATTCAAAACATGTCTTTCCATCTTAAAAATGTTGAAAGACTAAGATGTTTTCTAAATATGCAACATACTGAGAAATTAATTCATACATTAATTTCTAGCAGGATTAACTACAACAATGCGGCATTCACTGGCTGTTCAAATAATTTTTATGCATTGTTCAATTAATTGAAAATTCAAGAATTATTACTTAAATAAGAAAATACAAACACCCAACTCCAGTTCTCAAGTCCTTACACTGGCTCCCAGTTAAGCTTACGTTTCATTTTAAAATCTTCCTTTTAATATACAGAGACCTTAACTAATCAAGGCTCTGCTTCCTTTTCTGAACTTATTATTTATAAACCAGAGCACACATTAAGATCTCAAGATGCCAGCCTAAGATTCTAAGATTAATAAAATAACAGTGGAAGGTCAAGCTTTTAGTTACAGGGCCACAAACCTGTGGAACTCTCTGCCTACTACTATAAGAGATGCTTCTTCAGTTGCACTTTTTAAACCCAGTAGAAAGTCTTATTACTTTAGTATAGAATACCATGACTAGAGCTGCTGATTAGCAGTAATCCCTCCTCGATCGCGGGGGTTGCGTTCCATTAACCCCCCGCGATAGATGAAAATCCGCAAAGTAGAAACCATATGTTTGCATGGTTATTTTTATATATTTTAAGCCCTTATAAACTCTCCCACACTGTTAACATTATTAGAGCCCTCTAGAAATGAAATAACTCCCTTTAGTCAAAAGTTTAAACTGTGCTCCATGACAAGACAGAGATGACAGTTCTTTCTCACAATTAAAAGAATGCAAAGATATCTTATCTTCAAAGGAGCCACATCAGGAGCAGAGAATGTCAGAGGGAACGAGAGAGAGAGCGAGAGAAAAGCAAACAATCAAAAAATCAAAACATGCTTTTGGGCTTTTAAGTATGCCGAAGCACCTCGACAAAGCAGCATTTTTTAGAGGAGCGTCCATATCCTCTAGGCAAACAGCCTCTGTGCAAACAACTCCTCTGCTCACACCTCCTCCGTCAGGCGCAGAGAATGTCAGAGAGAGTGAGAGAGACAGAGAAAAGCAAACAATCAAGCACCGCGCGGGAAGCATATCATATATCATTGAGGAGTTTTAGTTAATACATAATACATGCTCTGATTGGGTAGCTTCTAAGCCATCTGCCAATAGCGTCCCTTGTATGAAATCAACTGGGCAAACAAACTGAGGAAGCATGTACCATAAATTAAAAGACCCATTGTCCGCAGAAATCCGCGAACCAGCGAAAAATCTGTGATATATATTTAGATATGCTTACATTTAAAATCCGCTATGGAGTGAAGCCGCGAAAGTCAAAGCACATTATAGCAAGGGATCACTGTACTGCATTTCTGTTTGTCAGTCATTTGTATAGAAATATAAGTATCACAATGTTTGCTTCTATATATCGTATTAAGATGTGAATTTAGTTTATGTTTTATTCTTTGAAAGCATAACATATTTTGAACGTTCTTTTTGCTGTACTTCATAATTTAAACTGATTACATTACCAATGTTAAAAAAATGAGAAGTGTTGATATATCTGTCTGTCTTGCATTGCTCTTTATTAGTTTACTTGACTGATATGCTCCTACACGATTATTTAGCTGGCAGAATGCAATCCTTAATTATTACTAGTAGATATATAAACATACTGTACATGTCCCTAATTTTCTCATTGAGTGACTGACATTAAATTCATGGCATATTATAGACATCTTAATGATTAACTACAAAGTATTTTAACTAGTGGATCACTCTCATGACTCATACTGAGATCCCTAAAACACATCCTCTGGTGTTTTTGAGGGCTTTAGGGACATGAAACTCAAAATACACATCCTTTTGAATAGTGTATCACCACCACAATCTGCCCGTTCCAAGGTATCATCCCCACCCAACACTGATAACCTAAATATCCAATGCTTTCAAACTTTCAGGTCAGATCTCATTTACCTTTAATCTCATCTACCTGGTCAGATCTCATCCACCTTTAATAATGTGAGCAATCTCAGATAAAGAGATTGATCAGCCCCAACAAATATTTCTAGAATTGCTTTTTCTAGGCAGGATGTATTGACTCAAGATAAGAAATACAATGAACAATTCACAGCTCAGATTCAGATCAGGCAAATCTGCGCAGTCACACCTATCCAGGTATCCTCACCAACATGAATTTTGAAGTTTTCTAGCAGAACTATAGAGTCAGTAGATTGCACTCTTTCAGACACCTATACCTCAAAAAGTTATAAAAGGACTCAGCTCTATGTACATCTAGCTGGAATTCTTCAAACTTCCACATAGATTGTTACTGTTTTTTCATCTGCAAAGTAATGTTTCACTTGTTAAGATCCAATTTCCATTGCCAAGGTCTAATATGGTTAGGCTACCTCACTCTAACCTGTCACCTAACTGGCATTATATCTGACCTTCACATTTCATCCTATGAGTGCTGAGCCCTTGCGTCTACTCCGCAGACCTCTGTTGGGCTAAATCACTTCATGAGTCACTCTTTCACCATGGGTTCACTAATTTCCACACCTGGCTCCAGAAGTGGGTCCTAGTATGTATTCCTGTTCCAGATGAGGATATCTTAGATTTAATTACAATATTCATGAGGGTTAAATTATTGATTGTACTGTTTCTCAGTATCTCCAAAGACCAATTTGCCATGGGTAACCCTATCAAAAGGAATTATTCTAGACACTATAGATTTATGAAATAAAGAGTCTCACCATGACCCCATCCCCATAAAACCATATATATATATATATATATATATATATATATATATATATATATATATATAAATAACAAGCTAGGTCTCTTTCTTACTGTCTAGTGGATAATAGCATCATCACCATGTGGTTCGCCATATCTAAGCATGCGGATCTTGCCATGTTTATTTGGATCAGAGCTGTCAGATCTGTCATTTGTTTTTATCATTACCATGTGTTTTTCTGGTGGTACCTTCTGCTTCCCCTAGATTCTAGAATATTGGCTACATGCAGTTCTTACCACTTAAATATAAGGCATCTTTCATAGTTTATAATGACAATATAAACAGATATGCTTAACACTAAAGCACTTTACACCTGTATTGTTATGTTATTCTCTATTTATTCAGTATACGCTGAAATAATGACTGCTAATGAATTGCTTTTAGAGTAGGCTAAGTGTCATCCAATTAATAGATGTAGCAGTATGCAATTAATGCTAATGTAGGTGGCATGCATGAAGAGAATATTAAGATGATAGTCATTAACAACCATTTTAATGTACTTACACAATAAGAGGCTGATTTACAGAGAGGTAAATTGTAATACCAATGACAGTGGGAGATTTTTGTAATAATTCATCATCATGGGGTACAAAAAAATTATACATATGGAGGTAACAGTGGACTGCGGGCTGAAAAGGGAACTTTTGAAATAATAATGTCATACAAACCAGTTTAATAAAATCTGCAAAAGGTCATTATGGACTGTGAACAATGAATTTGAAGCAGCTTAAACTGACATTGAGTTTTTAAAAATAAAAAGTAAAAAACGAGATTCTTGATTTTACTGTTGCATTTATTTGTCAAATCATAATAAAAATGGATCTGGTGACATTTTACTTTATTTCTCTCTGATAGCAGACTAGTTATATAGTGACTTGCTGTCTGTTTAACTACATTAAAAATATGATGTACATAATGTGAGGGGCACCACTGGAGTATGTGAAGTGGGCTTACTAGAAGGAGTTTGGATCTTAATAAAGCATCTTGTACAGTATATGAGCAGCTTCACATTCCCTATGAACATGCTGATTATCTTCCAAAGGCTGTTTCATAATAAAGCAGAATTTACTTAACTACATTGACGTTTTAATTTAAATAATTCTTTGCCAGTGATATTCTTTGTAAAACAATAAATTACAAAAGCTTCCAATTATAATTCATCTAAGGAAACTGGGAAAACAAGTATTTTGCATTGCCGACTATCCATTCATCCATTATCCAACCCGCTATATCCAAACTACAGGGTCACGGGGGTCTGCTGGAGCCAATCCCAGCCAACTCAGGGTGCAAGGCAGGAAAAAAAACCCATGGAGGGTGCCAGCCCACCGCACTTTGCCAACTAAAGTAGTACAATAAATGCAGGGATGATTTTCAATCAGCATTTCTACACATAATATATCTGAGAAAAACAAGCTAATATTACAACTTTTTGTTTAACTGACCAAACACAAACAATAATTGCATGCCCGCCTCCACCAACTCAAATACTCATAACATTCCCTACTGATTTGTAAGTCAAGTAGTGCAATATACTATGTGACATAAAACCACAAACTGTGCAGATGCTGCACTGACCTCCTGACACTCTCTAACTCAGCCAGCCTCAGCTATGACCTGCTACGCTCTCTCTTTTTCTCTGTCTCTCTTTCTCTCTCTGCCTTCCTCTTAGTACTGAGCCCTTGTCCAGTGATCCTCTCCATTTTAAACTAACTGGGTCTCTGACTTCTAGGATCAATTCCAGTCAGACCTAGAATTATTTCAGAGATAACAGCTTGTCTATGAAGTAGTGGGGTCATGAAGCAGCCACTGCGATCACTACACTTTCCATATTAAATGACGAGGTCTTTCAGTCAGACTATATGCTACCTTGTTTAAGACAGCTTAATGATTCCACTTTCTCCAATCAGGACCAGATTAGGAGTGAAATAACTGATAACCAGCCAAACAGCCAAGACCCCATAAAGGCACTTTCAAGCTGATATCACGTACTGACTTCTTTTGGTGAGAAGGTATCATGTCCTTTTTCCCAACATACTTGGTCTCTCTCTTTTACTCTCTCTTCCTGTCCTTCTTACTTTGCTGGGTCACCAGCCCTTTAGTGTCCTTGACGACTGGCACTCACTTATACCCAGTGCACTTCTCTCTTCCCTCCACTTGTGCCCCATCCTATTGCACTCAATGAAGTAACATTACCCACAGCGAACTTACTACCCTCTACCAGTAACCGCCCTAAAGGATCTTCTTGAGCCAGTGAATCCAGACAACCTTTCATTTACCACAATTGTACCATAGTACAGAAAAGTAGAACAATGGATTAAGACTCTCCCTTCTTCTCCTTCTCTGTCTCACATTAAGCTTTTCCCATTCTTATCCCCTGACTCCAAACTTACTGGACCAAGGAGGACAGGCTTGTTTTAAAGCTGGACCTAGGAATACTTCCATAAAAGCATATTGCTGAAGCACTTCTTGGACTAGTGATGAGGGCAGAGATCCCATCAGCAGCTCCAGAGGACCCTGAAATAGTTGGCTGCTTTAGTTACAATTGACATGCAGTGCTGCAAGTTTCCTAACTAAAAAGATGCTGGTGATATACTGCCGCCCAGTGTACTGGGAGGATATATTGCCCTGGCAGACAGCCTTCTATTGCCCATCCGTTATTCTGGCTTCCCATCTTGGAAAGTTACTTGACTAGGTTGCCAGACCATCTCCAATTTCCTCAACAACTGTCATGTCTATTCCATTTTTTTCCCTTTTGCTGCTCTGCTTTCTCTTCTATCCTGGAAACCACTTACACAAAATCCAATCATTAGATGCCAATAATTAGTTCTTCTCTCTAATTATCTCTAATTATGAAGCTATTGTAATCTCAAATCATGCTCCACTTATTCTGGAAATTAAAGAAATAGATCAACCTTTCCTGTATGGCTCATGGGTTCTAAACTCATTTGTATTTGCAGACAATGTCTTTGTCGAACATGTGATAAACAGCATTTTTTATTTAAGTTCTAAATCACCAATATTTGAAACGTGTCTATGTAAGAATCCTACATGGCAAACATGATAGGCTGAATAATATCCTATTATGTGGAGAAAATCAGCAGCAAGCTGCCAGAAGACGCTTTCAAGGTCAGGCATTTCTGCAGGGCATTCCTTTGGAAGCTACACCATGAGGACAAGTGAGTAAAGCTGTGCCCTCTTTGACTTTAAAGACATTGTGAGCCATTCATAGAGTGCAGATCAAAATGAACTTTTTGGAGTTTGCACAGTGGGCATGTAAAGCCATTTTCAGTGGCACCTGAGAAATTTAATAGTTGCATGTCTGCAAAATCATTTGATATTTCTTATTAAAATGTACCGCATATACTCGCGTTTAAGTGCTCCCGCAGATAAGTCGGGGCTTGATTTTACCGTATAATTTCTGGTATTTTATAATGTCGGCCATATAAGTCAAATGCAAAAATCTCACGCTATTGGTCCAAGAGATTATGATATGCTAACGCCCACCTGAGAGAGTAACCATGGAGCACGTTGCCTTTTTTTCTATTTATTGTGCCTACGTGACCACACAGTAATACCCAAACTATTCCGAAGCGACGTTTGCACTGTTTTGTGTTTTTTGTATCTCACACCCTCATGCACCTTTATCATAAGAGCATCTTTTATCTACGATGGAGCGTTTGATCAGAAGAAAGTATGAAGCTGGTTTTAAATTAAAAGTCGTTAAAATGGTGAAAGAAATTGGTAACTGCGCTGCTACAACAAAATTCAATGTGTCTGAGAAACTGGTACGAGATTGTAGCCAGCAAGTTGATGTAAAAAAAAAAATTAAGAGTCGTATTTTTGAATGGGCGTATAAGTCAGGGTCTGATTTTATGATTGTTGTTTTGGGTTTTAAGACCTGACTTATACGAGTGTATATACAGTAACTGAGATAAACAATATTTCATCTGTAGTGTCATAAAAGTTTATTTTAGCAATTATTTAAAAAAAAAATGATTAAATCAGTAAATAAAAATAATACTGAAGAGTAGCTGCACACAAATGTGTTAGTAATGCCAAAACTATCTAATTGATGCGGCCTTGTGTTAATATGGTACAAAGGGTCAGGTAATTGTAACAGTCATTGTTTTCAACCAAATTAGACGAAGGGGTCTGTTTTGTTGGAAGAGGCGATAGAGTGAGCTGTACTCTGTGTTGTGTGCCAAACTTCAACTCATCTTCTTCTTTGGAGTTGTTTTCAACAATAGTCATCCGAATGTAGCTTCCTCTTTTACATTGCTAGTTTGCAGCCTAATCTACATTAACTAGATCATAAGAACTTACATAGGAAGGTTCACAAAAAACAGGGGCCTATTCAGTCAGTCCAGCTTGTTCAAGCTCAAATGTATTGTGATGTATGCAGAATTAATTGAAATCCTTCCTTGCATGTCTTGGCTCATGGTGGAGTTTTGTTAGAAGAACATCTTAAAAATTATGAGACTTCCTGGTGGTCCTCGGGTGTATTTATTCTGAATTTTTGGGAAATAATAATGATAATGGCATATCATAATCCACTAATAAAGTCAATAAAAGTTCAAGCACAAATGTACTGTGACGTGTATAGTGTTCACTGAAATTCTTCCGTGAATGCATGACCAACATGCAACATGTTGCCACTCTCTGACACAATGATAAGCATGTCTTAAAAGTCAAACATGGACCTCACATTAAAATTTCAGGAAATGGACAACAAAGATTATTCTAATTGTACTGTTTATATTAGAAGTGTACTTTTGCAGGATATAGGTTGTCTTCAGCTACATTGTTAAAAGCTGTCAAATCCAAGAAGTTTAAGTACTACTTTTTTGATTGATCCATAGTCTGAAACTGGAGAAAACAACATTTATTTAATGGAGGTCAGCTCAGCTATTCTATCAAAAATAATGTAATACTTCCTTCAATCCCCAGATTAGTTTTTGACCTTCTTCCTCAGGTTTCTTTTTATGGTTATTGCGTAAGAGTAATGCCTGACAGGAAAAATGGCTCCGTTGCTGATATACTTAAATTGTACTATTGTGTAGTAATTTGCAAAAACTAAATAAAGAGATCATAATAAAGAAAATATAAACTCTGTTATCTATCCATCTTCCAAATCTAAGAAAAGTCATGGGGCAGCTGGGAGCATATCCCAGCAAGCATAGGGAGCAACACAAGAACAATTTCAGGATGGGACGCTAGCCCTCCACAGGGTGAACACACATTTGGGCCACTTTAGCTAAGCTAGTCCACCTAACCTGCATGTCTTTGGACTGTGGGAGCAAATCAGAGTACATGGAGAGAACAAGCAAACTCCACACCAAACCATGAACCCTGGCCTCCTCATGCCACCCTAAATTCTGTTATAATAGAAATAGAGTATACAAACAACAAGTTCAAATTTAAGTATAACACTGGAACTAATATGACGTGGATTAAGTATACCAGTATAAAAACAATGCTGCTGCACATTATACCATGACATAAATATCTTATTGTGTTGTTAAATATCTGCCAGCTGTTCTCTACTATTGGTTGACTGTCTACTACAAATATAAACTAAATTTTGGTGGAAATTGTATCCAGATAATACCATATACCTTAGCTTATGTGTAATTGATGACAGGCTGTAGTGAATCCTACATTTCATCAATATCCATAGGTACACTTTGAGGACAACAGACTCTCAGGACATGTGTCACTGTCAGCTAAATTATTTGTTGTCAATGTTATATTTAACTTTTCAAAAACGACTTCTTGGCTTGGAAACTCTTGCAAGTGCAATTTATCATCATCTTACTGGAAGAATAAAATCTTAAACATATGAAATCATTGCTTTTTGTGAAGTTAATCATTTGTCGTTGTATCAGTTTACATCCTTTTTACAAAACATAAACAGGCAAGCTCAATTTTCTCTTCCTACAGCTTTGCACCAATAAAAATATGACGAAGCAGTTATCTTGCACTTACAATATATATGAAGTCCTGTTGTTATTCCTAAGGCTCAAGGAGAACATATCTAATAGTTACTTTGTTTTAACAGTTATAAATACAAACTACAATGAGTGCAATGGAAATACTATAGAAGAAATTATTTAGGCAATTATTCATAAGCAGAAATCATTGTAACAAGAAGTATTTCAGAAATTACCATAATTACAACTTTATGTATTTTTACATAATTCATTATATTTAATTAAGAATTCATTAAAACCCTTTTAATTTCCATAAATGTCATATGTGACAAATGTATGCTAATTTATAACAACAGTCTGTTTTACTGCTTCTGTTATTTGCTTTATAATGGTCTCAGACTGAACCAACACTTTGGTGTGATTTTCACACGAGTTTGTCACAGAATACACATTGTACATTTTTCAACATCAATTTGCAAAAACATTGTACAGCTACGAGCCAGTGAAATATGAACAATAGTGACTTTATACTCGATGACTTTCATTATTTCAGTATGGTATATATTCATATTTAATTACTAATTATTATAAAACAATTAATTTTCATTTGGTTAACAATGCACAATCACAATATTTTAAAGCATTTATTAATAATCTTATTAAAAATTCTGCAATGACTAATTTAGTATTACATCAAGGAATTAACCACAAAACATACTGGGACAAACATGTGGTCTATAGAAACTGCCAATAATAAATTGATCCCATCCTGTAAAAAATGAATAATAATTTTTTGCATTTATATAGCGCTTCATTTATAGCACGAAGACTTTGATAACTATGGCCCTAACTATGCCCCTTCATTAAGCTGTTAAAATCAATCATACCTGTATAGATATAAAATCCAACGTCTGTCTGTCCACTTTTCATGAGAGAACTACTTAACGGATTTAGATTTCAGAATTTTTTGTATAATTTACTTGAACATTCCGGTTGATTTTGCAACATCTCTCATTGCACTATGTATGATAGTTCGCTTGTGGTACCGATTTATTTGCATGAATCCAAGAGACACACAGCGGCCTGAGGAGATGTGGAGCGGTGCCCTCCTCACTCACACACCAGCCTCGGGGCATATCTTACATCCGCTTAGCTAGCGAATGGGAAAACTAATTAACAGATTTAGATCGTTTTTTTTTTGCTTGAACATTCCATTTGATTTTGCGACTTCTCTCATCGTGCTAAGAATCATAATTGGCTTGCAGGAGTGATATATTTGCGTTAATCTGAGACAGAGGCTGCTTGGCCGAGGGGAGGGGAAGTGTGATGTCAGGAGTGCGGAGCTGGGCAGGGACCAACTCACTGTCCTGTTTCACTAATACACGGACGGAGCCACGGGGGATGGCTAGTATCTTATAAAGAGGGCTCCAATGTTGCTGAAGTAGATCCAACAGAATTCTTTCAGCTTAAGGGTGAATCACGTACTCCAGGACATTCATTGAAATTAAAAGGAAGTGCATTTAGGACTGAAGCCAGGATGCACTTCTTTACGCAAAGAGTTGTGGGAATCTGGAACAAACTACCAAGACATGGAGTTGAAGCAGAAACCTTGACAACGTTTAAGAAGTGTCTGGAGGAGATATTGAGACAACTTATCTGTTAGCTGAACGAATGAGCTTGATGAACTGAATGGCCTCCTCTTGTTTCTCAAATTTCTTATGGTTTTATGATAATGTTTCAAAAATATAAATAAAAAACAACTGAAGGCCAAGGTGTGTGCACAGTTTGTATAGTACAGTTCTCCAGTTTTCCCTGAACATTCCAGTTTGCCCCCAAATCAAAAAATCTGCACATTTTGTTGATACCATCAGTTCACTTAGTGTAAGTGAGTGTGGATCTTTTTATGGTAGGCTGACATTTTATCCACGATAAATTCCTGCTTACAATGCTGTCAGGATAGACATGGGCTCCCCACAACTAGCCATTAGAACTAACAGTTCTGAAAATTGATTGATGAATTTATTTGGAGTGTCATAGTGGTGTTACAGGTCCAAAGCTCCAGGACACTCTGTATACATCCTGAACTAATTCAAGGTTATTGTCATGTGTGCTGGGCTACTAGACACTGTCTAGTCACTACACAATCCCTACTTTATGTCTCAGGTATCAAAGACTTGCAGATAACTCCTAGGTGACTCAGTGTGAATAAGTACTGATATTGTGTATGAGAGGTTTGGGGCCACAGTTACAGTAAAAGTAAATGTAAGAGGAAGGCAAGGTGGAACAGTTGTTACTGCTGCTGCCGCCATGCAGTTTGGCGATTAAGCAGACCTCCAAGTGGAGTCACCATGTGTGTGGAGCCTGCACCTTTTCACAGTGTCGACATAGATCTTTACCTGTAACTGGGTCTTCTCTCTACATGACAAAGTCAGACACAATTAGCTGGATGTGAGTGCGTATGTTTGTGAGAATCCAGCAATTGCTTGGCACCCAGGGCTGGTTTATGACTTGTGCTCCACAGTTGCTGGGTTATTCGCCAGCTAATGAGAACCGTAAATTAAGATGGCCAGGTTTAAGAAATAGATGGATAGAATAAAAAAATATTTTATTAACTAGCATAGCATTCATGAACTGGGTTAATCCAATAAAAGTTTGTGGGATTCTAGAGGCTAACCTGGGAGAATTTAACACAAGGTAGAAATCACTTCTAGATAGGATCTCAGTCTGCTCCCAGGCACACTTATGCACATACCCACTCAGATATTATATAGGGGAAGAACCGAGAGGAAAAATGCACAAACAAAGTGCACACATAAAAACAACCAGGGAAAGGAATCAGGCCCAGGGGACAGAATAAATTACCCAACAGTGCTAGCTACTCTGCCAGCCTCAGTGTTTGATAAGAAAAGAAACATTTCCAGCTTGTTCCAGTTATGTGGTATATCTGAATGAAACTGTCTATAAAACAGGGGAGTGAGTTCACAGAACATAATTTCTGGGTATGCTGTAACCTTTTAAGGACAGACAAATGTTATTTTGAATGTGAATGTTGGTTATGGCTTGTTTGACATCAGATAAAAAATAAATTAAAAGTAAAAAATGATGTGAGCAAGTCATGTCTGGTCAGGCCAGGGTCGCAGAGGGGAGCTGGAGCCTAACCCAGCTAGCGTAGGGCACAAAGCAGGAACAAACCCTGGACAGGGCACCAGTCCATCAGAGGAACACACACACACGGGCTAATTTAGAATCACCAGTTTCCCAAATCTGTATCTCTTTGGACAGTGGGAACAAACCAGAGCGCCCAGGGAAAACCCATGCAGGGAGGACAAGGGAGGCAAACCCTGGTCCCCTTACTGCGAGGCAGAAGCACCATCACTGCACCATGCAAAAATTGATAGCATACAATTTTGAAAAATGTAATCAAAATGCATTTTGAACACTTGGAGAAAAATCATTAACAAACATCTGATGTGTTGTGTTTTTTATTTTTAGATGATTTATCTCAGTTGCAATTCACAAGATTTTTTTTAATTGGGATATATTGCAATTGATTGATCCAAATGCAAGCAAATTAATTAAAAAAAGAATACATTAAAAAAAAAATGCTGACCATTTTCATATGTTATGAATAAATATTTGTTTGAAGCACCTCCACTAGAAATTATATCTTGGCGATAACAGCCGTCTAATAAATCTCTACACTTCAATATTGCCTCAGTGCCTCGATTTTTGCCACGTATTTGAGATTCAGTCCAGAACATTGCCCTTTTTCTTTTTAAGATACTCTATTTTGGTTTTGGTAACGTATAGTGGGTCATCTTTTTGCTGTATCATGAATCCATTTCCTTAAACTAAGGTTTAAAAAATACTTTTCTGTCATTATAAATATAGAAAAACCATCTTCATGATTTTTGGTGTTCCTCCTGGTAAGCCAAACTGATGTGAACTTCATTCAACAATGAAACCTTATTTTATGATGCACCATGATGACAGTTGTATATAGATAGACCTCTTGGTGGCTCCTGTCACTTTTATCCTTTTTGCTGGCCAACAGGTTTTGATGCATATACTCTTTCACATTTTTTGTTTTTAATCGTGGATTTTACGGTGCCTTAGAAGAATTTAAATGATTTGGTTGGGTTTTCATAAACGTTATCCTGGATTTCCTTTGAATGTTTCTTGGGCCAATGGTGGAGTTTTGTTTGACGACCTACTAACGCGTCACAGGACGTCCTGAAGTACTCAGGTGTGTTTTTTCTGTGTTTATGAGAACCACCATAATGGCATTGTGTAGTCCACTAATAAGCCAATTGTAAACACTATTGACTGCAGCTGTAAAAAGCTACTGAATATTTGCAGTCTGTAATTTTAAGTTTTTATTTAAATTAAATGTGGGAGGACCCATTAAGTTTTGTTTTTACTTTAATGTTATGAAGCTTTTCACCTTGAACAACAGTAAAAACTGCAAATTAAATAAATTAAGATTGCATATTCTAACAAAATAAAATGAGAGAAAGTTAGATGAGGTGAATATTTTTACAGGTGCCGTGTATTCCATAAATCAAAGAGCCTCAAAGCTGCTCTACTTGGCAGCAATTAGAATCGAGGGATTAAGTTATGAGTTCTGGTTGAGTCAGTGGCAAATCAATTGAAGACAAATTGAAGGTAATTTCTGACACATTTTTTTATTATCTTGTTTCTGAGTTTATAGTATTCAAAGTCATTTTACTAATCACTGTATATGTGGATTTAGAAAATGGCTCTTTGGAAGAATAGATGATGCTGGTACGTGCTTTAAAAAGAATTTAATAGCCCCTCCAACAGAATGTTTTGAGTTATTGCTTTTTCTATCACAGCATTGGATATGCTTGGATTGTTGGACACTTTGTTACAGAACAACTATGAAATTAGCACAATTAGCTGTATAAACTATTAATTATTGAGTTTCATTTTCTTTCAGGATCACAAATGGTGATATTACTATTGTGAAAATGAAAGCACTAGTCACACTTTGATTAGCACACCATAAACTAGGACATGGTATTTTATTGATAATGGGCACAATGACTTGACTTTAAACTTGGAATAACTGTAATTAACTGCTACAAGGTGGCCTATACATCAAATAAATAAAGAGAGTGCAGGCCTCAGAGGTCCAAGCATTCTATATCAGTAGTATAAAAGCAATCAGACCGCTGGTTTAAGCTAATGTTAACATAAATAAGGACCTACAAATTTATGTTGATAAAATTATTGCATGATCTTATATCTCCAATCTAATTTCAGTTAGTTGAAAATATATGTTGTGAGAACAAAATATATTGTGAGAATAATATGCACTGTAAAATATTCTGTGAGATGGACCTGGGGCCTCATTTATAAACAGTGCATGCGCACAAAAATGTTGCGTACTCCTGTTTCCACACTCACATAGCGATGTATAAATCCTAAACATTGCGCAAAGCCACGCACATTTTCACGGTAGCTCAAACCCTGGCATACGCAAGTTCTCCACTCGGTATTGCAAACTGGCGTCACCCAGCGTCAAAGCAGTGCTTTTGGTCCAGTGTGGTTTCCTTTTCTTTTTTTAGATCCACATCCCTCACGCGGCTTTATCATATACACTGAAATTAACCGCATATTGTTTATTAGTTTAAGGTGTCTGATTGTAATTAACCTGTAACAATATAATGGTCCACAGAATAGCCAAACTATTCCAAATACCATAGCTGCTTTAGTGTCATTACTCTCACTGCACCTTCTTCTTCTTTCAGCTGCTCCTATTAGGGGGTGCCACAGCGGATGATATTTTTCCATATATTTCCATATATATCCAGTAATTATAACACTGTAGCTGAGTGTGGAATCACAGCTCTACAGCAGCTGATCAAAAAGAGAATTATTGGTATACAGCATCTAGCACAAGCTGCCTCAGCCATTCTGCCTAATTGAACTGCTCTCATGCAACAAACACTTCAGAGCTTTTACTGTACTGACATCGCCGTTCAGAAACAGTTTCATCCCAAGAGTTCTAAACGCACTTAATCAGTCCATCAAGTGCTCCTTGTAGAACCGTCTGTACTTATAAGTACAATTACCTCACTGTAAATTTGCGATACAGTTATAATATTGCACAACCTGTGTCACTTTATAAAGCGTATATTTACATATGATGACAATATCATTTTTAAGATGAAATGCAGCAAAATATGTTTTTTACATTATACAGAGAAAACTTTAACTTCATTTAAATAATCTGTATTGTTAATAATTAAACATGTGAGGACACGGTGTCACAGCGCTAGCAAGGAGCTGGCGCCCCATTCACGGATTGTTCCTGCCTTGCGCTGTATGCTTGCTGGGGCTGACGCAACACTGGATAGATGGATAGAATAATTAAAGATGTACTACAAAGATATTTCAATGTTCCTTAAAAGTTTCGAAGAATCGGCATTATCAGCTTACAGATGGCTTAATGTCTATTACAGACCTGATTGTGTAGCGATTGGGTATTTGGAGAAAGAAAAGGAAGGACAGGAATTGGAGGTTAGTATTTGAAGGAGATAGTACTGCTGCAATAAATTATTTCATCGAAGGTTGCGCACGGCGCAGGAAGCAACTTGCTGAGGGGTAGGAACAATCTCTGGACAGGGCACCGGCTCGTCACTATAACTGCACCACTGTGTTCCCAGGTTTAATAACATGCTTTAACTCCTATAATCATGAAAATTATATCAAGTATAAATCTCAGTATATGAATTATTCAGAGAACTGTAATATCACAAATGTAATGGATTCTGTGTCCAGTCAGAGAAAGAAAAAGCCCATTTAAGAAGCACGTAGTGATTCACACACATAGAGCAAATAGAAGAACAAATACAAAACAAACCATTTAACGTGCTACTTTAGTTGCGATGCAATTTGAGAAACTAGTAAATGAAACTATTTTAAGATGAAGTTTATGATGTTCTACTTTAATGACAAAATAACTATGTGATTTAAGTGGAAATTTCGAGATTAAAGTTGACATTTTGAGATTTCTTTCCCACTGTGTCCCTATTTTTTTTTTTCTTTTCTCTGTACCTCTTTATCCCTTTAAATCCCGGCTGAAGACTCACTACTTCAGTTTAGCATATCCTGACTAGAGCTGCTGATTAACTGTACAGACTGCATCTCTGTTGTTAGTCATTAGCACTAAAACATAAGTAACAGGATAGTTATAATTGAATACTTACCCTCACCTATTCTGTTTCTGTTCTCGGTACCCAAATGTGGCAAATGGTGCCACGGCCCACGTGCCAAGTTGTTTGCCTGCCTATGGTAAAGTCATCCCTGATGGAGGATCACAGGAATCATGGGAAAAAGGGGTTGGCTGGCCGAGCAACGTTTCAGCCGTGGAATGGCCAAATGGGGAGGCAGCTTGATGGATGAGGTCTCCAGGACTCTAAAAATATCCAAATCTTATTATGTGATATCATCTACTGTTAAATTCTGCTCTGTACTTCTAAAATTTTTTATTATGCTGTATTAAGGATTTGTTCTGTTCTGTGTATTGTATTGTATTGACCCTCTTCTTTTGACACCCATTGCATGTCCAGCCTACCTGGAAAGGGGTCTCTCTTTGAACTGCCTTTCCCAAGGTTTCTTCCATTTTTCCCTACAAGGTTTCTTTGGGAGTTTTTCCTTGTCTTCTCAGAGAGTCAAGGCTGTGGGGCTATCAAGAGGCAGGGCCTGTTAAAGCCCATTGCAGCACTTCCTGTGTGATTTTGGGCAATACAAAAATAAACTGTATTTTATTGCATTGTACCCTAATAAGCTTTCATATGACACTCAGACAGTGGGCTACGACTCACCTTTTCACGGCAACTTTGAAATCTGACAACTTCTTTTTATTTCAGACACTGTGTGACTTTGTGAACTCCAGCTTTTGAGTTTATCCAACAATCTATGTCACTCGATCAACTTCCTTTTGTTGTTTATACCACTGTTTAAACCAACAAATAGTACATTTTTCCATGCCTCCACTTGGTATTCGCTGCAATTCTTCTATTCCATAAGCCATCCACCACAACCCGTACTTTTGCCATTGCTTTTTCACAGATGGCTGAGCTTAAGGGCTATTTATATTGATTTGCATATTCAAAGAGGCGTAATTCTGGGAGGAGTTTGAGAGTGGCAGCAGGCGCGTGCATATGCGTTACTTAGTGTTAATTCAATGCACGCCATTATGCATGAGGTCCCAGGTGTTTTTCTCCAATGAGATTTGAAGCAGACAATTTATATGACACATAAAATTAGTAAAATGGGGATATCAGGCCTAACACCTAACAAAAGCCAGGCCTGCCATTTTGAAAAGTGTACATCTTCTCACTTGGCCTCTCCCTAAGCAGCCTCAAATTCAAAAGAAAGGCATGTGGCTTAAAACAGGACTAAAAGTGTAGCAAAAACTTTTAAAATTCAAAATGTCAAAAAATGCTACAAGTAGAGGAGTCTTTTTTGCCACTTTAATAGTGAGAAATCTGCTGCTTTAAACAGAAATAAATGCCAAAATAACAAAACAGCAGGGTAGCTTTCACATGGGCTTTGATTAAAGCACATTGTCTTAGAGATCAAGTTCAAAGGAAATATTTTACTTTGGTTGCTCTCTGGTGTAATTAAAAATAAAATCATCATTAACTGTCATGATAAATATGGAAGGTTGGCTAATGCTTCAAGATTCTTAAATTTTTTATTTATTGCTATCTTATTAAAGTAGTTTATTTCAAGTTAAAGTTCAAAATGCATTGTATAATATGTACAGTAAAATTCTTATCTGCTTGTCTATACAACATGCAACTTGTTGCCCCCTCTGGTGTTGTGCTCATCGAGTATTACTCGTTAAACATGGACCTTATCTTGACACCTCTGGATTATTAATTTCTTAAAAGTGATTTGTTCAAAAAATGGAACAAGATGGATTATCTAATATTAAAACAATTATTCTTATTGTAATGCTTGTATTAAGAGGGCATTTTTACAGGATATATGCACATGAAAACTACTTAACAATACTGTCATCTAGATAGTAATAAAAGGTAGAGTAATTTCACTCTAAAAAATAAGGTTACATAAGACAATAAAATTAAGTGAGATCAAGAATAAGGTATATTTTAAGTAGACAGCTCTCACAATGGAATTGGACAAACAACACTGAAACTATAAAAGTTATTCTGTTAGAAAAAATGGGAAAGTGATCTTGATTTTCAACCTGACATAAAATTATTTAAAGGCAAAGCCAAATGTGCAGATAAGCAGTGCAGCCAGAAAATTGAGCATAGAGTATGAACAGCGAGGTGGGCATGCTCCTCTATGTGTGTATATATAATGTGGCGGACGGCCGGGGCCCATGCCCAGCTGGGAAGCCTCTTCCGTATATGTTCAGGGGGATCAGCCATGGACTATTCAATATCTCCCCCTGGACACTAGATGGCAAACCCCCTGGGTTGGAGCAATGCCTCTGTGTTCTTCAGGGCTCCATGGGAATTGGAGTTTGGTGCAGCCCTGATGGGTCCCGCAGGTGCCACCAGGGGGTGCTGCAGCTGGGACTTCACCACACCCAGAAGTGCAGCCGGAACTTGGCAGTCAAGCACCTGGAGCACTTCCGGGTGCCTTAAAAAAGGAGCCAGCAGCCACTATTGAGGAGGATGAGTCGGGAGGAGGACAATGCTTTCCGAGAAAAGTGGTGGAGAAGAATGTGTTGTAGTGTGCTTTACTTTTGTTTATTTGGTGTGCATAGTGCTTGGGACTGTGTTATTCCTGAGGGACATGGGGAAGACGTGGACCCCAGGAGATGAAGAGAAATAAATCATTTTTGGTTGATTTTAACGTGCCTCCGTTGTCAGTCTGTGTCAGGTCTGGTGTATATATAGCACTTTTATCATTTATATATATATATATATAAATAATCAGAGTATAGCATTAAGTCAACAACACTTCTGGGATATTGATCTGGTCAGTTAAGTAGCAGAGGGGGTTGTTAATCAGTTTCAGCTGCTTTGGTGTTAATGAAATTTTGTATTTGACTAAGGTCATTGTCACTACTGGTAGCATGAGGCAATACCTGTACCCGACAAAGGTTGCACAGGTAGTCCAACTTCTTCTGTGCTGGTGCCGTGGATCCTGGATTCCTCCTGATGCATGACAATGCCTGGCTTCATGTGGTGAGAGTATGTAGGCAGTTCCAGGAGGATGAAGTAATTGATACCATTGACTGGCCTGGCCTAAATCCATTAGAACAGCTCTGGGACATTATGTTCTGGTGCATCCAACGCCACCAGGCTGCACCTCAGACTGTCCAGGAGCTCAGTGGTGCCCTGGTCCAGAGCATTTGCTGAAACTCCTTAGAGGGCATTGCATATAAGACATGGATAGTCATCTTGGTGCCTGGATTAACTATTGTATATCTTATAATATAATCTTATAATAATTATAATAATCTTATAATATATTGTATATCTTCCTGATAGTACCCTCTCCCCCAAGATTTGGTGGTTCACTGAGTATGTGAGACAGTCTCAGTACTGGATCTGTCCACTGTCTGATACTATGCATCATACTCAAAATACTACTGCTGTAAATAAATCATGAAAAGGACAACTGAAATAGTTGAGGACTTAAACTAACTCTAGACTTATTAGATGAAGTTGAGAAAGGACAGACATGTAATCTCACTCTCAGTTGCCACTGCATCCTTCTACATATATTGTGACTGTTCTTTCATAATAAGGCAGTCCTTTTAGGCCCGGGTTGGATGAGCATCTGTTGAGGATATGGAGGGCTTCTTTTTAGGGTTTTAGTCATTTGCACATTCAAATCTGGCTGAGTTTTCCATTTCAGGGTTCATGGAGTTAGTAATAATGGAGAATCAAACAAATTCCTCACGTTTCCAGTTAAAGATGCCAGCCTCATTGGTGTACCCTTCATTTTGGTCCTCGTAAAAGAAACCAAATGGTTACTTGAGTGATACAGTAGTTAGAGAAAATTCAAGATATTTTTTATTGTTATCATTAATCCAGCAATACAAGCATTCAATTTTTTACAGCCTGATTGCTCCTTCTTCTCTCTGCATTTTTCTTGTTCATTGCCTGGAGTTCTAGAGCAGCTGTCCAGATGTAGTACTGTTTTCCCGCCTTATAAAAAAGATGAATATGTGGCACACTGCTTCTGTTACCACAAACAAGACACACAAAATCAATTTAGTGGTGTGTGTACAGAATATTTGGGTCCACACAGCACCGTGCTTGGGTTCAAACAACCAATGTATCTAGTTAAGCATTCTGTGGTTTTGGTGTGGTCATCCTAAATATTAAACCACACCACCTTCTATTTGCACTATTTATTTAAGTGGCTTTAAGTTTCAGAACCTTCTTGCTACACACAGACTTTAGAAACACCCATCTTTAAAAATCACTTTCATAAATGGTAAACTCAAGGTTGAGAGATTTTCTAATTTAATATTGCTTCTGTTAAAAAGGTAAGAGACTCTGAGAGAAGTTTCCTCAGTTCTAATGAAAGTAAAGTTAGGTTGGTTGAGAGATTTTTCTAAGTTAGGTTTCACCTTACGGAATCTGAATGTTGCTTCTGTTAAAACGTTAACAGACTCTGAGAGAAGTTTCCTTAGTTTTAATGAAAGAAGAGACAAGTACGCCAAGAGTGACGAACAGACAACCTATAGATGACTTGTTTGTCGTGCGATAACAGTTACACTGATTCCTTTATTCCACTTAGTTACCTTCCTTACTACTTTACTGTTCTGTATAAAATTATTAAAAGAGGAGCATAAATTAAGAAAAAGTAAACTCACATGGGACTGGTGTTTCTTTCAAGTGTTGCTCCTTTACATTTGTCATTTGTGCATCTAAATTTCATAATATTTGTAAAGTTAAGTTTAAATATTGGTGGTACTCGTTACTAACTATGATGATATACAGTAAATGGTTTAAACAAAGCCTTAGCCAGTTTTTACAGCAAATTAAATAACAGAAATGTACCTTTGCTCTTTTTTGAATCTTAGGGGTGCTCCCTAATTTTCAGCACCTTATCATCCAGGTTTACGAGCTTCTTTTGATCCAATAGCACTTTTTCTTTTACTTGGCATGTTTCCAGATAATCTGCTCTTTTCCAGTATATAGACTGACAGAGCTGCCTTTGTTACTTCCCTGGCCAGGTGCATTACCCATTTTAATTGGAAATAGGCGACTATGCCATTGTAGAGAGATCTGCTTATAGATACCAAGAAATGTCACAAACTAAAAACAAAATCCTAGCAGCATCGTTGAATCTTTATTCAGAACTTTATCTATTTTTTTGAAAGGTAAAAAAAAAACCTCACCCTGGATATGGGTTCATTTGTGGGTACCCTTGACATGAGGACTTCAAATTGTGGCTGAAGGTTTATGGAATACTCTGTGTGACTCTGACCGGATAACTCCATCAGTCTGCCCTCCAACTGTAAAAAAATATATGAAAATGTCAAAAATTGTACTTTAGCTGGGCAGCACAGTGGCACATTGTTCAGCACTACTGACTCACTGCTCATGAGTTCATGTCGAGGCTGTTATGCCAGTTACGAGAGTCTGAAGCCCACTGCCTGTCTTACCCCCAAACTGACTGCCTCAGGAAATCTCCTGGTGTTAAATGTGTAAGAGCGACTGCTGTAATGTTTAAAACAGCTAGCCAGAAGAGGCTTGTTACGTTTGGGAATAAAATCAAAAACAAAAAAAGCCCTTCCAAAAGACTGAAAATAGTCCTGAAAACATAAAGAAAACTTTTGTAAGGGTTGTGAGAATTTTTTTTAAGTCAGAGGGTTTAAATGTAATTGTAGTCAGACAAGAGACGCATTCAAGTCATTCTAATGTTTTACCAGAGCCAAAGCACTAAGCGGAAAACTTAACTGAGACAAAAGAGCCAAAACGGGATTGCAAAATCAGTTGTTCACTGATTAAATCCATATCTCAGACAAAGGGGCTTCTGCACTGCACTGTATTAGCAATTCCTAGTGACACAAGTCAAGGAGAAGGTCTCTACCAAGCAGGCAAGATCACCTAGCATACCATTACATGACTGAGGCAGCTTTTAAAATGGCAATGTGAAGCACTCAAAATTAAAACATGAAAATGTAACTCTTTCTCAAACCAAATAAATAAAACACAAAAAAGGCTGGACAATGTAAGATTCCAAAATATAAAAATTTTATAAACGCAAAAAACTTATCTCAAGCACAAAAAAAAAAAGGTTCTCACTTGCCAAAACACGTTTCCCAGTTCTCAATAATCCAGGTCACTTTGTTTCTGTGTTCATCTGCTTGTTTTATAACATTAAATGTGTCCTTTATGAATCATCATGGCTGGGTGTATAGCAATCTAGAAAAGGTTTGCGATACTTTATTTCATGCACAGTGATGTTTCAGTAATTCCCTTTAAAAGTTTTCACACACATTTAGTGTGTTGTATCCTGTATTAAAGAAAATTTGGGTGGTTATAACACAATTGTCATATCAGGATCGAAACCTACAAGAACCTGAAATTTCAATGTCCTAAAAGGAACAGGAAACACTAACTGTTGTTCTGTAGAAGTTTATTGTGTGATTTGGAAATATTTCTCTGTTAAGTTATTGTTTATTTACAGATTTAGTTTTATATGGGTTATTACATGTGGAATTTTAGTTTAAATAGGATGCTTTACGTCAAGGATTGCTTTTTATCTTGTCTGCAATTGCATAAGTTTATTTTACATTGCATCTTTTTTATGGTATAGTGACATTCATAGCGTAATCAAGAGAAATAAGACTATAAAAACGAAGTCCTTCACTTCACTCACTATCCCTGGGTGGATATTCTTAATGAAGTCTCTGAAGAACCTTAGCGTAATTAGTACCTTTTTCAAACAGGCCATCAAATTTTTCTTTTAACTCTTTTTGTATCCTCGACTTTGATTTTGACTTTTCCCTTTGTCTTTCATTACCCATCTCTTTGTCTTACTGGTTACAACCCCCTGCCTGCCTTTTTATAAAAAAATAATTATGCTAACCTTCTACTGGGATGATGAACATTAGAATCTATCTTTGCAGATAGTAAAAAAAGCAAGACCACCTGACTATTATGTTAATCAATAATTTATTAAGAAGCTTATCTTGAACAAAACCAACTTCATATCTGCTAGCTTTGTCCTTTCTTCAGGTGCAGATAGTGATACATGATAGCTTGGCTGAAAATAAAGGCGCTGTTGTGCTAAAGTTACAGACAAACTACATTTTAAAATGTAACAGAAGAATAAAAAACCTGCTGCTTTCTAAATGCCATCAAACGCTCAAACACACATCTGTTATGGTCAAGCCAGTTTCCTTCCCCAGGCTTATATTTGTTTTTTTTTTTCTTTTTTGTTCATTTTTTATTATTGTTCATTGCTTTCTTTCTATTACTTGTTATAATATTGTTCCATTCCTTTATTTTTCTTATGTATTTTCAGTTAATTTAATTCTACTTAGATGATACAGTAATCCCTCCTTGATCGCGGGGATTGCGTTCCATACCCCCCCGCGATAGGTGAAAATCCGCGAAGTAGAAACCATATGTTTGTGTAGTTATTTTTATATATTTTAAGCCCTTATAAACTCTCCCACACTGTTAACATTATTAGAGCCCTCTACACATGAAATAACACCCTTTAGTCAAAAGTTTAAACTGTGCTCCATTACAAGACAGAGATGACAGTTCTTTCTCACAATTAAAAGAAAGCAAACATATCTTCTCTTCAAAGGAGCACCGTCAGGAGCAGAGATTGTCAGAGAGAGCGCTCGCTAAGAAAAGCAAACAATCAAAAAATCAATACGTGCTTTTAAGTATACAGAAGCACCGCAATAAAGCGGCATTTTATAGAGGAGTGTCCGTGTCCTCTGTGCCTCTCTGCTCACACCCCCTCTGTCAGGCAGAGAGAGTGAGAAAGATAGAGAGAAGCAAAGAAGCGCCACGCGGGAAGCATATTTTATATCATTGAGGAGTTTTAGTTAATATGTAATACATGCTCTGATTGGGTAGCTTCTAAGCCATCCGCCAATAGCGTCCCTTGTATGAAATCAAATGGGCAAGCAAACTGAGGAAGCATGTACCATAAATTAAAAGACCCATTGTCCGCAGAAAGTGGCGAAGCAGCGAAAAATCCATGATATATATTTAGATGTGCTTACATTTAAAATCCGCGATAGAGTGAAGCCGCGAAAGTCGAAGCGCGATATAGCGAGGGATTACTGTATTTAGTTTTTATAAATTTGTTCACTGGTGTTCCATATATTTTGTGGGTACGTTTCCAGGAGGTGCAGCCACCTGTCCATCCCCATTTAGGGATTGCTTACAGCCCTACAAAGGTTTATGGGACATGCAGTTCCTCACCAGTCATTGAATGTGCTTAGAGCTGGTGAGTTTTCTTTTTGATAATTGCTATTCTTTGCATTTAATATTTGGTTTTGTTTGTTTTGTTTTTCGACATTTTTGGTTCTGTCTTCAGGATTTTGCTTTCTGGTTTATGCTTTGGTACTTGTTTGCTGAGGATTGCCTTGTAGGCAATTCCTTTTTGCCTCCTCTTTTGCCTTAAAAGCATTTATGATATTTTCTATTTTATGTTTGTAATTCTTCAATTTTATAAATATTTCTTGTGGACTTGTCTCTACCCCCAGCCAGAACTCTTACAGGTCTCCCCCTAGAGAAACATACTTAATTCGTTTGAGACTTTTTGATATTCCTTTTGATAAAAGGCTGATCTCCATTTGGAGGCCTAGTGAGGTATGTAGCCTTCCATTTTCCTGGAGCCAGGCTTGTCTTGGATGAAATCTGTGAGGTTTTTGTGGGCCTCATCCCTTTGCTCTTTTGTGGATCCAGTATAATCATAACAACATCAGTGCTGATCCTGTGAATGTTTGCTTTGTCTTCACTTTAATATTGTCTGGATGAGTAATGTGACATCATCACAGTTAGCTCCTCCCAGTATGCAATGAGCCTTACCAGCCTATTTTAAGCATTCAATGCCTGCAAGCATTTACAGAATACAGTAAAACCTCGTTTATCTGTCAGAGTTCAGGACCGAGGCCGTGACGGATAAAAGAAAAAGACATAACAGAACAGCTGTTAAAAA